>NC_091688.1:3949393-4252424 GCF_041296265.1 Equus caballus
AGGTGATGCTGATGATGCTGATCCACCTACTGCTCTTTTAGAATCACTGATATAAAAACATTCTCTTTTAATCAAACCAGTGAACTGTCATTGAATTTATTTAAGGAAAAGATGCACGGTATTTACTACTATTTAGATTAGATTTTATATTGTTTCTCTCCCTCTGGATGTTGGTTATTACATTAAGTGACCCACAGGGAATACTCTCTTAAAATATTACATTTCTTTAGTAAAAGAATGGTTACCATTTGGTTTTTGGCATCTTGTAACTTTTCACAGACACATTAATTAGTGCTGCTAGGCGGAAAGCCGCTTTTGGACTAGAAGAAATTACTTTGTGTTATTTTGCTGGATGTTTCAAGCAAAGATGGAATTTTTTTGTATTTGTTCTTTACTAAGATACCACAATTGTTATGTCACTCAATAAGCATTGAAACTTTTTCAAGCAGTCTGAGGCCAGTACAACCTCGTTGCCATTGCCAGCTGTGCATGTTTCTGCGGAAACTCAGTAGGGTCTAACAGGATTACTGTTGTAAGGCCCACACCTGGCTTATTTGCATCCAGTTTAAGTTGGGGAAATGTCAGAAGAGTAAAAGGTCTGTAGATGTGCCAGCTGACAGCTAGAAAGAGCTTGTCAGTTTGTAGCCATCGTATTGGTCTAAAGGAGGAAGGGTGGGTGGGTTTTCCTTGTTCACTACAGTTTCTGCTCTGGAGGCATTTGGTGGGTGTGCTAAAGTTATTTGTTTTGTGTATTTATTTGTCTCAGTGCATTTTCTGGGGTTTTTTTTTTTTTTTTTTTTTTGCTTTTTGTTTTAGGTATATCCTCTTACAATTTAATGATTTTTAAAATTTTCTTAACATAGTAATATGCATTAGCATACATTAGCAATGATAATTGTATAGTAGTTTAATAGAGAAAGTATATAAAGTGCATACAGATTGGACATTTTTTTCCCAAGAGAGAAAGAATTCAGTTTCTTTCTTTTCAGTTGTAATAAAATGTCTTAGTAAACTTTTGACCATGTTGGAGAATTATGGCAGAATTTTATGTTGATCTCTACTTTCAAGTATTATAAGCTGCTCTGATCCCCTTCTCTCACAAAAATAACTCCATTTTAAGAAGGCAGTTTAAACTATTTACATATTTGATTTTTGTTTGCACTATTGCACTTAAACTCTTGGTTCAGTGTTTCATGAAATAGGAACATCACTGAACGTGTAGAAAAAAATTACATGGGCTAGTTCCGTGAGCACTGAGTAAAGTAAAATAGAACTTAGATGGTTTCATTAATGAGTTATGCTACTCCATCAGTTATACTAATTTATACCCGTTATACTAATTAGTGATGCTGATTCAAACCCAGCTCTCTAGGACAGGTGATAACAGCAAATGAGAGTGCCGGCGCCAACTCCTCTCCATGGGTGCGGCTGCTCGGACTCTGCGTTTGGGGTTCTGAGGCCCTGGGGCAGAGTGTGGTGGTCAGCCGGTGACGGTGAACTTCCACCCCTGTGTGCCAAGTGTTGACCTTTCTAGTTTTCTAAAGACAAAATGTAATCTTGTGCCTTGTTTTCAGAATACTTTACAGTGGTAGCAACCTATATCACTCAATCTATATCTGTCATCTTTGTGTATATATATATAAAACTAATTGAAGTAGGTACTTGTAAATTTGGAGGAAGGTTAATGTTGGATTTGGGAGTTGGGTTTTTTTTTTTTATGTTAGTGAAATATTCCCTTTTGAAAAAGTACCAAGTGGGTGTTTGATTCAGCTTCATGAAAGAATAGCTCCTGGTAGCACGTGTTCTCAGAACTTTCTGATTTACCTCTGCGTCCCTGCAGTGAGGGCGGGTGCTAGCGTCTGTTTTGTAGATGAGAAAATAGGCACCAGAGAGCTGCCTGCCTGTGGCAGCCTAACAGACCTTGATGGGTAGTCCAGAGTTCCCCACTGAGCACAGTTGTCCCCCTTAGAGTGTTAGGTTATTTTACACAGCTTACTCAGTCTTGCCTTTCTCTCTTTTTGTATTCATAGACTGGAAAAGTAAGAAGAGCTTTCCTGCCTTTTTAATTACCAAACTTCCCTCAGTTTTCAATGAATCAATTCAAAGAAAGAATGCAGTCTTTCTATACCTGGTAAATATTTTCTGCTAATAAAAGCTGTTAATTTGGTAGCCTCTGATAAATCCAGGTGTTATGATGATTGCCTTTAATTTTGTGGAATGACTGTAAAAATGACATCAAATATATATATTTCATTTTTAACTCTGAAATGTGTTTGGTATCGATTGATATGATGGAGTGATGCTTGGAATGCCTGGGCCCTAGCCAGCAATGGAAAATAGTTTAGGATTGGCCCATACTTAGATTAGGTTCTGGTTTCTTTTTTTGAAAAAGTTGTGAAATCAATGCAAATAGGATACACAGTATCATCTTTATTCTGTGATAATATAACATTACCAATAATCATTGTATGATAGTTTAATAAAGTACTTTGTAAATAATAGTTATATAGGATTAATCTAGTAATCAGAATATTATAACCTACTTTAGCATTTTACAAATGACCTAAGTGAAGAATAGAGCTAGCAAGTAAGTTGCCTAAGGAAGTTCAGCTAGCCAGTGTAGAGATGAGATCAGAATCTATGTATTTTGGCTCCTAGTGCCTTTTTAAAATTTTTATTTTTTAAATACCTTAAATATAAATTAACATGCCTTAAATATAAATTAACAAACCATAGTGACACTTCGTGTGGATTTCCTTTTGTATAACTTAAAATATTAATGTGGGAACAGAGAAGGCAAAATGGTTTTATTTGTTCTGTATAAAATATTTTATCTATCTTTACCGTTAATTTGCTACTAGGTGCCATTGAAGCTTTTAGATACATTTTATTTAAGTCTTAGGAGAACCCTTGGGAGTATTATTGTGCCTGTTTTATGGATGATGAAACTGAGGCTTAGAAAGAGAGTCATATAGCTTTTAGAATGTAAGAACTGGAGTTTAAAACCAGTTCTGTCTCATTTCAAAGCCCATTGCTAAACTGTGTGAAGCTTGTTTATTTTTGGAATTAAAATTTAATCATAAACCAACCCATCCCATGTTAACTGATACTGATTATGGAATAATTTCCTCTCTTAATCACTCATCCAAAAATCTGAGCATTTTAGAGACATATTGAGGTGGTGTGGAGAGACCATATCTTCCTCCGTAATGATTTTAGCTATAGGAAGCATGTTAGCTATTTTTATAATGTAATTTAAAGATATAGGTCTTAAATTCCCTTTAAAAAAGTGTTTATAAAATATTTGTACATTATAGACATGTTTAAACTAGAGTAAACTAATTTGAGCAAGTCCAAAGGTATATTTAGTATTACTGAACGTTTGTCTCCATGTTTTTATTTTTTATAGTTGATCATCAAACAATGATTATTTCCTAAAGTATTTTAAAAACAGACCTTTCAAAATTAGTTGACACTTTTAATGAAAAAAATTGATGTTACAGCAAAGAGCACTGAAAAATTAGTACAACATTTCAAGCATCTGGCTTGGGCATAAATAAAAGCTTATTATCTTACAGGAAATTTTAATGTTGAAAGTATAAAGAAAATTTCATCTTTAGTAAAATACCCAGAATATCTGAATTTGCCTAGACCAGGAGAATCTTTGCCTTGAAACCTGACTCATCCCCTGAGATTTATCTTTCCCCAGGAATCTCCCATTAAATTACCACCACTGCCTGGCTGGCCAAAAGAGTATGTAGGCAATGAGATAGTAAAAGTACATTTTGTAGTAGCTCAGGTCACGTGGCTGTTTTATTCCTAGTTGTGTGGAGATCTTATAGCACAGAATTGTAATTCATCTGCATTTCAATCTATACTGTTCAAAATGAGGAATAATGTATATTAGATTGCCTGATACCTTTCTGTTTTGAGGATTCATATGTTAGGATTCTATAAAAGGTAAGATACATTGACAGATTGTATTTTTTTAGTTAAATTATTTCTAACTGGAGCTTGCAAAGATGATATGAAATGTATTGATACTATCTGACATGATCGTAAGACTACAAAGTTGCTTGACTACTCTAAGTATCGCTTGCAGCTACTCATCCTCCTCTGAGTAGAAGGGGAAGAGTTGGGGCAGGGCCGGGGCAGCTCACATTTATTGTTTCCCTCCTCTACTGGGCGTATGCTAGGCGCGGCCATATAGATGCTTTCATTTTTAATATACGGGGAACTGTAGAAGGACAGGAAGTAGAGCAGAGAGGAAAGCATTGTGTACAAAATTATGCCTTGTCTTTTGTTTGGATGGTCAACCTGTTAGCCTTCCATATTCTTTCATCATCTGCTAAGTGCTTTTTTTTAGTCAAAAAAAGAGGGTGGGTGGCAAAAGGAAAGTCTCAGAGGTGATGGGTATAGTTTATGGCCTTGATTGTGGTCTCATGGGTGTGTACTTATCTCCAAATTTATCAAGTTGTATATATTAAATATGTACAGCTTTTCATATGTCAATCATACCCCCATAAAGTGATTTTTTAAAAAATGTTCAAAAGAGATAATTTATACTTCTTAAGAAATCTAATTTAAGGATTAAAACATGAGAAGAAAATGAGAAAAAGGAAACCAACTTGTACTTCAGCCATCTTCAGATAGTCCTAACATTATTAATACTCTGTTCTTACCATGTATAGTAACGATGATTTCCTGGCCTATGAATTAAAAGTCAGTTAAAAAACATGGAGATATTCAAGAATGTCACTTAAAATTTTTTATCATAATAGAAAAATCTTGACAGTACTATTTATTAAATATCAAGAGATTATAATAATACCATTATCATTTTTATAATTCCTGATTATTTCTGAAATAACTTATATTCTCATTTTAATTTAAAAACAACCTTGGGAGGCTGGCCCCGTGGCCGAGTGATTAAGTTCGCACTCCGCTTCAGTGGCCCAGGGTTTCGCTGGTTTGAATCCTGGGCATGGACATGGCACCGCTCATCAGGCCATGCTGAGGCAGCGTCCCACATGCCACGACTAGAAGGACCTAGAACTAAAAATATACAACTATGTACTGGGAGGCTTTGGGGAGAAAAAGGAAAAATAAAATCTTTAAAGAAAAAAAAACAACCTTGGGGAACAGCATATTTTCCCCATTTTTCAATGAGAAACTTAAGGTTCAGATGTTGTGTTAGTTTCCTAGGGCTGCCAAACAAAGTACCACAACCTGGCTGGCTTAAGCAACAGAAATGTATTGTCATAGTTCTGGAAGTTAGAAATTTGAGATTGAGGTGTTAGGGGTGTTGATCTCTTCTGAAAGCTCTGAGGGAGAATCTGTCCCATGCTACTCTTCTCCTCTTCCCTCTATATGTGTTTGTCTCTGTGTCCAAATTTCCCCATTTTATAAGGACAGCAGTGGTATTGGACTGGGGTCCATCCTCATGACCTCATCTTAACTTGATCATCTGCAAACACCCTCTTTCCAGTAAGGTCACATTCATAGGTACTGGGGTTAAACCTTCCACGTCTTTTTGGGGGACACAGGTCATGGCAGATATTAAGTCCTTTGCTCAAGTTCTCTTAAGTAGGAAAGTTAGACACATCACATTCTACTGCCACTAAAATAGTTTTAAAAGAACAGACGGTATATCTATAATACCACATTAAAAATTCATTTTCTAATATTGTCTTATGTCTGGGTAGATTTTATTTAATATTAACTGAGTCTCTAAAATGTTTACTAGAATTTTTGGTTGTAAATGGGTTTCAAGCTCTTTTTCTTTCTTTGGATAATAAATAAGTGATATGACACCAATTATGGAAAGCTGTTCAGCACTTAGTGCTGAGATCTGAATTCCAGTAATGCAATGCAGGTCTTTAAAATGTGGACTCTTCCTCCATAGCTTGAGATGTTTATCAAAATACTGTTTAAATTATTTCAAGTGAGCTCTGATGGCAGATTATCCGTGCGTTTCATAATTCTGTAAGACTTGTAGTGTTGCCAGCGATCATATGTGTCCTGTAATCAAAGACTTCTGAGGTATGAGGAGAGCAAGTTTCCCCTAGGATAACCAAAAAACACTGTATGGTGGCTTGCTGATCTGGGGTTTTTTTTCTTTTCTTTCTTTGCTGTTTTTTTCTTAATTTCATACTTACAGAAAAGTTGCAAGAATAATACAAATAGCTTTTTCCCTGAATCTTTTGAGAGTAAGTCGCTAATTTGATGCTCCATCACTCCCAAATACTGGAGCGTATAATTCCTAGAAATAAGGACTTTCTTCTCCATAGCCACAATACAAACATAAAACTCAGGAAGTTAACAGTGATACGTTACTATCAGCTAATCCAAAGACCCTATTCAAACTTTGCTAGTTTTGTCAAAAATGTCCTTCATAGGGGCCGGCCCCGTGGCTGAGTGGTTAAGTTCGTGCTCTGCTTTGGCGGCCCAGGGTTTCCCTGGTTTGGATCCTGGGCGAGGACATGGCGCCGCTTGTCCAGCCACGCTGGGGTGGCTCCCACATGCCACAACTGGAAGGACCCACAACTAAAAAAAAAAATACACTACTATGTACCAGGGGGCTTTGGGGAGAAAAAGGAAAAAATAAAATCTTAAAAAAAAAAAAAAAGTCCTTCATAGCAAAAGAATCCAATCCAGGATCATACATTGCATTTAGTTGTCATAGCTCTTTAGTATTTTTCAATCTGGAATAGTTCTTTAGTCTTTCCTTGATTTTCAGGGTTGTGACACTTTGGAACAATGCATTTTATAGAATGTCTTTGAATGTGGGTTTATCTGAGAGTCCCTCAAGAATGGATTTGGGTTTTGCATCTCTGGCAGAAGCATCACAGGAGGAATGCTGTGGTCTCATTTCATCCTTTCGGGTGGTGCACAATTTTGATTTGTCCCTTGACTAGTGATGTTAACTTTGCTCACTTGATTAAGGTGATGTTTACCTGGCTTCTCCAATTGTAGAGTTACACTTCTTCCCTTTGTAATTAATAAATATTTTGTGGGGGAAATGTAAATTTTTGTTATCACATTTTCACCCACTGGTTTTAGCATCTGTTGTTTGTTGACTGAACTATTTATTACGGTGATAGTTTCCAAATGTTGATTTTCTAATTATGTTATTCTTTCTATATTTATTATTTAGCGTTCTACAGAAAAAATTTTCTCTTCTCCCTGTTTGTTTATATCAGCATCGACTCATGAATTCCTATGAGTAATGGTTATAATTCATTATTATTTTTATTTATTTTGTCCAAATTGTCCAAAATGTGGCCAATGGGAGACCCTTTAAGCTGGCTTTTTTTCACATATTCCTACAATTTTTAAAAGTACTCTACTAGTAATTTCTTCACCAAAATAGTAAAAGGAAGGAAATAAAAAATAAAGTTTCAGCAAAGAAACAGCAAGCCTCAGTAAAGAAATAGAAAATATAAAGAACTAAATGGATATTTTAGAACTGAAAACTAAGGTAACTGAAATAAAAAACTCACTGGATGGGCTCCCAGCAGAATGGAGGTGTTCTAGTAAACTGGAAGACAGAACACTAGAAATTAGCCAGTCTGAACAAGAAGGAGAAGATGGGACAAGTAAATGAACAGAGCCTCAGGGACCTCTGGGACTACAGCAAGAGGAGAAAGAGGGTGGGGCTCAAAAGGACTCGAAGAAATAATGGGCAAGAACTTCCCAAACATGGCAGAAGATGGAAACTTACAGATTCAAGAAGCTGAGCAAATGCCAAACAAGATAAATTCAAAGAAATCTGAAAGACGGATCATAATAAAATTTCTGTAAACTAAAGACAAAAGAAAAATCTTGAAAATAGTGAAAGAGAATTGACACCTTTACCTATGGGGAAAAACACTTCCAATGATAGTGGATTTCTCATCAGAAACTGTGGCGGCCAGGAGGCAGTGGCATAACATTTTTCAAGTACAGAAAGAGCTCAAAAAATCCCAAATTCTGTATCCAGTAAAAATATCCTTTGGGAATGAAGGGAAATCAGGAAATTCTTAGATGAAGAAAAACAAAGGGAATACATCTCCAGCAGACCTGCCCTAAAAGAATGGCTAAAAAAATGAAATACTTAGTTTTAAATCCAACAGAACACGTTCTGGACTTGTATGCTGAAAACTTCCACATGCTGATGGGAGAAGCCAAAGAAGATAGAGAGAAATGGAGACATGCTGTGTTCATGGATTAGAACGCTCAATGTCAGAAAGGTCAGTTCTCCACAAATCGATAGACAGGTTTGATGCATTTCCTCTCCGAATCCCCACACGATTTTTAATAGACAAGATTTTTCTAAAGTTAATATGAGAATACACAGGAACTTAGAATAGCTAGCAAAATTTTGAAAAAGACAAAGTGGGAAGCCTCATTCTGTCTGATATCAGACTTACGTAGTGCAGGAGTCAAGCCCGAGGGTGTTGGAGGGGGACTGACACGCTCCTCAGGGGAACAGAATGGAAGCCGAGAAAGAGATCCAAACGAGTCCAGCCCACTGGTTTGTGGCTGAGGCACGAAAGCAATTCAGGGAGCAAGGAGTCTTTTTGACACATGATTTTTTTTTTAAAAAACCCCTTAACCCAAACCTTACGCTAGGAAAAATACATAGAAGAAAATCTTCAGGATGTAGGGCTTTGTGAACAGCTGTTAAGTATGACACTAAAAGTACAGTCCATAAAAAAAATTGATAAATTGGACTTTAGCAAAATTAAAAAGTTTTGCTGTTTACAAAACTCTGTTAAGAAGATGAAAAGACACTCTCCACACTGAGAGAAAACATTTGCAAAGCACGTATCTGATGAAGGACTCTTATTTACAGTCTGTAAAGAACTCTCAAAACTCAGCCCTTGAAAAACAAACAATCCTTTAGAAAATAGAGATTTTTGAATTTTTAGAAAAATATAAAAGAAAGGAGTAGATTTGGCACTGAAGAGAATATATAGATGGCAAATAGTAAAATAATACTCAATATTACTCGCTATTGGGGAAATGCAAACTAAGTCCAACATGAGACCTCACTACACACGTGTTAGAACAGCTAGAATAGAAAGTAACGACAGTACCAAATGCTGCTGTCAGTTTGGAGAAACCAAATCTCTCATGTGTGTTTGTGGGAATGTAAAACGGTATAGCCATTCTGGAAAATACTCAGAAATTTATTTAAAATCTAAACATAAACTTACCACATGACCTAGCAGTCTCACTACTGTGCTTTTATCCCAGAGAAACAAAATTATGTCCACATAAGAATATGTACATAAATTTGCTTTCTATTTTATAGATGAGGGTCCTTTGTCAGATAGGTGCTTTGCAAATATTTTGTCCCAGTGTGGAGCATGTTATCCTATGTGCATCCCACACATGAATGTTTATAGCAGCTTTATTTGTAATAACCCTGAACTGGAAACAACCAAAAGGTCCCTCAATAGTGAATGGCTAATAGACTATGGTACGTCCATACCATGGAATACTGTTCATCAATAAAAAGGAACAAACTATTGGTACACACAACAACTTGGATGGATCTTAGGGGCATTATGCTGAGTAAAAAATGCCAACCTCAAATGGTCATATACTATGAGTCCATTTGTAGAGCATTCTCAAAATGGCAAAATTGTCAAAATGGATGATGGGGGGCCCGCCCCATGGCCTCGTAGTTAAGTTCTGTGCACCTCTGCTTTGGCAGCTCGGGTTCGGTTCCTGGGCACAGGACCTACACCACTCATCAGCAGCCATGCTATGGCGGTGACCCACATACAAAATAGAGGAAGATTGGCACAGATGTTAGCTCAGGGCAAATCTTCCTCAAGCAGAAAAAAAAAGAAAAAGAAGATGACAGATTAGTGGTTGTCAAAGGTTAAGAATAGCTGGAGGGAGATAAGCACATATGCCTATAATGGGATAGCAGGAGGGAATTATTTGTGATGAAATAGTTCTGTATTTTGATTGTAGTGGTGGTTACATGAATCTACACATGTGACAGTAAAAACGGCATAGAACTATACATGCACTTTATACCAAGGTCAGTTTCCTGGATTTGGAAGAGTATTGTAGTTATGTAAGATGTTACCAGTGAGGGAAACTGGTGATGGGGAAAAGGGACCTGTCTTTACAAATGCCTATGAGTTTCTGTCAAAATAGAAAGTTAAAAACAAAAGAGAGAGCAGGATATTATCATTGCTATGGGATTTCAGAGGAAAACAGCGAGGGGAATGAAGGAGGATCTGAGGTCGTAACTTTTGAACCTATCTATGAAACAGCAGACTTTTCACAAGTTGATAGAGAGAGGAAGGGTATTTTAGATAGATTGAGAGTTAGTAAATGTTTGTGGAGTGAATGCCACTGTACTATTTAACATTATTAAGAAATATTAATAATATCCGATTAGTCAGAAGAACATTTTAATTAGTTGAGTGGAAGAATGTGTCTTTAAGTTTTGTATCTCACATAGAACTTTGGGATGCTTGTTTCCCTTGAATTGTCACACAAATTCATGAAGCCTGAGAGTAAGAGAGAAGGCACAAATTACCAATATCAGAAATGAAACAGAATAGTTCAGAGGATGGATGGGAATGATCAAAGCAGCATGTGGTTTTAAGTAAAACAAAGACCGTTTTTCATGCTTTTAAGAAATGGAATCAGAGAAAAAGATCACATTCCAGTTGTTGAAGTAAGAGAACTCCAAGATTAGCCAAGCGTGCCAAGACAGATTACAGGCCTGTGGTAAAGCCCTGTAACCCCTATTCTTTTACTCCATGGAATTTTCACACTTTGTAGTTACATATTTGGGTGATTGCTTAATATTTCTCTCAACCATTCAAATGTAAGCATTCTGTGGCTCAGCATCATATCCCCAATTCCTACCCCAGTGCCTGTCTGCACTTGGTAAATACTTATTGAATGTGATAATGCATGAAATAGTGACTTAGCAAAACTCTTTAAACTAGAATGAATAAAAGACAGCTATGGAAGTAAAGATTGATGATAAGATAGCTAGACAGACGGGTTTAGTGTAATAGTAAAACTTTCATGGAGTTATACAAGATTTAAGCTTTTACAACAGAAATTCAGAATTGGATTTTGTGATGATGGTATGTTTACTAAAAGATGCTGAAGTGTCAGATTGAGCAGTGGCTGAGCTATGTACAGGCCTGTAGAAATGTAAGATAGCGCAGTTTAAGGAAGACACCAGAAGCATGTGCCATTTAACACCAGCTGCTTTCTGGTCCTGTAGCTTTCTGTATGCACCAACACTTAACTGATTAGATTAATTGACTTCTCGAGGATTCCTGCTTGAAACACGCTGTCTGATGACTTACAGCGTGCTGAATGCTCGCTCCTTAGTGCGTCTGTGTGTGTCTGCTTCTACCAGTGGAGTTGTGTGGTTATCAAGAGTCATTTATTTGTTTGTGCTCTCAAGCTGTTCATGCTGGTTGTACGACTTATTTTAATTACACCATTTAGATAATTATTATATAAACCAAGGAAAAGAAAAGAAAGAGTGATATTTCTGTGATCATTTAAGTTGAATGCTTTGAAAAGATTTGATAAAGAGTAATTACTGAAAAATGCTGTTGAATTAGACTTAAACAAGAGAGCTATAAAATATTAGGGATAAATTGTTCTAAAAGAAAAAAGAAGTATTCTGCACTCACATTGCTTCATGTATCTTTGAAAAGTTCTTGCCTTACTTTTAAAGCAGTTTTTCAATCTGTGGGTCATGAAGTCAATTTAGTAGGTTGAAATCAGGAATTAAAAAGAAAGAAATATGTTAGAACATAGAGTGCATTACACCTAGGAAGGAGCGTTGTTCATGACACTTCCCTTTCTTTTTTATGTTCATTCCATACATGTATATCCAATGTAAAATGTGAAAAGCTTGAAAAACAAAGCTGAAGAATTGAAACTGGAAATACTAGAGTATGTATTAGGGCTATGATTTATCCAAGAAAGAAGAGGAAACTGAAATTAGTGGGTCCAACTGAAAGGAAAGGCTTTGGTCCAACAACAAAAGATTGGTGAATGAATGTATGTTTACGTTAAAATGAGCTGTTTAAGGTATGTATATAATGGTTTTATGATATTAAGTTGACCTTTTTGATGGACCAGCCAACTACAGATCTCAGTGTCATGGGATAAGAGTTTCGGCATATTTTATTTTACTTGTTTTCCTCTCATGCTTCCTTGTTTTGTCCTCCTCACCCCCCTTTCTCTGCTACTTAATAGCTATGTGACCTAAGAGTCATTCTTCAGGCCCCGGTTTACTTTTTACGAAATAAGAGTATTCTTCAGATCTCTTGTTATTTGGCAGTGCTTAGTAGCCAAAATGACTAAGTAAGTTCTTTCGTGGTTATTTGCGCATCTAGACTTTTAGTAAATGATAGACATTCCATTTTAAAAAATAAAATTTTAGAGCCCTAAAATCCCCGCTTTGCATATCTACACGTGTGCACGTGACATATAGTGCTCAAGAACAGCGGCACTGCCAGTGCCCATCACTTCATCCCGAGTCTGAGAAGTGTCCGCATCCTGGAATGTTGCTTTGCAGTGGGACGTTACGGAATTATTTTAGGCTGTCTGTGGGCGATAGGTTTTTGGATGAGTTTTTTGTACACTTTACAATTCTCGAGATGCTGAGTATTTTTATTACTGAGCATTTGCTAAAGCAATGCTATTAAGTGTTTTCTGTAAACAAGCTAGTGGGACACTAAAGTAGGAGTAGGTTTTGAGAAGAGGAGACGATGAAAAGGCTGTTGGTGTGCGACTGAGGTTGCCTAGGGGTGAAGCCGGTGGAGCTGTTAGATGAGAATCCCGCCCTGAGACAGAAAGGACGTGCCGGGGAGCAGCTGGTCGTCAGCCATGGCCGCCCACTGCACTGTGTGCAGTCAGTCCAGGAGGGTATGTACAAAAAGCTGTCCAGATGGAGTGGGGCCAGGTTGGAAGTCGAGGATCTAGGTGGGTAGAGGACAGGCCACCTCAGCGTGCTCACATTCAAAAGGGATGTTTTAAAAAGCTAGTTTGTAATTCAGTTGTCCTTTTCCTTCCTTGCATTTCTAATGAGACCTACACTAGCCCATAGGATCATGAGTGAAAAATTATTCTAATACGGATAGTGTTAGCCATGAATTCTGGGTCCTGGAAGAGCATTTCTTCCCCTGTTTTAGAGAAATGGCTCAGTTTTAGGCATAATTTTGAAGTATGTGAATTGTAACTTTGCCCTTTCAGCTTCTTCTTGTACTTCCATACCTTACTATTTCCTGTTTCTTTCTACCTTGTGTGGGCCCTGTGCCCGACTCCTATCCCCCAATCCAACTCTTCTAAACAACATTTATGAGCATTTACTGTCCACGTTCCCAGTAGAAATGACCATTACCTCACAAACCCAGATGTTAAAGGACAGCAATTAAATTGTATTAATTCATGCTGAAGTGTGAATGACTGACTACCCCACAAACCCCCAAGAAATGGTTTTCTTTTTTAAAAAGGGTGTTCTTTTGGGTTACGTTTTAATCTGATATTTCAGACAGAGGACCAAACAAAGTGAGCGTTTGAGACTTTGTGGGAAAAGCTGTCTATCTGTTCCCTTCTTGTAGATCTCACTGTGCCATGGTTGAGGGGGTCACAGTGGCCATCCATCCCCCAGGCCATCGGTACAGGCCTAGACAGCCACCTAGTATTTAAACCTGCACTCTAGAATGTGCCAAGTGCCTGGATCAAGAGTTGCAGAAAGGGAGTTTTCTTGCCCTTGCATTGTGGCAGAGTCAGCTGCCTGGGTGCTTCCTGTGAGCCCTGGACAGCTGCCGCTCCTCTCAGGACAGCCCTCTTCTTCTGTCTCTCTCCCTCTTCCTGGAGGGAAGATGGTGAATTTTGTAGTTGGCGGGGGATAGTAGCCTATGTGAGTTGGTGAGCCATAGGCCCCCTGCTGTGCGGGGTCCTGTAGGACTCTCTGGGCCTAGGGTTGGGGGGGTAGTTATTACACTGCCAAGGTCCTGCCCCTGCAAGGTACCTTCCAGCAAACACTCCTTAGTTGGCAGTGATTGTATGGCTGTAGCTCCAGGACATCCTGAGCTGATGTATGAAAGACCGGATTGGCGTAAGAAAGGTAGTTTAGAGGTGCTGCTGCATATGGTACGAAAAGGTGCATGGTGAGTTGCAGAGATACTCCATAGTAAGTGCAGGCAATAAATGTAAAATTTTGTGAAGGCTTAAGAGGAGGGAAAGGAACACTATTGATACCTACTGTATTCTGTCACATTCATCATTGCTTCTCATCTTTTCCCACCAAGTATAACTCATATAGTCGACACGTTCTACCTTAAAGACTCGTTGAGGGGCCGGCCCGGTGGTGTAGCCATTAGGTTGGTGCACTCAGCTTCGGAGACCTGGGGTTCACAGGTTCGGATCCGGGGCGCAGACCTATGCACCACTTATCAAGCTACGCTGTGGCGGGCATCCCACATATAAAGTAGAAGAAGATGGGCACGGATGTTAGCTCAGGGCCAGTCTTCCTCGGCAAAAAGAGGAAGATTGGCGGCGGATGTTACCTCAGGACTAATCTTCCTCAAAAAAAAAAAAACACCTCGTTTTAGTTTTGTATTGTCTTCTATGATAATATTCTTACTTGTTTTCATACAAAGTGTTGTGATTATTATTGAATAAAATTGATGCTCTTGCAAGATGTACCCTGTTTATCCTGTGTCTTGGTGTGTGCCCTGGCACAACTGCCTCATGCTCCAGGCCATGATTTAGTGTGAGAAGCACATGCACATTTATCCTCACAGCAACCTGTTGAAAAAGATATTATCATTTCACAGATGAGAAAATTAAGGTGCATAGAGGGAAGGAAGTTAAACAAATCTCACAAGTACTAACTGGCAGTGTTATATTTCTTCTCCAAACCCTCTCCTCAAATGCATTTTGTGATTCTTTAAAACAGAGAAGAACTAGCAATTTAAATCGAGTGCTGATCTAAAAGTTCAGAAAGGTTTTTTGTTCTGTTCCTAGCTAAGTTATTGACTTGCAAGGAAATCTTTTTAAAGGTCCCTTATAAAAATGTCTTTCATTTCCTCATAGGCATGTTGAGTTTAATTTCAACCTTAATGTTGGGGAAAGGTACATATTTTTAAAAATTGGACCCTTTGGTATGCCTGAAGACTAGTTCTAAATAAAAGCAGTTGTTATGGGTCACACCCGTGAGAACCCTCCTCCCATGTTGCACACCTTCTATGTATCAGTACACACATAACTTTTTTTTTTTTTTGAGGAAGATTAGCGCTGAGCTAACTACTGCCAGTCCTCCTCTTTTTGCTGAGGAAGCCTGGCCCTGAGCTAACATCGTGCCCATCTTCCTCTACTTTGTATGTGGGACGCCTGCCACAGCATGGCATGCCAAGCAGTGCCATGTCCGCACCCGAGATCCGAACCTGCGAACCCCGGGTCACCGAGAAGCAGAACGTGCAAACTTAACCGCTGTGCCACCAGGCCGGCCCCCACATGTGACTTTTAAGCACAAAATCTTTGTCACCAGTTATTGGTCTCCTCACTACACTGAAAACAAGCCATTTTAGTCTGCTGCTTTGTTCAATTCCCTAAATAATGTATAATAGCCAAGGGCTTAGATTTTTATGTCAGCAAAATGTGGTTTTAAGTCCTGACTCCAAATTATTAGTGCAACATTGGGTGAAGTGCTTTAGCTCTCTGTGCCTCAGTTTCCTTATTTTTATTTTTTAAAAGATTTTATTTTTCCTTTTTCTCCCCAAAGCCCCCCAGTACGTAGTTGTGTGTTTTTAGTTGTGGGTCCTTCTTGTGCTCTATGGGATGCCGCCTCAGCATGGCTTGGTGAGCAGTGCCATGTCCGCGCCCAGGATTCGAACTGGCGAAATCCTGGGCTGCTGAAGTGGAGTGCGCGAACTTAACCACTCGGCCACGGGGCCAGCCCCAGTTTCCTTATTTTTAAAAAGGGAGAAATGATGCTTACTTCATGGAGTTTTTATAAATCTTCTCCTGAATTGTCAGTGATGATTAGAATGTCTTATTATAATGCCTAAAAAGTTGTGGGTTGATGTTTTACCTTGTAGATTCACTTTAAATTGGATGAACATATTGTTCAGTAAGGATTTTATATATATAGTCCTATCTGTTAGGTGAAATTTAGTTGAAAATACTAAGTCAGTCCACAGTTTGCGTGGCCTATTTTTTGACAGTTGATATTGTGAGTAACAAACTTTCTCCTCCTTTGGGTTGATTTTTATGGGTGAAGGATACTGCATAATATGTGGCATTCAACTAATCTACTCTGTTAATTTGGTAGGATAAAGAGATTTGTAAATAATGAATTTGCATACTCTCGCAGATAATTTTATAGACCCTGTACTGCTTCTGGGTTTATCCTGTAGCCTTGTTGTACAGTAGGACTTTCCTCTGACAAAGTATTTAATATTTGGAAAATTCCCTATCAGTAGGCTAGCACCATCTTGACAGCCCTGTTTTCTGCTTCTACCTTGCTAATTGTTTCCTCGGGATTATTTGGATTGTGTAGAAAGCTTTTTGCAAATCCTCTTATTACTGAAGTCATTGTTGCCAGCAGGAATAAGATTAAAGGTGCTTAAGTCTGTAGAGTTGTTTCTAATTTGTACGTGTCATTTCAGTGGCATTTTAACAGAACTCTTCTCCTGTCCCTCCCTTCTCCCCCGGTACTATCTCAAGTTAGGTCCAAGAAGCCAGGCCATTGGAAGAAATCTCATTTTATCCTCCTAATTATTATGCTGGCACTCAGGAGATAATTTTTCCCTTCATGCACTGCCAATTAATATGCAAATAGACTGATAAATATTTATGCAATGATTTAAATTATGCAGGGAGTGCTTTCAGTGTATTCTGTAAATGAATTGTTCGTGGACTTCAAAGTGCTGGCTGCTGTGCTAACGAGGAGAGATTTGCATAAGGCCCTAATCACGCGCATACTGATTAAGCTTCATTATGGAAACTGCCAGCT
Source organism: Equus caballus (assembly GCF_041296265.1). Lineage (NCBI taxonomy): Eukaryota > Metazoa > Chordata > Mammalia > Perissodactyla > Equidae > Equus > Equus caballus. The sequence goes on from NC_091688.1 coordinate 3,966,405, forward strand.
GCAATCTTTGTTTCTATTTTATTACAAAAAGGGGAACTTTTCATGCTTCAGTTGCCTTGACAATGTCAGTCCTAGCTGGTAGGAGAGACTAAAACTCCTCTGAGCAACTGAAGTTTCCTTATTCAGTTGAAGATTGCTATGGTGTAACTGAAGTTGTATTTTCCCTCTCCCCCTAATCCACTTTCCACCTCCCACCCTTGTTCTCTTAAGAACGTAGTGTAGATTTGTTAGAAATAGTACCTTCTTTCCCCCACCCCAAACCGCTACCTGTTTCTTCCTTGCTTTGGACTGTCTGAACCTCTAGAAGATTTCACAGCAATGCTGGACTGCAGTGACTATGTTCTAGGTGGGTACCAGCACAGTTGTTTCTTATAAGCTTTAATATGGAAATAGCGTGTGTGGGGTTGACTATGCATAAATGCTTAATCGCACATGCAACCAGCTCAGGGGAGGGGGAGAGGTGGATTGAGCAGGGAAGGAGGCAAGCATTTGCAAAGCACAAGCATACTTAAATTTGCAGTAGGGCCCTCCCTTCCACTAGCTCTTCTGGTTCAGAGGGTATTTTCAGTAAATAGTGTGGATTTAGAATTCAACTTGAATGGAGGACGTTTTTGCTTTTTGGATATTTCTACTGAGATCATTTCATGTAGTTCTAAAGACACTCAATCTGCAACAGGGTCTAAAGTGTACCTGAATAATATGTACATATTAATAAAAATGTTTTGCATACCTAATGTGAATGTCTTACTTATATAAAAACCAAAAGTGCTTAGTGAAAAATAAGGTGGAGCCAGAGTGCAGAATTGTTTCCATTAATACTAAAGCAGATGGTAATTCAGTGGTTACTGCAATAGGACTGTTGAACAATTTCCAGATCTTAGAAACTCTTAACTGTTTTCAAATTTTGGCTTATCTTAGCCTTTTTTATTTTTAAAAATCAACTTCTTTTCTTCAGAAAACAATTTTAAGTGCTGGAAAGCCTACTTTTAGGTTTTTCCCTATAGAACAACAAGCCTGGGAGGGGAATGTCTGGCTTGAATATATAAACTGTCTTTGATGACTAAGATTTAAAATAGATTGAGGCACTTCAATTTTAGAGGTATGATGGCTCATGGTGGCCATGTTTTGTGTTGAGTTTTGTCTGTGTGCAAAATTGTTGAAACCCCTGGGTTTCTCTGGTGCTCTGGAAAGTCAGATGATATGATCTCCAGGACTTTGATACCTTGTGTCTAAAATCTTTGCAAATTATTTTTTTTCCTGGATATCATTTTTCCCACTTGAAAAATTGAGGCTGCCCCATCATCTTCACAGTGGCCAATGGTAGTTTCTGCAAATGTTTGAATTCTTAGGCAGAAGTCCTGGCCTAAACCCAAGGTAGTAGTAGTATCTGTACAGCATGGTAAAACCACGATTAAAAGGAGGAATGGCTAAAACAGCAAACTAATGTCAAGATTCAGTGCAAGAGCAGCTCGACTGTGTATTAGACTTGTTATCCAGTCAGCTCGATGTGCCCAGAGAGAAGACACTTCAAATATCAAAAAAGAATTACTTGTATTTTGTCTTTGCATTTATTATATTTGGAATGCAAAAAAGAAAAGGAAAACAGCTTTTTGAAATATTTTTAACATTATATTTTAGAGTTAGAAGTTATGTCTCCATTATTTTCAGTTAACAGTAAATATTATTTAGTTCCCATAGTTGTACAGTTAATCAGGATTTTATTGTTTTATTTTTTATATATTTTTTTGTGGAGTAATTTTGTTAAATGTCTTGGAAGCTCTTGACAATTCAGTAGAAAATCCTTAGAAGATTCACATAGAATACTTGTGACATAATCTTTATAGTTATGGAAATTAGGATATGAATTGTACAAGGTCAGGCTCATGACTTGTTAAGAATTATGCCTGCTTCTTTGTTTTTATGTTATGCGGAAAAACTGTTACCCTTTTTATGAATGTTAACTGGTTCATCATTTTTCCCACTTTTAAATTCATTCTGAAAGAAGCATTGAACATGTGTATGCTTAATGGTGTATTCGATTACCTTTGCTGTGATCTTTGTTGACTTCCATGAGATTTTGCTTAAGTCATTCAGAAAGCTCGTTCTCACTAAGTTGCACACCTGTTCCTTTCAAACCATGGTGTGCTTACTGGTTTAAGTTCTTCTGGACAGTGGGGGAGGAGGTTGTAGAACTGCCCTCATTTATGACCACAGACGTACGGATCTGAACCCTTGACCATCTGAAGAACAGACCAGAGATGTGATAGAGCCACTAAGCCCATGCGGCAAGCGTCTGTCCCAAAACTGTGTTAGGAACGTACGCACAGCTTCCAGGCTGGAAAGGAAGTTTATGGAAGAAGGGCTCCTGATTCTTGCCTATCGCTTATGAGCACAGATAATGCCACCATGGGCAACATGATTGAGACTTCTGATGATTGTTTCAATTTCCTAGTTAAATGTTTAAGCAGATGATAAAATATGCTCTTCAGTCAAAAGATCAAATATAATTTAAATATTTATTCTCTACTAATAATTATAGTTAAATGGTTTTCACGCTGGTGAGGGAAAAGGCAGAACTTGCTTGATAGTAAACTTGTTTGATTATAAATATGCTAAGTTTGCGTTTACAATACAAGTAGAATAAGATATATATTAAATGTACGTTTAGCTTTTATCCTTTTGAAGAGGCAGAAGGAAAGCAGAGTTGTTCTTCTCTCTTACATAATCTTCTGGGATACCTAATATTAATTGATGAAAACTTTGTACTATGAAAACTTCATTAAACAGATAGCCCTAAAAGAAGTGAACCCACATCAGGTTCATTTGGGATAGCAAGGTAGTATAATTTTTAAGTGAGTGTGATTGTGATTCAGTTTTGGAATTATTAGATCTATCCATTATGCCTCGTGGTACAGTTTCTTCTACTGGTTTATGATTGAAGTGTGAATTTGACATATTCTCACTTTCACACATATTTAGTGTGTTTGCAAGGGTGAGGAGTCAATAATGGAGATATTTTTCTCAGACATGTTTTCTGTTTATTCTGTTAGGTTGGGTTACTGTCCAGTCTATTGTCAAGGTTACTGATGGATTGTTAGGTTATAATTAGCGAATGAATACCTTTGCTTATGGAAACAAAACTTTATTTGGGAATAAGGTGTTCTACTTTGTGAGGTGGTTCCGCCTTAGCTTTGTTTCTTTAACATATTTTATGCTTCATGGTACAAAGCATTTACTTTTTTTTTTACGTATCAGACTCTCTATTATAGTTATTTTCAGGTTAGAGTTCTGTTATCTTTCTAGAGGAATCTTAAAGTCCCTTAGAAAGACAGTCTATTTGCGGATCACGGCACAGTTAAGGGAACCCTGAATTTCTTCCAGATAAACTCTCGTTACAGTTTCCAATGTCTTGCCATTGACACTGTCTCTCCTGGTGCTGAAGGACTGTAACATGAGTCAATATTTTTAACCCTTTCCTTTGCCACGATTTTGCCTCCCTAACCGCATCCCCAATTTTTAAAAAACCTTATTCACCTTTGATTTATTGCAGACTCAAGAATGAACAGTCCGTCAGAAACCAGTAAACCATCTATGGACAGTGAAGATGGCAGCAGAGGTAGGAGATCCAGCTTTTGAATTAGATCTAATGGAACCAAAAGAAGAAACTTCCCATTTAACTGTGACTCATATTTGGGACATAAAGACCAATTTGAGTATTGAGTCGTCAAATAGAATTTAGTATTTGCAGGAACTGGCATCATATTTGCTTAAGATTAACTTCTGCTGATTGTTTCATCTTTTTGCTGCTGTCTATCAGAGAAACTACAAAGCAGTTGAGAGAATAGTCCTTTGCATGAGATAGTTCTGGGTATGAATTAGGGATTTGGCCACTTACTAGCTGTGTGACTTTAGGCAGTTTCCCCAATCTCTTTAAGACTTAATTTATTCACCTGTAAAATGGGGGTGATATGTTTCATAGATCACTATGACTGTTAAAGGAAACGTGTTAAACACAGTGCCAGCTACACAGTAACCATTCAGTAAAAAGTAGTTCTTGTTACAAGTGTTACTCAAAACAGTGAATCTTATCCACCCCATCACATTCAATATAAATTATATTGGAGTCATGATAGTGTCAGTAGATAGTTAAAAACACACACTTATTTCTAATACATCTTTTTATTTGGTGATATTTTTAAAAATTTACACGATTAAACCTTGATTATCAGGAGAAAATTAATATCATGTAAATGAGAAAACTGAGGCCTTGAGAGAGAAAGGTAAGTCCGTAAGGATAGATTATCTCTACAGCTCATACACTTAATTCAGTACCTTGCTCAGAAGACATGTGACTATGTCTTTATCATCTGCCAGAGATGGTACAGGGACTTCCCCAGTTTCTGGTAAAGGCATAAATTAAAATACTTAACCATGTAAAAAGGGAATTAAGGGCAAGGATAAAGAGAAAGCAGTAGTTTCTAAGGTAGACTCGGTTTTCAGTGGTAGGGAGGGTTGCCTCTTTGACCCCATTTTAAAAATGCCGACTATGGGCCATGGTAAGAATGAGAGTCAGCCTTGGAAACTGCCTTTGTTTTCCACCCCTCCTGACCACACCACTTTTTGATTTGAAGTGGATGGGTTGAACCAGTAGGGCAGCTTCCTGCCTAGGTATCTTTCACTCTAAACTCTTCTATACCTGGAGATAACTTGTTAATCTTTTAATCTCTAAAGTATACCTGCCTCTTTATGTGAAACCGAGCTGTGGGCTTCCTGTTGTATTTAAAATGTCTCTCAAATTACTCCAACTGAGGCCGGCCAGGCAGACTGCTGTGGTACCCCCAGAGAGGGGGAAGGGCAGCATTCCCTTCTGTCTGGTCGGCCACAATCTCCTTTCTGTTGTTTCTCTGTTCCCTGTTTGGGCCCTGACTCGCATTGTTTTGTTCAGGTCCCTCTCCCAGTGCTTTGGCCACCTACCATGGGTATGGGACTTGTTTGCAGAGAGAGACTGGGCAGTCGATCCCGTGAAGATGCCAGGCAAGAGTGCAGGACACCGTGCCTGCAGGACAGCTTCAGAGAAGAGGCGTGTCTCTCTAAGGGAATAGACACAGACTCACAGAGGGATTGGAAATCAGACTCCTTGGGAATCCACCACTAAGTTAGAAGTTTTAGTAGCTACCCTTTATTGAGCGCCTACATTTAATAAAATCCCGAGGACGTGTTTTTAAAAATCTTAAGCACTGTATGTATCACCTGATTTTAATTTGAGTTCTTATGACAACCCTGCAAATTAGATACTATTATCTCAAGGAATAGGAAATTGAGACACAAAACCAGCCAGGAAATAAAGGCAGGATCAGAATTTACACCCTACATGCGGTTTCTCCCATAAAGTGCGGTAAAATAAAACTGAAAATTTAAGCAATGCTTTGTGTATGTTCAGGTCTAAAACCGTTTACAGAGCTATGTAAGAGCAATTCCAGCTGCATCACCTCCCGAAACAGTCTGATGAGTTTCTTGCCCTGTTTTCGTATGGAATGCATGGCGAACTCGTTCCCACCATACTATCATGGTGAGCAGTATCATTTTAGATATTTTACTGTGTAATGTCTTTAAAACTCCAATTTTGTGGCTAAGAACTGGTACTTTCTTAGATTTCTTCCATCACCAGCAATACAAGTTGATTTTCTCTTTTCCCTAAAAATAGAGAAAAATTTTTATTTCTTTTTCGCAAGAAGACTGCTAATACAGTAACGCATAGAAGCCTGTCAGATATGCGATGATCAGCTGTCCCGACTCTGGAGCAAGGCGCTCACTTCCTGGGTGTCGACTGCAGTGTCTCTTGCCTCTGTCGTGTTACCAGTGACTCATGTCATGGACCTTTACATTCACTTGAGGATTTCTGAAGCCTTGAATGTCAATTTCTTAAGTGTTAAAGGTCTGTCACTATGCTCTTAGCACCTCCCACTGATGTCAGTTTGTTAGCTTAGAAATATAAAAATATATTGAGTTCTACTTTGCATATTAAATTATCGTGTTTTATATATTAGATATAAAATTACAGTTTATTGAGATAATTACATGCTTACAAAGTGATTTTTATTTAAAAATATAACAAATCTGCAGATTGTTTAAATGTAAAAAATATATGCGTTCTTAGTTTTTACTAGTTTATGAATTACAAGTAAAATTTTCAGTGGAAAGAGCCCTTAATGTTATAATAAATAAAATTGAAGTCTCACATTTTCTGGATTTGGAATACTTTGGTGTAGATTACTGAAATTTTAAACATTTCAGGAAAAAATAACTTGATTTGTGACATTTTAAGAAGAATGAAATGATAAGATTGTGTTGATATGTTACTTCTTTGCCTTTCTCCTGCCAGAGTGACTTACTTAAGTTGAGCAGCTAAATTTGACAATGCACTTTCGTCAACCCTTCACAGGAAATCTATAGTTTATGTTTGTTCATTTATTCAGTAAGTGCCTGTCCTATATGTAAAATATAGTACTTGATGTCATTAAAAGATGCTTGTGCAAACAGATGAGATACCCTCAGTCTTGGGGGAGTTAGCAGTCCATTAAGAGATAAGAGCAATACACAGATAACAGGTTCCGGATAGCTCATGGTCATTCAAGAGGAGGTATAGAAAAGTGCCTTAGTGATAGTTCTTGAGGAAATTTGAGTATGCTTGTAGGCCAGGTGGAAGGAACCACTGGAGAGAAAGAGACTGAAGAAAGGAAAAAGAATTGACGGAACCAAGGTAAGGGAGAGGGGCCAGGATCAGAAGTACAGAATGGAGGATTAACTTTGAAAATGGGAAAAGGTATATCCCTTTTTCTAAAATTGGGGAAAAGAAGGTCAGATTAAACAATGACAGAAAATTGAGGTAGAAAGGAGAAGGAAAATAAGGAATAATTCACATTAGATTGCTTCATTTTTCCCATTTCTTATTTAAGTAGTTGAGGTGGTCATCTGAGAGGAAGGCAGGGGTAACAGTAATAATAAGGGCAGCACTTACCGGTTGTTGAACTCTTACAGTATGTGCACAGCTAGCCACTTTATTATATGCTTTATGTCGTAATTATGAAAGTACTCCTGTAAGGTAAATAGTGTTATGCCTATTTTACAGATAAGAGGACTAAATTCATAACTGTTTAGTAATTTGTGATGGCAAAGACCATGAGCCTTTCATTATCTCACACTGCCTCAAAGATGAATGAAATGGATTTGCTAGTTTGAGTAGAGTGAATGAGTTTTGACATAGTTACCTTTAAGGAATTGATTAAAATAAATAAATAAGGATTAACGAGCTTTTTGAGGGTCAGGCTCAGATTAAAGAAAACAAATGTGTGGCTTGTCTAGCCAGAGGGGTTATATGACCTTTCCGTAGCCTAGCTCAAGAAGTCCAGCATCACGAGTGAGAAAAATGGAAGATGAGACAATTTTGCCAAAATATCTTCTCAACAAAATAACCATGTAGTGAGGGAGTGGTAATGATAGTTCTTGTAACATAGTTTTTGCACAAGGATGCTTTCCCCAGGGGAAGCAATAATTCTCCATTTCTTCCTCCTCCTAGCCCTTGGTAACCTCTAATCTATTTTCTTTCTCTATGAATTTGCCTATTCTAGATACTCTTTGTAAGTAGAATCCTACAATATTTTTCCTTTTGTGTCTGACTTATTTCACTTAGCATATTTTCAGGGTTCGTCTGTGTTATAGTATGTATAGCTGAAGAATATTCGATTGTATGGATATGCCATTTTGTTTATACATTCATCTGTTGATGGACACTTGGGTTGTTTCCACCTTTTAGCTATTGTGAATAAAAGTACAATGAACATTGGTGCACAAGATCTTGGAGTCCCTGTTTTCAGTTCTTTAGGGTATGTAACTAATGGTGAATTGCTGGATAAAACAGCACAAATTTATTATCTTATAGCTCTGGAGGTCAGAAGTCCTAAAATTAGGGTGTTGGAAGGGCTGTTTCCCTTCTGGAGGCTCTGTGGAGAATCCATTTCCTTTCCTTTTCTAGCTTCTATAGGCCACCTGCATTTCTTGGTTTATGGCTTCTTCCTCCATCTTCAAAGCCAGAAGTATCATAGCTTCAAGTTTGTCTATTTGTCTCTCTTTCTCTCTGACCGCTGCTTCCATCATCGCATCTTCTCTGACTCTCCTGCTTCCCTATTTCTCTTAGAAGAGCCATTGTGATTCTTGGTCCACTCAGATAATCGAGGATAACCTTCCCATCTCGAGACCCTTGACTTCATCAGATCTGCAGATGGTCGAGGGTAACCTTCCCATCTCGAGACCCTTGACTTCATCAGATCTGCAGATGGTCGAGGGTAACCTTCCCATCTCGAGACCCTTGACCTCATCGGATCTGCGGATGATCGAGGGTGACCTTCCCATCTCAAGACCCTTGACTTCATTGGATCTGCAGATGATCGAGGGGAACCTTCCCATCTCGAGACCCTTGACTTCATCAGATCTGCAGAATCCACTTTGCTGTGTAAGCAGCGTCTGGGGATTAGGGTGTGGACATCTGTGAGTGGCTGTTGGTCTGCCCACCACAGTAGTTTATCCTAAATTAAATCTGATTAGCTGTATTATAGGTGACAGTTGGAAAGGTAAAGAAGTTGTATAAGGTTTTATAAACGTTGACAGGAAAAACCAAAGCATTTTTTTTTATATAAAGAAATATTGGACAAATATTAAAGTCTTGCTCCTTTTACTCAAAGGGCAGATTTCTTTCGTCAGTACGCCTGACAAATGGTCGTCTGCCCTGTGCCTAGGCTCGTCCACTGACAGGGAAGAGTAGTTTTTGATCCATCATATTCTGTTGTACAACTCTGTTATCTATATTCTTTTGAAGTCTGCCCTTAGGAGTAACACAGATCAGAATAATTTTCCTCATCTTTTAAAATATGAAAACTCTTATGGAAGTCATTGCCCTATTCTAAGTCTTCTCCACCTATTTGACGTTTATTATAAAGTAATAGTTTATACTATTATAGTAGTGGTTATCGTTAATTAGGTATTTACTAGACATATTAAACACTTTGTATAGATTATCTCATTTGATCCTTATAACAACTATATGAGGCACTATTTTCCTTTTTGTTTTGTTTTCTGTTTCTGTTTTTTTATTTTTTTTGCTGAGGAAGATTTGCCCTGAGCTAACATCTGTGCCAGTCTTCCTCTTATTTTGTATGTGGGTCACCACCACAGCATGGTCACAGATGAGTGGTGAGATCTGCACCTGGGAACCCAACCCGGGCCGTCAAAGCAGAGCATGCCAAACTTAACCACTAGACCACGGGACCAGCCCCACTATTTTCCTTTTGTAGATCAGAGAATTGAGGCTCAGAGATGTTTAGTCACTTGACAAAAGTCACGCATATCTATAAAAGTGAGCAGAGCCATCTCTTATCTTTGGGTTGTGCGCCTTATGTTTTGTCTCCAGTGTGCAAGGTACTGTACTGCACTCAGTAGGATCACTAAAGTTGAAAAAATATTGATTTTGTTCTCAAGAAATTTATCTGATAGAGAAAATATGTATGAAAATGTAATAGAAGATTCATAAGAAGAATACACGAGTCCATGAGAATTCAGTGTAGGGAGACATTGTTTCTAGCTGGGAGGATCAGGGAAGACTTTGAAGAAGATGGTGCTTAAGCTGGACCTTGCAGTTGGGTAGGCAGTGTACGTTCAACATGAAGAAACAGTAAAAGCTAAGGTAGGAGGAAGAAGTCTGTACTAACGGTCTCTAATTCCTTCAGATTCTTTCTGTCACGTCGTGTGACTTCTAGATCCTTCATCATTTAGTCGTCCTCGGAATTACTCAGTGTTCTTGTTCTGCAGACTTCAGTGCAGGCGTTACATTACCATTGGCTTGTTATAATTATTTTTTATAATTAATGAAGGTAGAAATGACATTAGATTTAAAATTTTTAAATGTAAAGTGTTATTTTTTCTGATAATATTTAATTGTTTTAAATATTAAAACTTATTTTAAAGCAGCTGACTCACCTGTTAGTTCCTTGTTTTTTGGTCAGTTGTCTGTGAGTCTTTTCACCGGAATTATGATAGAGGTAAGGCTCCCCTCTCCTGTCCTTGTTCACTTGATTTTTCATTCAGATGATTTTTTTCCCAGGATAATTTCAAGATCTTTCTGGCAACTGAATGGGCCAAACGAATTTATTAATGCAACCTAATACACATTTATGAAGTAGCATTCCAAGAGTATTGCTATCAGAAATTCCTGCCACCAGTGATGTAGTAGTTCTGTGGGATTTGTTAGTGCCATGGCTGATAGTAGGAAATTATGCATATTTGTAAGAGGGCATGATCACACATCATTTTCTCCAAGGCGAAGAGAAAGGATCATGAAAGACCAGGGAAGACGCCTGCTCTTCCCCATGGTAGCTGGAGAATCTTGATGTCTTGAACCAGCGCTAGTTTTGGAAAACATTTCCAGTTAAAATACCAGTGTCTTCAGGAGAAACATCAGAAATTCACTGAGGAACAGACCTCACGTAAAGTTCTCATCAAAACAGAGGGGAGCAATTGCAGAGTTCACACTCCGAAGGCCTGTTTTCTCTTTGAACTTATGTTTGTCCAAGGGCTATTTCTACTGTTCTTATTGCTTTTATTATTATTATTTTAAATTTATTACATAATTTACTGTGTAGACTACATTCTGCACTGGCCAGAGTGCTCTTATAATCCCGAGGGTGGAAATGCTGTTACTGATTTTTCCTGGAGCTCCTTTGTGGTGAAGTGTTAAAGCCACAGGTCATGGAACCTGGCTGGAGCACTTCTAGAGAGTGTCAGGAGCACAGTGGAGGATGTGTTACTCTGTTCTTGGTAGTCGAGAAGCAAAAGGCAAACACCTCTGTGAAAGGTGGATCCTCCTCTAGGGTTTATTTGATGGATGTCGGTTACAGGATATGACTTCGAAGAGATTCTGACCACTGTGTATTAACAAACGTGCCCTCACCCTGCCCACTGGTGCCTGTAGGGATTGGGGGAGGCGGTGTATGGGGCAGGACGCTGTAATTAGTGAACATGTGAGAATTCTAAGTGGAACGTGAATTAAGATTACACTGTTGTTAAATGAGTGAGGGAGCAGTTGATCCTTTTGCCGAGAGAAAACCCGGTAGTAAATTTGGAATTTTAAAGGTAGTATCCATTTCATTTTTATTCATTACCAGTAGAAATTTGGAACATTAATAAGAGGATTTGTTTCTAAAGGGCTGCTTTAGGCACAGATTATGAGACTGTCTATAATTTTCTTCCTTCTCCCTTAGAGGGCAGTTCAGTTTCCTCTCATGTCACTTTTTTGTGACTTTTTTTCTCCTAACAAGTATAAAAGAATTTTCCAGCCATATTATAATTTACATCTTGCTTGAAGGAAAAAAACCCAGACTCCATTACTCTTTCAATTAGAGCCGTTATTTGGCATCCTGGCTTAGAGCTCTGACAGTGGAAACTAGGGGTCAGATTTAATGAGCATTTGGGGGAGGAGGAGAAGAGATTGAGGGGGGAGTACAAAAAGCAAGGAAAGGGAGTAATCCAAAATGAATACCTGCATTTGGCTTGGGACCAAGGTAGCTGCTGTGCCGTTCTCTGAGCAGGGCTGCTGAGGGGTAGGAGGCTTGACAATGAGGTGATGCAGCCAGTTCTGAAAATGTTGCATTTGGGTTGCCTTGTGGTACTTGCAGGTGCAGAAGTGAGCAATCGAAGAGAGAGATAAGTTCCTAAGGAAAGAAATCTGGCTGCTTACATAGGTCTGGAAGTACTTGGCAGGGGGATACTGCTGGGAAAGGAGTAGAATAAGCCGAGAATAGGAGTATGGACAAAGTTCTTCTGTAACATTGAAAGTGCTGATAGGAAGAAGAGCCCATGAAGTAGCCCAGCACTGTCCAGCAGGGTGGCCACAGGCCACAGGGGCTATTAAAATTAAATTAAAAATTCAGTATGCCACACTTCTAGCTCACAGTAGCTGCACATGGTTAGTGGCTACCATATTCGATAGCACATATATATAAACTTTCCGTCATTGTAGGAATTTGCAAGGACAGTGCTAAAGTAGATTAAGAAAGAGCAACCATGGAGATCGGAAGTGAACCAGACAGTGAAGTTCATGGAGTTAGTATTCAGTGTGGTCAAGTCCTACAGAGAGGAAAAGACGTAGGAAGCTTAAAAGGTGACCTTTGGATTTGACAGTTAGTAGTAACTAGGGACCTTTTAAAAGGTTTTAGGTGAGGGTAGGGAAAGAAATTGCTGTGGATAGAGATGGGAATGGTTGAGGAAAGGGAGTGATAAATGTAGGTGACTCCTTTTAATGGAGGCTGTATGTCATAGTGGTCAAGAGCTCAGGCCCTGGGACCAAACACCTGGATTAAGATCCTGGTTCTTTCACTTACTAGTTATGTTACCTTGGGCAAACGCTTGCTTTCTGTGCCACAGTTTCTTAGCTGTAAGGTGGAGATAATAATAATCCATTGCATAGAATTGACATTTACATTAAAGCAAGTAGTTGTGTGACTCACGTTATTGGGTGAGTGCTCAATAATTGTTAGTGTTTATTATGAGTATTGTGGTGATGATATATTAAATAAAGGGAAGGAAAGAATGAAAAAGAAGGTGAAGTATGTTTATATGCTAAGGAGTTGGAGGGAAGTGGTAATGAAAGGATGGATGATTCAGGAATCAAAGTTCCGAAGGAGAAAGGAGGTTAGGAGGCAGAAGAAAGGTGGAGCACAGTACATGTTTGGTAAATTTTTCTTTGCCAACAAAAATGTTAATATGACATTAGACTTTTAGAATAAGGACTTTCTTTCTGGTTTTCTTGGTCCTCAAAGTATTCTCTTTATGTGACATATTTAAATTATTTGAAGAAGACTTGGTCTCAATAGCTGGTAGGTCACAAGTCATTCATTTTTCTACAATTAAGAATAAAGTTAATAAAAATCTGTTTTAATAGTACCTTTCATCCAGATAGACTTAACAATTCAACAAACATTAACCTTTATAGAAATCTTGTTAGGCATGACCGATGTGTAGTCATCTACAAGGTAATATATAAAAGCAATTAAGAACATAGACTATTACTTAGGAAATGAAGAATATATAGTGCAAAAGCAATGGAAATTGTTTGCAGATATGCAATAATCACTGATCCTGTAAATGATCTATAGCATCTATTCTCATTATGCTTCTTGGTTGTGTAGTAACATAGACCTTTTCTATAACTTAAGTGATTCTCTTTCTAGATTTCCATTATCCCAGATTCCTCCCATTTTGTGGTGACTCACTGGGAAGAAACCACCTACACACACACACATACATTAAATAATGAGCAGAAGCTGAGTTTTCCTTGAAGATCTTTTAGCTGTTATTTATGTTAATTATGCCTCATAAGAAAGGTTGCCTGACTTGCCATGAATTTCATGTGGAATTTGTGCTTGCTTGTCAAGGTAATGTAGTGACAGGCACAGATGTTGTCATTATTTCCTGTATGGCATCTGAAATTTAGGCTATTGTTGGTAAATTTCACTTTGACTGCCTTAAATTTACTGACAAATAGAAATCTGTGAAAAATATACTTTTTTTCTTTATTCTATAGGTTTAATTGAAATAGTGGTATATAATATGATTTTTACAGATTAAAATGTAGTACAGTATTATCCAAAATATAGCTGGTGAGTGATGAAAAATAGCTTTCTCAAACTCCATGCTCCAACAAACTCCATGGTCCACAACTCTCTTGGGCCCTCATTCAAGAAGTTCTTACTCTTGTTTTCATACGCAATCCCACCAGGGGTGGATCTCACATTACTTGCCCTACAGCAGAGTATAAGTAGCCATTTAGGTAGGTGAGGTTGGCTGCTATAGGCAGGTGAACTGATGGGATAGTAAGATTTGTACTGTCAGATTTGCCCTAGAGCTGCAGATTTGTTTTTGTTTAATTGAGGTAAAATGCATGTAATGTAAAATTAGCCATTTAAAGTGAACAGTGCAGTGGCGTTTGGTACGTTCATAGTATTGTGCAACCACCGCTTTTATCTAGTTCTAAAATGTTTTCATCAACCCAGAAGGAACGCTTGTACCCATTAAGCAGCTGTTCTCCATTTTCCCCTCCTCCTAACCCCTGACAGCTGTCAATCTGTGTTCTGTCTCTATGGAATTACCTATTCTGGGTACTTCATGTAGTGGAATCATACAGTACGTGACCTTTTGTGTCTGGCTCCCTTCACTTAGCACAATGTTTTTGAGGCTCATCCGTGGTGTAGCTTTTATCAGTACTTTATTCCTTTTTATGGCTGAATAATATTCTATTGTATTTATAGATATCTGTGGGGGATTGGTTCCAGGACCCCTGCAGATGCTAAAATCCATGAATGGACTGAGAACGACAAACACCAGATAATTTCACTCATGTGGAATATAACAAACACATGGACAAAGAAAACAGTCCAGTGGTTACCAGGGGAAGGGGGTGGGGGTGGGCACAGGGGGTGAAGGGGAGCACTTGTGTGGTGACAGTCAAGAAATAATGCACAAGTGAAATCTCACATCAATGTAAACTATTATGGACTCAATAAAGAGAAAAAAAATACAAAAAAAAAAGAATTATCTATATCAGTGTTTCTGAAGTCATTTATTTACCTCCTTTGTGATATTTTGCCTTGTGTATCACCCATATTGTGATTTTTTTGAAAAAGTGCACTGTTCTAAACAATTGTTTATTCAAAAACACTTTTTATCAGGAAAAAAATATCCATGGATGCTAACGTCCCTTGTGTGAAAAGGCATACCCTTGCATATAACCTACACACATCCTCCTGTGTTATGCTTTAAATCATCTCTAGTTTACTTGTAATATCTAATACAGTGTAAATGCTAAGTAAACGGTTGTTGTACTGTGTGGTTTACAGAATACAGACGAGAAGACAGTCTGTGCGTGCTCAGCACACACACAACCGTGGTAGGCCTTTTGATCCAGGGTTGACTGACTCCATGGACGTGGAGCGCGCTAACGCAGAGGGCTGACTGTGTAGACCGCAGCTGGTTTCTCCAGCCGTCTGTTGATGGGCATTTGGGTGGTTTCCCCTTTTGGCTGTTGTGACTAGAGCTGCTGTGAACGTTCATGACCAAGGATTTGAGTATCTGTTTGCAGTTCTTTTGGGTGTATCCCTAGCAGTGGAATAGATGGATCATACAGTAATTCTAGGTTTAACTTTTGGAAGAACCACCAAACTCTTTTCCGCAGCAGCAGAGCCGTTTTACATTTCCACAATCAATTCTTCCAATTTCTCCTCATCCTTGCCAACACTTGTTGTTGTTTTTAACCATCCGGCTGTTAGGATGTTATAGCCATCCTAATGGGTTGAATAATATACTTTTGAAGTAGCAACTCTGCACTCATTTTTCCTCAGAAAATAATATTAGAAACTGAATCTTTTCTGTTTTTTACAACAGTGTCTTTGTGCATCTCGCTCTGTATTATGATCAGAATGTCTTGTAATAATAAGATGAGCAGTGGATAGTAATGAAATGTGTTTACATCTGAACCATTAGATTTTCACTTGCTTACCTTGGTGGTTCAGGCCTCAGTCTAACCCCAGACCACCTTCATAACTTCGTCTCCCCCTCTTCTTAGCCACATTTGAGCTCTCACAGCACTTTGTACCTTTCTTAGAGCAAATACCATGTTGTGCCTTGCTTTGCTTGCGGGCAGTGACAGTAACTTACTCTTGTTTGTGTTCTACCTTCCACTGTCTTTTTGTGGATAACTTTTTTATAGTACTCGTCTTTAACATTATAATTATTTTCTTGTCTGTCACCCATACCTAACTGTGAACAACTTATGGTCTAGGAACATGACTTGTTTATCTTTGTAAACCAAGTGCCTAACAGAGTATCTAAAATTGTTAGTTTGGATTTGTGGATTTTATTTTTTATCTTGCACATGGTGTCTTCCACTTCTGGTATAGAAGTTCTTGACATTTTCCTCCCCCACCCAGCCGTTTCCAGTTAATTCCATCTCACTCTCTTAAGATTCAACTGAAATGTCACCTCCAGGAAGTTTTCCCTGACGTTCCCTGCTCCCTTCCCCCTGAATCTTCTGTCTGTTCTAGTCATAACCTATGCGTGTCCTTTGTTGAAACAAACCACAGCCCTTACCTGTGCACCCCACCAGACTCCCTATCCCCCTTTTCTCTTTATTTTTCCATAGCATATATTTGTATCTAATATTCAGTATTTTTCATTTTTATTGTGTATTTCCCCACACTAGAGTGTGAGCTCTGTGAAGACATGATTTCTGTCTCTCTTCGTCACTATTGTATCTCTTACATCTAGAACAATGCCTGCCACATAGATGCTCGGTAAGTGTTTCTTTAATGAGTGAATGAACAGGTTTGAGAACACTGAAGAGCAAGGACTATGTTGCTTTCATCTTTATAACCTCAACACCTGGCACATCGATGCTCAATAAATGTTGAATGAAGCATTTATTCTTATAGCAGGATCTTTTTTCTATATGATATTTCTTGGTTCTCTTTTGTTGTTGTTTATACCTAAATAATTATATAAAAATAGAAAATGCACATAAGCAAAAAGGATTGTCTCACTGCAAATAGGAGATGATTCGGTCTTAAGTTTTGTGTGTACAGGCATAACTAAAGGTTTGTCAAAAGCTATTTCCTGTAAAAGTAAACCCATTCATTCAAAAGGAGGCATTTTTTTTGAATTGTAGAGATGGACAGTCTTGTTAGGTCAAGAAGTTAATGACAGGAAACAGCTGAGTAATCCCTCTGTCCCTATTTCAAAGTAGTCGTTCATTATTAGAATAGATAATAAAGGGAGTATAGAGCTTCAGATGGGCTGGATTCGTAAGAGGAAATCACATACACTGCAAGTTAGATTCATTCCCAGTTTAATTAGCCAATGATGCTAAATGTTATTGGAAGCAAAGTAGCCTCAGAACAGGTGGAGTATGTCTAATGTGGCTTCCCTTGCTCTCCACATTCTTAATTGGTGGAAATGAGGGCAGGCAGCTGCTATGACACTGTCCATACTAGTAGGGTCTTATGAGATCTGACAGTAAAAAGGGCTTCTTGCCTTGTTATGTATTCAGGGTTTAGGTCTCCATTCAGAATACGTCATCTTTGAGTCTCTGTTGAAAACAGGGAATATTTACAAATATTTTCTAGGATTCCAGCAAACTCAGTTCTCTGCAAGCAGTTTTCCTTACTCTGATTTAGTTCTGGTTTTTGATGAGTGATTCTGATACTGGGTCTGAGACCCACAGCAGCAAATCCATTTCCTTGCATTGAGGAAAAGAATCTGAGGCCACTGACATTAGAGAAAAAAGGTTTTTTTCGTGTTTAAAGTATCACAGTTATCTTTAGATACAACTAGATCCTGACGAGATTACCAAACTGTAATGCTATTATGAGTTTTAATTTCTGGCCTCAAAGGCTTGATCTGTTTGGAAAATATTAATGTTATCTCTTAAGGATTAAATGTCCTTACTTAAGAAAAACTAGGTGGTACAGGAGTTCAGATTTGAGAAGGATTGTTTATAGTTAGGTTGGCCCTTAAAGTTTTCCTAAAGGAAGTAGAGTCTCAGCTGAATGTTGACTCTAGGACTTTCAGAATAGAGAAGATGGCGGAGGGGTCTGCATGCTGATCCCGTTGTGAGGATGTCATCTTCAGCTTTCTCTCTGACTCCTCCTTCCTCCCCCCTTCCTGTCCTTCCTTAGTATGTATGTTTCCTCTCCCGTTTACACATTTTAAAATTAATGTTCACAGGGCGTAGATTTCCATTCTCATTTATGGAGAAACGATAGCAGGAGTAGGGTAGATGAGAAGACTCTCCTCCCCCAGCAGACGTACTTCGGGACAGCGCTGAAACAGCAGAGGTCAGTGTCCTTTAGAGACACACGGCTTTGGACACTGACCACTTTAGAGACAACACTGAAGGATAAACTGAAAGGAAGCTCATTTTAGGAAAAGTGAAACTGAACAAAAACTGAAGCTGTTATCACTAATTGTAACACTCATGGTAGAGAATTTGAAAAGTACTATTGATGTATCTACTATTAACATTTTGATGTGTTCCCTATTTCGAGACTTTTTTTGGTCAAAAGTTGTCTTTATTGGGGCTGGCCCCGTGGCCGAGTGGTTAAGTTTGCGCGCTCCGCTGCAGGTGGCCCAGTGTTTCGTTGGTTCGAATTCTGGGCGTGGACATGGCACTGCTCATCAAACCACGCTGAGGCAGCGTCCCACATGCCACAACTAGAAGGACCCACAACGAAGAATATACAACTATGTACTGGGGGGCTTTGGGGAGAAAAAGAAAAAAATAAAATCTTTAAAAAAAAAAAAAGTTGTCTTTATTTAATGTGGCAATATTTCTCATGAGCTATAAAATTTGATCCATTTAAAAATTTTAATTTTATTGTAAAATAAATATAACGAGTAACAAACTGTGAAGTAGAAACCAGAGGCTTAGATTTCTTGTACCTCATCACCTGCTATCTCTTTCTGAGCCTGACCTTGGCTGTGATTGTTGGTTAGTCACTTAGTTAATATTCTTTGCTAATAAGTGTTGAATTGGGCTCTTTGGTCATAGGATGGTCTAGAAGAAAGAGTAATGGGAAGAGTGTCAAGGGATTTTGAATTTCAGTCTGGGCTCCGTTACTGTCCAGCTCAGTTATGTCATTTCAGTGGAAGTATTGCTGTATGTTTTTTGTTTTTCTCATTTGCAAATCAAGGATGTTGATTAGTTCTTTTTGATGGTCACTGTCAGTTTTGCCTTTTCCAAAGTGTTATAAAAATGGGACCATTCAGATGCTAGCTTCTTTCACTCAGCATAGTGTGTTTGCAGTTTGTCCCTGTTGTCTGTATTGTAGCTCAATTTTATCTCTTTTCCTCCCTCCCACAAACTATTGGAGGGAGAAGTACCAAATTTATTGCAGTAGTAAATACAAGGTACAGATTACTGCTTTTGGGTTCCAGAGGTAGGAAACATAAAGGAAGGTAGCATTTAAGCTGTGACTGAAAGGAGTTTAAAAGTTTGAAACCTGTGCAATGCTGGGTAGTATAAACTATTCTTAAGAGAGGAGACCTTTGTGTATTTGATCCTTGACTGCTGGCTATAAGGAGAGAAACAGAACTTCCTGGGAGATGAGGACTCCCCTGTTCTTGAATTCCATGTAAATTCGACTCTCCAAGCTGGGCCTTCACTTAGCGTGCTGGTGCTGTCTTGGATTCTCCTCTAATTGACTTTGTCACATTCCTCATTACATGTTCCCAAACCTTTTCTCTTGTCCAGAACTTTTCTGTCTTATTTCTGTTTTGCTGTTTTTGTTTTTGATTACTGAGGAAGTTCTGCCTACCTGATTTGAGCCCCACCATCTCCCTCCTCAATGCTTTACATTTTTTTCTGTTTTCACCACCATCTCCTTTTCTTTTTCAACTAAGAAAGAAGTACCTTCTTTGCCATTTATAATCCTCTACTTCTCACTCTTAATTCTGTCTCTTCCCGTTTTCTTCAGGTTCCTGCCTCATCTTTTACTCTCCTCTTGTTCTTATGTCTTCAGAGCTCTGTCCGCATAGACTCTTTCCTTTCAGTCTTTTAGCGTGCTCAGGTTTATCGGCCTATAAACCTTTCCCTCCACCCCATCTGCCCCTTTGAGCCACCATCCTCTCATGCTGCCCCCACTACCAGACCTACTAAAGGAATGAGCCCCACTCACAACCTTGGCTGCATTACCACCTGCATTTTCCTTTGGTCTTGGCAGTCGGGATGTGGCCCTAAAGTTTTACTGCACCTATTTTGTCATTGTCAGTGTTTTTCTTTTACCATTTTAATGTAAATGTAATCATTGTAAAAACCTGTGTGTAAACATATATATATGGTTTAAATACTCATGTGCCTACAACTCTGGCCGTGAAATAGAATGTTACCATGTCCCAGAAGGCCACTGTAGGTCTCCCCTGGTCCTGTTCCAGTTTTCTACCACAGAGATAACCATCATCCTGGATTTAGTGTTGATGGTCACATTGCTTTTCTTTCCAAATTTTTTTCGTCTGTGTATTTATTATTATCCTCAAGTAATACATTACTTAGATTCACCTGTTTCCATTATGTCAACGTAATCATATATATATTCTGTGGTGGATTTCTTTTGCTCAACAGTATGTTTTTGAGATTCATCCAAGTTAGTGCACACATTCATAATTCATTTTCACTGGATATAATATCCCATTATGTGAATATATCACAATTTTTCTATCCATTCTGTTATCAATAGACATTTGGGCTATTTTTAGGCTTTTGCTATTTAAAACATTACTGCTGTAAATAATTTTGTACTTATCTCTTGATGCATGTGTGTGAAAAAGTCTCCAGCATGTCTCCTTAATAGTGTAATCCCTGAACTGTTTCCACTGTTACTCAGTACTGCCAGCCGGTTTTCCAAAGCACTTGTACTGGTTTATGCTGCTACCAACAGCAGACAAGACACAGCCTTGCCAAAACTTGATATTAACCAACTTTGTAATTTTAATCAATTTAGTGGGTGTCAAATTGGATCTCGTTGGGGTTTTAATTTGCATTTCCCTAGTTTTCAAGGAGGTGGACCATATTTTCTTGTGTTTGTGGTCCATTTACATTTCTTCTTTTGTGAAATTTTTATTCATTTCTTTTTTCTATTGGGTTGACTTTTGTCGATTCATAGTTCTTTGTGTGTTCTTAATACTAGTCCTTTGTTGTTTGTATGTATTGGAAACATTTTCTTTGTTTCGTTCACTTTATGAAGTCCTTTGATGAACAAAGCTTTTAATTTTAAAGTAGTTAAATTTATGTCTTTTCATTTTAGGGGAGTCTTGATAAAGAAATCCTTCTTTTTCCCAAGGTTATAATGATATTTTCTTACGTTGTCTTCTAAAAACGTAATAGTTTTGCACTTCACATTCAGGCCTTTAATCCTGAAATTTTCTTTCTTCTTTATTTTTTTTGTATGATATGAATTGATCTGATTTCATTTTTTCCCCCAAATGGATACCCAATTATCCATTTGTTGGAAACTCCATCCTTTCTTCACTGATTTGCAGTAACATCTCTGTCACATTTCAAGTGTCCAAAGATATTTGTGGCCCTGTTTCCAGACTCTCCACTCTGGTCTGTTTGTTTATCCCTGTGCTAATATCACACTGTTCTGATTATTATTGCTCTACAATAAATCTTGATATCTTGATAGTGCAAGTCCCGCTACTTTGTTCTTTTTAAAGAGCATCTTGGCCCTTTGCCTTTCTGTTTAAATTTTAGAGTCAGCCATCGTTTATATACCCCCTACCCTGAGAAAGAATTTAAAAAAAAGGTAAAGAAAATAACCTGTTGAGATTTTGATGGGAAATTGCCTTGAATCCATAGATCAGTTTGAAAGAACTGATAATTTTTACAATGCTGAGTCTTCCAATAAGCGAGCATTTATTTCTCTTCTTTATTAATTTTTAAATAAAGTTTTATAATTTTCTGCTTAAATAGGACTTGCTATAGTTTGATAGATTTATTCCTAGGACTTTATGTTTTTGTAGTGTTATGAATAAAATTGTTCAAAACTTTTTTCATTTAGCATATAACAAAGGCAATTTTTAAGTATATTTGTTTGCTGCAACCTTATTAAACTCTCTTATTCTACTAATAGATTGTTAGATTCCCTAGAATATTCTATATGCATAGTCAATCATCTGAGAAGAAAGTTTTATTTCTTTTTTCCAACCCATGTGTTTTCTTTTCGTGCCTGTTTTGCTGGCTAAGCCTTCCAGGAGCTGGCACCTTTATCTTGTTCTTAATCTCAAAGGGAGTGCTTGTAATGTTCCTCATCATCAAGTTACGGAAGTTTCTTTCTATTCCTAGAATTTTTATCATAAGGGTATATTGAATTTTATCTAAAGGTTTTCTGTATCCTTTGAGATGATTGTATGATTTTTCCCCCTTTAGTGAATGTGATGAATCATATTAATTGATGCTTTTATCTCCAAACCAACCTTGCATTCCTGGAATAACTCCATCTTAGTCATAATATTTTATCTTATTAGATTATTTGTGCTATTATTATTTAGGATATTTTCAAGTATGTTTTGTGAGTAAAACTGGCCTGTATTTTTGTTTGCTTTTCATACTTGTCTTTGTCAGGTTTTGGTATCAAGGTTATGCTGGCCTCATAAAATGAGTTATGAAGTGTTTCCTTCGCCCCTCCCACCACCCTGGAAAAGTTGTTTAAGATTACAATTATTTGTTTCTTGGATTTTGGGAAGCAAGCATAGTAAAATTGTCTAGGCTTTCATTTTCTTTGTGGGAAGATTTTTACCTACTAATTCAATTTCTTCAAATGCTGTGGGACCCTTTGGATTTTCTATTTCTTCTTGAGTCGGTCTTGGTAAGTTATATTTTCTAGAGAGTTACCCATTTCTAAGTTTTAACTTTATTGGCATGAATTTCATTGGTTCTTGATAAGCTCTTTTTAGTATCTACAGCATTTTGTGATTATGCCCTTTCTATTATCCTGAAGTTATTTGCTCCTTCTCTTTTTCTTGTTCCATCTTACCAGAAATTTGTAAGTTAACCAAGTTGATGTTTCTATTATGTGTTTTTTCCCTATTTTATGAAATTTTTGGCCTTACCTGTATTATTGCCTTTCCTGTCTTCTCTTTGAATTAATTTCTTTCTGAATACCTGATCCGTATCTTTTCTGCACCCTGTGATAGTACTAAACTACCCCTCCTTGTAACTTTCTCTTCCCTGGCTCCTGAGGCGGCACACTAGTCTTGAGGGATTTTTTTTTTCTGCTTTTCTAACTGCTTCCTCTCTGGCTTTCTTGGTTTTGCATCTGCTAATGTAAGTGCCCTCTTATCTGCAACCTTCTTTTCTCTATATCCATTCTTAATTGATAGGCATTTTTACTCTCCTAATTTCATCTGTCACTTCTCCGTGAGTGATTAGACAGAATCAAAGGAGACCCAGTCCTTGTCTTGGCTCTTCCACTAACTAGCTGTGACATCTTGAGCAAATCACTTAAGATTCCTTAATCTCTGTTTCTTCACCACTAAGTTAAGGAGGTTGGATACAAGATCTGTGAGGTTCACCTCAGTAATATTGTTCTAGTGACAATCTTATAGAATGTTTAGCTCTGGCCTCTGTCATTCTAAATGCCTTCTGGATCACTTAATTTTTTTTTAAGGTTTCTCAAGCTCTATGTATCTTATATTAATTTTCTTACATAATTTACTTTCTCTCCAACCTGTCAATTCCCCTGGTTCCTCATTTGGATGTTTCTGTTTTCCCAGGCACACATTTGGTTTTGGCTCCCAACATCCCTGTCTCCCCATACTGTCTTCGTACTCAAGTAGGGTATCCGTGTGTATCTGTTCCCCTCTCCTTTCCCTTTAGTCCACTTTCGGTCTTTATGTTTTACAAGAATGATATCTGTGTAATACCTACTTTTTCCCACCCTCATCCATCCAGTGGAGCCTCAGCACTTTCTTAAAAAGTACTAGCCTTTGCCTCTTAAATCTGTTTATCTCAGTTGATGTCAAAGAGTGTTCTTTTTACCTTACTGGCTTTGGTACCATACCTTTATGTCATTGCACCCAAGCAGCAGTGCCAGGGCACTTAAGCAGTGTTCCCTGAAGGCCGTGGTGGTCACCTCTGCCCCAGGGACCCCGGGTGTCAGTCCGTCTGTTGTGTGGTGCTTTGTGATTTGCAAGGGGCTTGTTATCGTTTTTATGGGAACTTGAAAGTGGAACCAGTATTTAGAATTTTCATGGTCTCCATGAGAGTGAAATATTGGGTTTTAGAAGACTTTCTAATTAGTACTGTGTTAATCTCTGAGTGCTTGTCTCTGTTTTTCAAAATTTCATCTTTGAGCTTTGTTGATTTATTTAATATATCTTGAGCATATTTCTCGAATGGTGCACAATCTTAAAATCTTAGCATAAGTAATGATTTCCTAAATAGAGATAGAGATAGCAGCTAATGACAAAATGTGCAATTTTAAAAGAGTGAAACTTCTGTATTGGCTTATGGAAGTGACCCTAATTGCTTTAAAATTTATTTCATGGTAGTTTCTCACTATTTGACACAACCATGCACTCTTTTAATTTCATTAACTCTATATGTCTGGGTAGTTCTGTAGTTTCCTATTTATGGGAAACTTTAGGAAACAACCAATCACTGAGATTTTTAAGGAGGTGAAATATATATACACTGCTTTTATAATTATCTCAAGGAAACCTTAACTAGCTCTTTTGATCATGTGATCTACCTAATTTTTCTTAGTGAAGTGATACTTTTGCTAGAAATTGGTCAGGATATAGAATGGCAGAAGTTAGCACCCTTTTAAAAATACTGTTTCAGGATTCTAGCTTGTCCTCTCCTGACTGGTCTGCTCTGTGTGCACACAGGGGTGCTGACGAGAAGATGGGGTGTTTGAGTGTGGGAAATGGAAGTTCAGAACCACATTCATGTGTCTCTGATTCTTGCAGGTTCCTGTAGTCTGTTATATTCTATTCAGTACGAAGTATTCTGATTATTTCTAAATAATAGCTGGATATAGTAATTTGAAAACAATGTATTACAACCCTTAGAAAATGTTTCTGGGTATTAGGGTGATAGGTCTTTCTATAAATTATTACTATTCTAAAATCAGATCTCAGCATAAGTGGGTAAAGAGCTCTAGTATAACGTTTAGAAAATTGTAGTCATAACAGAGCCCTTGCTAACTGGTATATGCAGCAATCAATACTTTGGGATTGAAGAAATTGGTAAAACTATTTTGTTTATCATGTAGTGGTTGCTTTTGCCGTCAGATTGTCATTTATTAAAGCATTTAAGTTAAGAGTAAATGTGCCTTGCTCTTGGCAAAATCACCAGTGAATTTCTTTATCGTAAGAGTGAGATGAGAAGAGAGCCTCCATCCCTCCTTGGAGCTGTCTCGACCATTCTTTACAGCAGTGATGACGATGATAATCTCTTCCTTAAGGCCACCTTAAGTTTATGCTTCTTCTGACCCTAGTTGCTCTAGTCACTGCATTCGCTTCTGAATTCTCTAGCACTGTCTTATGATTGTAATTTGTTATTTATATTTTTGTT
Source organism: Equus caballus (assembly GCF_041296265.1). NCBI lineage: Eukaryota > Metazoa > Chordata > Mammalia > Perissodactyla > Equidae > Equus > Equus caballus. Next base: position 3,991,576 of record NC_091688.1, read on the forward strand.
TCTGTTTCTTAAGCTTTATCTGTATTTATGTACTGCAGTGCTGCTTTTAGAAGAGAAATCATTTTACTGTATTTCCTCCTTTTGCATCCCTTCTCCTCCTTGGAGATACTTGGAAAAGTGCTTATACAAAAATAGGTGCCTGGTAAATGTTGAAGTCTAGTGCTTTATTTCAGTTGAATTTATGTTTTTAATAGTTATATTATTTTGCTTGCTTCCTAGGCACACAAACCAATGGTTTGGACTTTCAGAAGCAGCCTGTGCCTGTCGGAGGAGCAATCTCAACAGCCCAGGCCCAGGCTTTCCTTGGACATCTCCATCAGGTAGAATGTTCTGCTCGACCATAAGTGAGAGTAAAAAGTAGAGGCATGAAATGCTAGGGTCTGGGGGACTTATTTCAGAATGTGGGACTTTTTAAGTTGATTAAAGCCTAATGCGGGGCCAGCCCCGTGGCCGAGTGGTTAAGTTCGTGCACTCCGCTTTGGTGGCCCAGGGTTTCGCCTGTTTGGATCCTGGGCACGGACATGGCACTACTCATTAAGCCATGCTGAGGCGGCATCCCACATGCCACAATTAGAAGGACCCACAACTAAAAATGTACAACTATGTACTGGGGGGTCTTTGGGGAGAAAAAGGAAAAATAAAATCTTAAAATAAAAAGCCTAATGCGAATTGCATCTACCTGTGTCATTCTGAATGGTTAGTGTGGGGATCCTCTAGTTCAGTTGACTGTGTACCTGTTGACCCCAGCCTTGTTACAAATGGATGTGTATAACAACTGAGTTACTGTTTTTTGTGAGCATGAGTCTGTGGTGGCTCAGAGGAGGTAGTAGATTACAAGGTCATCCAAAATGATGTAGCCACTGCTGCCTGAGACTGCTGTGTACGTCTCAGAACTCATATCCCTCCTTTAAAACAGTTTCAAACCATTTTGATTTGGGCAACTACTGAGAGCCTTTTGCTTGGTTGTGAAGCCCCTGGTTTGGAATTCAAAAAGATCTGTCTCAACTTTATTACCCTTATATTTCGTGAATTTTTCCTGAGTCTAAAACAGGCTATGGATACCATTCATCGATGTTCTAGCTATAATATCAAGGGAAAGGGAATATAGAAACAAACATTACTCCACGATAGTTTTGGGATATGGGAGCTGGTTGAAGATGGAAAGGAAAACAGATTGAGTGTCTCCACTTCTCAGTTTATGTTCACAGCTATGTGTTACAGCAGTACTTTGCACATCTTGGTGGTCTCTACCTCAAGTTAAAACCTACAACGAGTTTAATGCTCAAAATGTGTTGGCCGGCAGTGTTGGTGGTAGTGACTCTAGTGATGGTGGTATCTGATGGTGTTAGTGTGATGACTCAATGAAAAGCATGTATGAACATAAAACTGCCCAGATTACATGTTGACATGTTAAGTTATTGTGAACTGAATACGTATACTACTACTCTATAGTCTTTTCATCAAATACGTCTTCAGACTACCTGAACTATAAAAGAAACTCCCTACTTGAAAACAGGTAAAATTTTAGAAAGCTATTCTAAAGCCCATTTATTTGTCCACAAATTCAAAGGGATACTATGTAGGCAAAGGTTGGCATCTTCTATTAGATTGAAGCCTAGTTGTCATACTTTTGCTCAGGAGGGCATAGCTTTGTTTAGATCTTTGAAAGTAGACCAACTTCTATGTGAAACTTCTAGATAAAATATTAAGATGATTTAACTTGTAAAATAATTTAAGGAGGCCAGCCCTATGGCCAAGTGATTAAGTTCTCGTGCTCCACTTCAGCAGCCCGAGGTTTGCTGGTTCGGATCCTGGACATGGACCTAGCACTGCTCATCAAACCATGCTGTGGCAGCATGCCTCACAGAGGAGCTAGGAGGACTTACAGCTAGGATATACAACTGTGTACTGGGGCTTTGGGGAGGGAAAAGTAAATAAAATAGAATAATTTAGGAATATATAAAAATGTTATTTTCACGTTGACTTTCTTCTAAGAACTTATTCTAACCTCCAAAAAGTTTTCTGGTTTCTTAAGAGGAATAGCATTTTTAGTAGAGTGTAGTTAATTATGTGGCACATGTTAAGCCTCTTTATCTGGCTTAAATTTGTGATGGTCCAAACATATAAAAAAATTCCTGAAAGTACATAGATGCCACGTAGTCTTCCTTGCTCAGGTCCAAATTCCAAGATGAGTGCGACTCTTCTTGCACTAGCTCCAAGGCCTCCAGATCTAACCACTGATTACCAAACTCACTGAACCTCCAATACTCCCCAAACCAAAGGACTACACCAGAGAACTTTATTTGAAACCTTGGCATCATTGAATTTCCCATCAAGATGCAAGTCCCTGCAGAATTGTTCACCATCCGATTAGACACATAATTAACGTACAATATGATACTTACCTTCTGTTTCCAGCTCCCTTATTGACCAGGTTCGCACGCTGAACCTTTCTTACCATAATATGGTAAATATGTATACACATATACAAAATAGATTAATTTAGGTCTCTTTCACCTTAAACTATAAGTTTCATTAGGATGGCAACCTCTTCTTCTTTACCTATATCTTAGCATTTGCCAAAGAGCCCAAAGTATAATAGATGTTTGATAATTATTTGTTGAATAAATGAATAGATAATGAATGAATGGTAAAATGTATGGGAATACAGAGGAAGAAATGATTAGCTCAACCTGTACTAGCTAAGACATTTATCAGAGAGAGGGTAATTTTTGAGCTAAGTTTTGAAGGATTTTGGGGGCTAGCTAAATGGAGTGATAAAGGGATGTTCTCACTTTTTATTTTTAGCTTTCTATTTTGAAAACTTTCAAATTTATAGAAAAGTTACAACAATAGAATAGTTTTCACTGAAAGCCTTTCACCTGAAATCACCAGTTATAATTTTATCATATTGTCTTTATTTCTTCAGGTGTGTGTACACAAATACAAAATATATCTTTTTTTAAAAATCATTTCAGAGTAAGTTGCAGGCATTTTGACCTTTTACCTCTAAATACTTCATGTTTTCCTAAAAACAGCATTCTCTTATAAAACTATAATACAAATTTCAAATTCCAGAAATTCAGCATTGATACAATATTATTATCTAATATATGGTCCATATTTAAATTTTTTCTGATCCATATTTCGTCCCTCACTTTGAATTTAGTTGTCATGTCTATTTGGTCTTCTTTAATCCAGAACAGTTCCTCAGCCTGTCTTTGTTATTCTTGACACTGACATTTCATGAAGAGTGGAGATGAGCCATTTTATACAAGGCCTGTCAGTTCGAGTTTGATTGCTCCGTCATGATTGGATTCAGGTTACATGCTTTTGACAGGAATACAAAGAAGGCATATGATACCACTTTGTCCCATTATTGCGATATTAAATGTGATTATTTGATTTAAGGTAGTGTTTCAGATTTGTCCAATATAAAGGTAGCTTTCTTTTTCCTTGTAATTAAGAAATAATCCATGAGGAGATACTTTGAGACTTGTAAATATCCTATTCCTCAACAAATTTTTACCCAGGAACATCATGATTTGAATAAAATCACATAGAAACTTTATCTCCATTAAATTTTTGTACCTGAAACTCTTTCCTCTGGCTCTTTGGCTGACTTCTTAGCCTTTGATATTTTACTACAATTAGATTCAAGTTACACATTTTTGATAGGAATACAGCATAAGTAATGGTGTAGTCTTCTTAGTGCTTCATACCAGAAGGAGCATGTCATTACTGGTGACTTTAACTGTGATCACTTGTCTTCCAGGTTTCCCCATTGTGAAGTTACTATTTTACCCTTTGTAATTAGTAAGTACCTATGGAGAGATAGCTGAGAAAATGTGAATATTATGTTATTCCTCAAATTTCACCCATTAGTAGAGCATCCATTGATGATGCTTGCCTGAATTAGTTATTATTATCATGATTACCAAGTAATGATCCTTATTTTAATATAACCATGGTTTGAACTTTCTGAATGTATGAGATGTGAGTGTTAAATATTATGACAAACCTGCTTTACGAGGCCAGCATTACCCTGATAGCAAAACCAGATAAGAATGCCACAAGAAAAGAAAATTACAGGCCAATATTCTTGAACATAGATGCAAAAATCCTCAACAAAATATTAGCAGACTGAATTCAACAATACATTAAAAGGATCATATACCATGATCAAGTGGGATTTATCCCATGGATGCAAGGATGGTTCAACATCTGCACGTCAGTCAACATGATGCACCACATTAACAAAATGAAGGATAAAAGTCATATGATCATCTCAGTAGATGTAGAAAAAGCATTTGACAAAATTGAATGTCCATTTATGATAAAAACTCTCAAAACAGGTATAGAGGGAACATATCTCATCATAATGAAGGCCATATATGACAAACCCACAGCTAATGTGATACTCAATGGTGAAAAGCTGAAAGCTTTTCCTCTAAGATCAGGAACAAGACAAAGATGGTCACTCTTGCCACTTTTACTCAACACTGTATTGGAAGTCCTAGCCAGAGTAGTTAGGCAAGCAAAAGAAATAAAAGGCATCCAAATTGGAAAGGAAGAAGTAAAACTGTCACTATTTGCAGATGACATGATATTATATATAGAAAACCCTAAAGACTCCATCAAAAAACTGTTAGAATTAAATAAATGAATTCAGAAATGTTGCAGGAAACAAAATCAGTACACAAAAATCTGTTGTGTTTCTAGTCACTAATAACAAAATATCAGAAAGAAAAAATAAGACAACAATCCCATTTACCATTACATCAAAAAGAATAAAACACCTAGGAATAATTTGAACCAAGGAAGTAAAAAACCTGTGTACTGACAACTAGAAGACATTAATGAAAGAAATTGAAGCAGACACAGATAAATGGAAAGATGCTCTGTGCTCATGGATTAGAAGAATTAATATTGTTAAAAAGTCCATAGTACCCAAACAATATACAAATTCAGTGTAATCCCTATCAAAAGTCCAATGGCATTTTTCACAGAAATAGAACAAATAATCCTAAAATTTGTATGGAATCACAAGACCCCAAAGAAGCAAAGCAGTCTTGAGAAAGAACAAAGCTGGAGGCATCACACTCTCTGATTTCAAACTATATTACAAACCTATAGTAATTAAAACAGTATGATATTGGTGTAAAAACAGATACAGAGATCAATGGAGCATAATAGAGAGCCCAAAAATAAACCCACGTGTATATGGGTACTTAATGTACAACAGAGGAACCAAGAATATACAATGGGGAAAGTACAATCTCTTTAATAAATGGTGCTGGGAAAACTGGACAGTCAAATGCAAAAGAATGATACTGAAGCAGTGTCTTGTACCATGCACAAAAATTAACTCAAAATGGATTAAAGACTTGAATGTAAGACCTGAAATCATAAAACTCCTAGAAGAAAACATAGACCGTAACCTCCTTGACATTGGTCTTAGTGATAATTCTTTGAATCTGACACCAAATGCAAAGCAGCAAAAGCAAAAATAAACAAATGGGACTACATCAAACTAAGAAGTTTCTGCACAGCAAAGAAAACCATCAATAAAATGAAAAGGCAACCTACCAAATGGGAGAAAGTATTTTCACATTGTGTATCTGTTAAGGGGCTAATATCCAAAATATATAAAGAACTCATACAACTCAATAGCAAAAAGCCAAACAGTACAGTTAAAAATGAGCAGAATATCTGAATAGAAATTTTCCAGAGAAAACATACAGATGGCCAACAGGTACATGAAAAGATGCTCAACATCACTAATCAGGGAAATGCAGATCAAAACCACAAGACATATCACCTCACACTTGTTAGAATGGCTGTTATCCAAAAGACTAGAAATAACAAGTGTTGACAAGGATGTGGAGAAGGGAAGCTTTGTACATTGTTGGTGAGACTGTAAATTGGCACAGCCACTGTGAAAAACGTTATGGAGGTTCCTCAAAAAATTTAAAAGAGAACTACATATGATCCATCAATTCTACTTCTGGGTATTTATCTGATATAGAAACAACCTAAGTGTCCATTGATGGATGAAAGGATAAAGAAATTATAGTGTGTGTGTGTGTGTGTGTGTGTGTGTGTATATAATGGAATATTATTCAGCCATAAAAAAGGCTAGAATCTTGCCATTTGTAACAACATAGATGGACCTTGAGTGCATTATGCTAAGTGAAAGAAGTCAGACAGAAAGACAAACACTGTATGGTCTCTCTTATGTGTGGAATCTAATAAATAAACAAAGAAGTAAGTAAAACCCCAGCTCCTAGATACAGAAAACAGATTGTTGGTTGCCAGCGGTGGGGGGTAGGGGGAGTGGGGTGGGGGGGAATGGATGAACTGGTTTTTTTCTGCTTGTTTTAGTTTAAATAAATTGATTTATTTAAAAATAAATAAATAAGACTAGCAGAGCTCCAAAAGTGTACAAAATTTCCAGCTCAGCAAGTCTCTTACACAAAGTGAGGGCCTTGATTGGGAAGGATTGTAAAATAAATAAATATTATGACAGATTCTTTATTTCACCCAGGAGTTATGACTATGAATGTTTTAAGGACTTGACTATGTAGGTGTGTATATCTGTAAGATTTTTACTCTGGTGTATACGTGGAAATTTTGAAATTGGAATGAGTAGGTAATTCTGCTAATTTATAATGATAAAAATAATGTATGTAAGCAGCTTGTTTTTATGTGTTCTTTAACATAATGTGGAAGATGAATTAAGTTTTTAGAATCTAAGAATCCTGTGAATGCAAAAAGAATGTCATATGAGGAGTGCCTAATACAAGTGTGACATTCCTGCTGATGCTAATTTAGTATGGGAAGACATCTTCAGAAGGGAAATTTTAACAGCATTTTCCGGTGGGAGGTGGAGGGACTGTGGGCTTGTCCACAAAGTTTTAAACCCATAAGATAGACCTCTTTGTAGTCTCAGCTCTAGCTCAGTGACATACACGTAGCAGAGGCTTGTGAAGTACTTGTTGATGACAACCTCTGATGAAGGATGTCAACAGTATCAGACTAGAACTTGCCCTCCTTACTTTGCTTGTAGGTCCAGCTCGCTGGAACAAGTTTGCAGGCTGCCGCTCAGTCTTTAAATGTACAGGTAAGCTGGGACATGGGATCATGGATCAATTTTTCTATCTGTTTTTTCCATGTTTTTCTAATCTTGTATATATATACAAGCATGCAATAATTTTATAATAGGAAATACTTAGATGTATTACTTTTTTAATTACTGAGTCTCATAAAGATCTAAAGAATGATAATCATCGCCATTACTGAAAATCAGTTTTACATTAAGCTGCTGTGAATGACTGCAGGGAAACACGTCAAGTCTGCTTTCGCAGTTTTATGTGTAAGTTCAATAAAATGCTTCTCTGAGTTACATAGCTGTGTCACATACCTGCACACAAAGCTGAATAATCTCTTAAATGTCCTTTTGTTTTCAAATGTCTTTTTATTTGTCATTTTTCATGTCTTATAGAAACAATATAGTGCAGAGGAAAGAGTACTAAACTGAGAGATGGAGGTCTTAGGTTTGAATTCTCGTTCTGTGACTAACTAGCTGTGTGACCTTTGGCAAGTTGTTTAACTTCCTTGGGCTCGTTTTTTCTCATCTGTATTTAAGTGGGAAAGTTTAGAAGATTGCCAGCGTTCATCTTTGCTCTAAAATGTTATGATTCTAAGAATTTTAGTTAAACTGTTTATAGACATTGATGGGCTTCAGTCAAAATTTTAAAACAAACTTAAATCTGGCTACTTTGCTCCTATGAACCATATGACAAAACGTGCAAAATTTCGAGTATTATGCATTCCTTCACAGTATTTCCATCGACCTGCCGCTTCCTTTTATTATAGTGTTTAGGTAACTGACAGTCAAGAGGGAGAAACAGTATTCTGGAAGATTGATTTTAGTGTTGCTGATGACTAAAGACTTTGGGTTGAGCATTCCATGAAACCCAGTGGAATATGGACCTAGTAACACATGGAAACAAGAAGAGAAAAGAAAAGGAGATAATGTGACCTTCCTTTCTGAGGGAGAGGAGGCAGCAAATTGCCTTGGTTGCCATGGTAAACTTTCATCCCTCAGAGAGATGTTGGCAAACAGGCTGTATCTCCAGTGCAGAATGTTTACAGTCCTGCACCGTAATTATCTCTCATTGACTGGCAGAATTAATCAGAGCCTTTATGTTAATTAGCCTTGCTGCAGTCCCCAAAACAGGTGGTGGGAAATATGCAAATGTATGCAGAATTTTAATGCTCTGCATAACCAGTTTGAATTACCATAAAATTTTCTCTCAGTGCCCGTTTTAGGAGTGTGTTCTCTTTTCCTCTTGACTGCAGCGTTTTCCCTCTAAGCTTGGGTGTTACGTGATGGCAGATGCTAAATTTACAGCTCTTTAACATATTAGATGGAAAGTTCTGTGGGTCAGGTAATCCATCTCTGAAACGCTATATAAAGAAGTTTCAGACTGACCACCGAATCCAGTCAGAATGTTGGGATGGAGGGTCTAATGTAGAGATGGAGTGGAAATGTGCTCTTCCCTGCTGCTTATTTCCAGAGTTGAGGATTTGAGTCTGTGAAAAATTCTGTTGGTTTGTGGAGGACCAAATTATTTTTTCTTCTTAAAAATTATAATTGCAGCTTTGTTGGCATTGGAACAAAAAGTCTAAAAACTTAATATGTAAAATTAGAGAAATATATAAGATTTATAAGAAATGAAAAGAGTGAAACAAGAAAACTCGTGCCTGAATAAGTCCATGTTTTAAATCATTCTTCAAAGATGCAGTTCTAAGTACATTTCTTTTAATCAACTATTTGGAATCTCTTTTTTCCACCCTCACCCCACTTCAGTCTAAATCTAATGAAGAATCCGGGGATTCACAGCAGCCAAGCCAGCCTTCCCAGCAGCCTTCAGTGCAGGCAGCCATCCCCCAGACCCAGCTTATGCTGGCTGGAGGACAGATAACCGGGGTAAGTTTCCACTGAGAGGACCGTGATACACTCTCTGTGTCAGAACTGCCATTGCCACCATCTGATTAGAACTGCTTGCTGGAGCAGACAGTAACATGGCTGTGCCTGGCACTGTTGTCTTCAGGGAACTTTCCACACTGTAAACAGCTCTGAAATAGGAATTATCTTTGTCATAAGTTTTCTTTCTTATAAAGGTATCTTTTCTTACAGTTGCAGAGGCTTTGGATGAACTAAGGACTTTTTTAAACCCACGTTTCAACTGTTGCTTCATCATCCAAGGGAGTCATTGTCCTATGGTTGAGACCATTACATTGATGAACATGTAATTGTCACTTTGGAGTTATGACATCACTGCAGATTAGGAAGAATGGATTAGTGCCTACAAAAGAAAAGATTTTCTTTAAGTTACTGTATAATGTTCTAGAATGAAACCTCTGGTCTCATATCCTGGCTCTGCAATTAGTAATTAGTATGGGCTAATTACTTCATCTCCTTGTGCCTCAGTGTACCTTCAGTTAAATGGAGATGTTAATAATACCTATGTCACAGTATTGTTATAAAGAGGAGTAACATATGTAAAACTCATAGAACAGTGCTTGGCACATAACATTCAATAAATATCATTTATTTTTACTGGTAGTAAATTGGCCTATGTGAATATATTAAGCTTTTAACTTTTCAGCTGTCTTTGCTTTAACATATTCAAAATATTTTTCCAGTGTTGAAAATTTATTTATTAATGTCTTTAGGAGGGAGGCTAGGGGAATGGTAAAGAAGAGTTATTTGTTATTATTCAATTCACATATCAACCCACAAAATTTTTTATTTCCTTCATTTCAGTTAAGCATGCTTGGTGAAAGCCTCTTTTAATAATTGTTGCAGAATTGTTTACAAAATTCTATCAGTAGAGATTAATATATGTTTATATAGTGTAAAATATTTATAAACATATATCTTAGAATATTGAGTTTTTGAATGGTTTGGTTTTGATGCTTATGCCTCTAATGCACAAATTGTATTGGATCCTTTTAGAAGGGGGTTGTACCACAAAGTCGCTGTATGTATACTTCAGAATCTTACAGGAGTCCTCTTGTTTGATCAGAATATATCACCAAAAAGAAGGTAGAGCACACTTATTACTTTAAGTGTGTTTGAAATACGTTGCATTATGAAAGCAACTTTCTGTCCTCTCTAAATACATTTACTGTTTGACTGTTTGAGCTGTTTTGAGTGATGTGTCTACAATAGTCAGAGACACTTGGGATTCCAGGTTCCCGCGGCTGGAGCTTCTACTAAACCTGGGCATTAGGGTTCATTTGCATATAAAGAGAGTTCTGTCACCACCTGTTTCACAGAGATAATACGTAGGAAAGGGGATGAAAAGTTGCAGAGACCCAATGCTTTCAATAACGGGAAAGAATGTCTTGAGGAGGGGTTCTAGGGAGATTTGGAAAAGAAACAAATGGAGCTCATATTCTTTAGTCAGATCTTAGGACGTAATGGAAATGATGGAATATGGCAGGGATTCATGCTAATGGGAAGCAGCTGGGCCTTATCAGTTCTTTCTGTGGTCAGATCCAGCATCCTTGTTCCTCATTCATCTGACTAATCACTTGCTGTTCTGTTGGGTGTAAATTTCTTTTCATATCCTGTCAGCATTGATTCTTTTTTTTCTTGCTTACTAGTTAATTACTTTTTTGCCTGAACCCTAGGGCCCTGGACAAGCTTGAATGATTGTTTAAGTCCAGAGTGAGGACCGCCATTTTAATTTAAATGTTCTGCTAGTGATGGTGTTTGATTACTGATGAGCATTTTAGCCCCATGCTAACCACGTGCAGTTGGGTAGCTAAGGTCTAATACCACTTGAGTTACCTATTTCAAAGCAGTTGGCTTGTGTTAGGGGCCCTTCTTCTTCACCCCTTTCCAATGGTTTGTCCTAATTTCGTTTAGCTGACTTTGACGCCAGCCCAGCAGCAGTTACTCCTGCAGCAGGCACAGGCGCAGGCTCAGCTGCTCGCTGCTGCAGTGCAGCAGCACTCCGCCAGCCAACAGCACAGCGCTGCTGGGGCCACCATCTCAGCCTCCGCTGCCACGCCCATGACGCAGATCCCCCTGTCCCAGCCCATACAGATCGCACAGGTGAGTGAGTGACTCAGCTGGGGCGGGAGTGAGGACTGCGTTGGCAGGTTTTCTTTCTTATTAAATGCACTTTCTGATTGTTAGTGTGGCCCCCAGAGGCCTGAGGAGCTTAGATCAGTGAGGTAAGTGTCGCCTTCCTTACCACTGAACTGGAAATAATACATTTGCTTATTTGAGTTGATATAATAAACACATAACTGATTATTTGAATAACTGTTTATATTAAGTGACAATTCTTGAATAATTAGCTGCATGTTTCTGAAGCAGGGGATTACTGTATTCATTTTAATTAGCTGATTACGGCAGGCATGGGTTCTTTCATGTGCTCTGCAGTGCATGCTGCCACCCGCGTGTGAAAGTGATGGCAAGTCGTCTCTGTACCACAGAGGGACCACCTCTGTGCAGCACTGCAGGAGACTGTTGTTTGGTTTCAGTTCTCACGTTTTAGGGCAAAGTATCCAGAGATAATAAAAATTTATTTAAGAGGCATAGGTAATACTAGCAAGGAGGAAAGGTAAATGAAATACTTTATCTCAAAAAAAAAAGGAAAAAGGTATAAGAAGTCATATCAGTAAAATATATGGAGAGTTATTCTGAGTCTAGTGCTAGACAATTGTCTTTATCCCCCCAGAGAAGACTCAGAAATGGACTTAATTGCAGCTAGATTTTGTCTAAACATTTAAAAAGTACTAATTAACTATAAAAGAATTGGGGCGGGCCCAGTGGCGCAGCGGTTAAGTTTGCACGTTCTGCTTCGGTGGCCTGGGGTTTACCAGTTTGGATCCCGGGTGCGGACCTATGCACTGCTTGTCAAGCCATGCTGTGGCAGGCATCCCACATAAAATAGAGGAAGATGGGCATGGATGTTAGCTCAGGGCCAGTCTTCCTCGGCAAAAAGAGAAGGATTGGTGGCAGATGGTAGCTCAGGGCTGATCTTCTTCTTAAAAAAAAAAGTACAAAAGAATAGATGTCAGACTAATCTTTATGACTCTTATATACAGTCTTTATCCAGATAATGTTTTTGTTTTAGCCATTTTATCACCAAATAAATATTTTTAGTGCCTAAGCTGTGAGACTCTATGTTGACATTATTCTAATAAGATAATATACATGAAAGCACACAGAAAATTCTAAAACACTAGGCCAGTGAAGGTGCTGTTGGTATGTTATGGATCAGATCTTTATATGGATAGCTATTTTTAAAAATTTTTACACTGATTTCTCAGTTGAATTGACTGGTACCACATTTCATGAATTGTTATACATCTTTTAATTTACTGATGCAGATTCAGACATAGCACTCTTAACTTTTCTTAAGAGAAAAATTGATCGAATATTTAAAACCTCAGCATATTCTTTTCTCACTTAATTTTTAAAACCCATGTTGGTCTCTATGTTAAAAAGCACAGCTATAACCATTTTTTCTGAGAGAATTTTAAATAATGATTGAAAATTAGGCTTAGCATAAATCATAACACATTATATGCCCACAAAAATAGGAAGTCCCTGCAGTGGCTCCAGGCGTCTTCACACCTCTGTGGAACACCGGGAGCTCACCTGTGTGGGAGGATGGAAGAATGTGAAATGGTGACTCTCCTTTCGATGTGACAGAATTCATCATCTGGGAACCTTAGGATTAAGCAAGCTATTATTTCAGAACCTCCAATCCATGTTTGAATTCTAATTTTCAGGATCTGCAACAGCTGCAACAACTTCAGCAGCAGAATCTCAACCTGCAACAGTTTGTGTTGGTGCATCCGACCACCAACTTGCAACCAGCGCAGTTTATCATCTCACAGACGCCCCAGGGCCAGCAGGGTGAGCGCCTCCTTAGAATTCGTTAGCGGTACACCAAGGCTGGCTGTTTATGTGACATACACGTTGACTACTATCATTTTGCCCTGAAACTGTCCCTTGGAACAATGATTTTATTAAATTGTATGTAACTTTAAACTCAACATTCATGTTAAGAAAAATATTTTTTTGTCATGTGTCGTCCTTCACTGTCCTTCATCTGTGTCATCACTAAGGAGGAACGAAGAGTTTGGCCAAAACTCTAAACGAAATCCTTCAACGTGCTGAACGTAAATCAGATAAATTGATTCTAGTGTTTCGATAGTTTTTTATGAGAACTTATTCAAAGAATGTGGGCTAAGCACTGAAAGTATGTGCTTCTAACAATCATTTGTTTTCTTGTAAAGTGTGAGAAGGAGAAGATGTTATGTTAGAAATTGTGCACATTTTCTGAGTTATAAAAAGCATCTTCAGAGCCTTTTAAATTGGTAAATATTGCTGTGTGATTTCTGTATCAAACAGTAAGTTGCGATCATGTTTGTGAGGTTGATTATGGAGTCAGAGTAAGAGACTATCGGGGAGTCAAGGCTTCAACTCAAGGAACATCAGTGCCTCTCTGCCGATTCCTCATTATTTGTTTGTTAGTCTTTTTCCTTGTTGATCATTCATTCCGAAATCTTTTGTTGTGCAAATACCTGTTCCACTTAAAGGATGGCCTGTGCCCTTGATGCACTAGGCAGTTCTCTGGTCCAGCCCACATCGGCAGTTTCTAATGGATTCTGGGTTAAGAAGTTGAGCCTTTTTGGAGTTTCATGCAGCTTTCGTTTAGAGTACTGATTCATTTTCATCCACTCCTTACTAAAATAAAGCATTGGCCAATCAGAAAGGCCATTCAGGTTACACGAAAGACATATCAGTTTTAGTTTAATGTTCCATATCTCCTTGCCCAAGTTGTATTTTACAAGATTGAATTTTAGGCAAATAAGACATTACGAGTTTTAAGACCACTGAGATTATCAGGAGATCAGTTTTAAATTTTCACTTCACTTTCTTACTCTTTCTTTTGCCATATGTCCAAAGTAACCTTTAATGTTTCTGACGTACCGCGTTTGTATTTTATAGGCCTCCTGCAAGCGCAGAATCTTCTAACGCAACTACCTCAGCAAAGCCAAGCCAACCTCCTGCAGTCGCAGCCGAGCATCGCCCTCACCTCCCAGGTCAGGCTTCTGTGGGGTTGCTTCCTCTTAGGCTGTTGTTTTGAGGGACTTGGGGACTTTGTTTAATTAAAAACAAAACCCCCAGAATGCCCTAATAAAAATAATCCAAATAGTTTTCAAAAATTGACCAAAAAACAAAATTTGACCAAAAATTCAAAGCTGGGCTTAACAGCTTGGTAAAGCAATGGTACCAAATTGATGTAGTCTTTGAAAATTTTCAAGGTGTCCCTATTTTCTTGTATGTTTGTAAAGAATAACTGTGTTCCTGGCAAATAAGCAATGAGTTCTGGCTCTTTGGCGCCTCCCCCGTAGTTGGCAGTAGACATTGCCACTTGAGCTATGAACTCAGTACCTCCGGTAAGCCCAGCGCTGCCGCTTGCCCTTTCTCAGAAGCTGCAAAGAAGCTCTGCTCTCTGTGTCTTTTTTCCGCTCAACTCTCAGATGTTGCTTTAGCTGCTTTCTGCCAGAGTTTAACTGTATGAAAAGCACAGGTCTAGGCGCATAGAGGTTTAAGCTTTAGACCTACTTCTGCTTCTCGCTCAGCTGTGGCTCGGAGCGCATCGCTTCACCTCTTTGGACCTCTGTTTTCTCATCTGTAAGTTAGGTGATTGAACTGGCTGATCCTGAATCCCCGTCCTGAATCTCTGACTCTCTTTGTCAGTAGACATGGAAGTTATCACTGAATACTAACACATTGCTGGATTTGACAAAATTTAACATCTGTTTATCATTAAAAAAACCAAAAAACTTTTGCAAAACTGGTAAAAAGGCATATACCAAAAAACTCCAACATCTTAAAGACTGAATACTTCCCCCTGAGCTCAGGAGCAAGGCAGGGATGTCCACTGTTACCACTTTTATTCAGCATTATACTGAAGTTCCTGGGAGTGAAGAAGAAAGAAAGAACATAAAGATTAGAAAGGAAGAAGTCAAACTGTTTTAGTTGGTAGATGACATGATCGTATATGTAGAAAATCCTAAGGAATCTACAAAAAAGCTGCTCAAATTAAGTGAGTTTAGCAAGTATATAAGATACAAAGTCAACATACAAAAATCTATCTACTAACAATGATCATTTGGAAATCAAAATTAAGAAAAATATTTACAGTACTTAAGGATAAATTCAACAAAACATTTGTAAGACCTATACATTGAAAACTATGAAATATAGGTATTAAAGAAGACCTAAATAAATGGAGAAGATATAGTATGTTCATGAATCAGAAGATTAGGTTGTTAAAATGGGAATTCTCTCTGACTTAATCTGTAGATTCAACATAATCCCCAGGAATACCCAGCATTTGTCTGTAGAAACTTGCATGCTGGTTCTTACATTTATCTGGAATTGTACAGGGCATGGAATAGCCGAACAGTTTTGAAAAGTAAGGAAGTCGAAGGCCCACCTGATGCCAAGAATCGTTATAAAGCTACAGTAATGAAGACACTGGGACACTGGCATGCGGACAGAAGCGGAACGTGATAGAGGGTCCGACAGACCACAGACACGTGGCCGACTGGTGCTACACAGAGGTGCCAGAGGGTTGCCGTGGAAGGGAAAGCCTTTTCAAGAAGTGGTGCTGAAACAATGGGCTAGCCAAAGGCAAAAAAATGAACGTGGATCCCTCTTTCATACCATATACAAAGATTAATTTGAAATGGGTTGTAGACGTACACTTGTAGAAGAAAACTTAGGGAAAAATTTTTGTGTCCTTGGGTAAGGTAAAGATTTCTTAAATGGGACACAAAAGCACTAATCATAAAATAAAAAATTGATAAATTTAATTTCATAGAAGTTAAAAACTTCTGTTAAGAGAATGAAAAGAAAAGCCACAGACTGGAACAAAATATTCTTAAAACTTGTATATGATAAAAGACTTAGATCCAGAATGTATAAGGAACCCATACAACTCAATAATAAGGCAAGCTGATTTTTTTAAAAGCGGGGGATGTACAGAATATTTCAAGATGCTTCACCAAACAAGATATGTGAATGCCCAGTAAGCATATGAAAAAGATGCTCAAAATCATTAGTCATCAGGGAAATGCAAATGAAATATCACTGAAAGACTATGACAATACCAGGTATTAGTGAGAACATATAGCAATTGGAGCTCTCACACATTGCTAGTGGAGTTGCGAAGTAGTACAGACACTTTGAAAGACAGTTTGGCAGTTTCTTATAAAATTAAATGTACATGAACCTTAGGACCCAGAAATTCCACTCCTAGAAATGAAAGCGTATGTCCACACAAAGACCTCTGCATCATTGTTCATAGCAGTTTTATTCATAATCACCCCAAACTGGAAACAACCTAAATGTCCATCAGCTAGTGAATAGATAACGTAAACTTTGGCATATCCATATGATGGACTGCTACTCAGCAATAGAAAGAGGTGTACTTCTGATACAGTTAACAAACATATGAATTTTAAAAGCGTTATGCTAAGTGAAAGAAGCCACACATAAAAGACTGTAGACTATATGATTCAATTTGTATGGCATTTTAGAATAGACAAAACTACAGTGACAGAAATTGTATCGGTGGTTGCCGTCGACTCAGGGCTAGGGTTGGGGATTGGCTGCAAAGGGCACAAACAAACTTTTGCAGGTGATGGAAATGTTCTGTATCTTAATCGTGGTAGCAGTTGTATGACTACATACAGTTGTCGGAACACATCAGACCGTACACTTTTAAATGGTGCGTTTGATTGTGAATATGCAGAATATAAAAATAAGGTTAGAGTTGTGAAAAAAGCCTATACCAGCCATTCCTTCCTGGCATTCATGCTCTACACACAGTGGCAGGGCTATTGCAGCTTCCTCTTGACTCCTGCACGCTGAATTCAGCTCTACTGTTTCTAGATCTGGCCCAGTCCAACCTGAGGTTTCGGGAGTTGGGATAGTTTACCTGTAGCCACCCCACCTAAAGGTCCCCGGGCTGCTTTTAGTCCTCCGTTATTTGAGAACGGAGCTACTTCAAGCCTGAGATGAAGTAACAGTCTGATAGCTGAGACTCTCCTCTACCTGTCGGCCAGTTTCCCTGGGAAGTGTGCCACCTCATAGGATCCTAATGGTTGGCACTGTTTTTGTCTCTTCCAGAATGGTCAGGTTAAAAATCACTCAGTGTCAACGTGTCATAGAGATGAACCTTGCTGTCTTCATTGAAGCAGAATGATAGAGAAGAGCTTACCCCAATTGTAGGCCTGTGTGATGTCTGTCGTGTAGTTTTCTGGGCCAGTTAGTTCAGTTGGAGAGAGCATATTACTAATGAGGTCAACATTAGGGGTATATGACCCATTTAATTTATGAGAAAAAAGCTGACAGCCATAGATCACGTGTAATCCTAGTGTGTAATCTCTCACCTGGGCTGCCTGTCGCAGGAGGGGTCGGCTGAGCAGTCATGCACAGTCAGGGCAGCACCTCCTACTGGTGAACTCTCTTCAGGGCTTGTGAGTAAAGCTAAGTAGCCTTGTGTTGTGTCATAAGGAAATTTAATATTTTCTTTTTAAAAAGAGAAAGATTATACCTTCGTGTCCCCAAGTAAACTTTAGATGGATTTAAATAATTAAATATTTTAAAATACATAGAAGCAGCTAGCAGAATATTAAAAGGAATTTCACCAAGTTAGAAATAAGTGAAAGCTTTCTCAGATTTGAGGAAACAGGAGACATTAGAAAGGAGGGAAAAAAGTTTACCCAAATGATAGTTTAAAACTTATGTACACTGAAAACTAAAAGGAAAAAAGCAGATTGAGAAAATTATTTGCATTAATACAATAGACAGAGGCTTAATTTATAACTTTTGATGAGCTCGTTAAGGATGAGGATGAGAATAAGAATATCAATATAGAAATGGATTATGGATGTAAGTCGGTTCACGTCATAGAAAATACAAATAATTGACACATGAGAAAATTTTTACTTTGAATAATAAGAGAAATATGAATTAACGCAACAGTGAAGTGCCATTTACTCCCTGAATTAGCAAAACGTTTTAAAAAAACGAACACAAATCGTGTGGAGAGCACGGCATAGTGAGAACCAACATTATGATATGTATCGGAAGCCGTGGCGTTGGCGATGGCATTTATCCAGTTGCAGAAAAGCTTTGTGAGTTTATCTCAAAGAACTGATTCCAAAGGGGGAGAAAAGAACTGCGTGGCCAAAGGCTTTCATTGTGGTGTTACCCAGGTTAGTGAAAACATAAATGAAAAAGTACCTAGCAATGAAGAAATTGTTAAATAAATTGTGCTAACATTGCCTCAGTTAGCCTTTGAAAATGATAATTGTGAAGACTGAAACACCACAGAAAAAAAGTTGAAACATAATGTTAAATGAGAAAAGCAGAAGGTAAAATTATGTATACCTTGGTTAGAGTTAAGATTAAAAGTGTAAATCTGAGGGAGGGAGGAAACTTCTAGAGCTGATGGAAGAGTTTAGGGCGTTGTATATGGTGTATATGTATATGGTGACGCTATGTATTCCTGGATGTATCCTTCACACTCATCAAGATGTATATATTAAATACGTCTAGCTATCTTGTATGTCAATCATACCTCAATTAAAAAAAAGGTTACTGCTTCAGTTTGTGCCTTATGTTCCCTTCCAGTGTCTTAATCACATTATAAAAATTACTCTGATCTGTGGGATGCACGCCTTTTGTTGGAGGTTTGAAAACTCCTTATAGTTTGTGAGAGAAACATGTACAGATTAAATAAATTTAGTGCAACAAATTAAAAACAGGGTAAAAAAGAAAAAAATGTAGATCTGTGGAAGAAAACTTGAACAAATACAGAAAAATGAAGCTATTACATTAAGTTCTTTAAACTTATAATTTAAAATAGTTTTAATAGTCTTATAATATTATTTTCATAATATTGTGTCACAAGTTGGAGATATGATAGTGATAAACAAGACATATATAGTCTGGCTGTTTTGAAATTTATAGTTTAAGTGGTATATTTATGAAATAGATTTTTTAAAATCAAGTCTAATTTATTAAAAGGCATAAGATGTATATATTCAGACCACTTGAAAACCCAAATATAACGAGTTTCGTTTTTGTGTACTCATGTTTTCCATAGACTTACATGTTTAGCCTTAGCTATAGAGTATACATAATTTCACACTCTGCTTGTCTCACTGAACATCATGTCGCGCCTTCTGCAATGTTACATGGTCTTCATGGTTCTCCCTGAATATAACTATTTCCTTAAGTTGTTTACTTGCAGCACATTCCAGTTGTAAACATATTTCTTTGTATGTTTGTTCTTATCCTTCTGTCCTTCTCTAACAGCCAGCAACCCCAACACGCACAATAGCAGCAACCCCAATTCAGACACTTCCACAGAGCCAGTCGACACCAAAGCGAATCGATACCCCTAGCTTGGAGGAGCCCAGTGACCTTGAGGAGCTTGAGCAGTTTGCCAAGACCTTCAAACAAAGACGAATCAAACTTGGATTTACTCAGGTAGGATGAACCTCCCCTTGACTTAGTCTTCCCTCCTTGGCTGGGCTCAGATACTGGCCGGATGTGTCCACAGGGGTTTCTGAGGGACTGCATGTTCCTCGGCTTTGTTGTTTTTTAGTTTTAGATTGTAACTTTTTCTTGGTCATATCCTGCATTTATAAGTATAGACTATTATTGTATATATTCAGTTACAAATTTATGATTTATTGTTAGGTTAAAACCTTTAAGGTTTTTTTCAGAAGACAGGCTTCTGAAATTATAATTATACCAATAAATGGTGAGAATTTAAAAGATGAGATTGGAGGGTGATGTAACTATCCCGAGGGTTTGTTATTTGAAGAGCATCTGATTCTAGGCCTTAGTGCTATATATTTAAGATTGAGAGAGAAAAGAAGATTGTAGGGTCTTTTATAGCAGCTGAAAGGGGAAAAGTTTGAAAGACTTGTTTAAGTTAAGTTTTTCTTGAGGGGAGGGTGTCAGTGGACACACACACATACACACGAATAAGAATCTGTTGAAGATGAAAATCCAAATTAATCTAAATCCAAATTAATTTTTTTTAAATATCATCCAGCAGAGGGCTTTTAAAGTGGAATAAGTTTGATGGTTTAAATGGCACCTGAGTATAGCGTTTTTGTTCCATGTCCTGCCACTGACTTACTCTTTGATTAACATGTCACAAATAATACTTTTAAAGCAGGAAAAGAATTAAACTGAATGAAATTTATGTAAAATGAAATAAGACCATTAGTTGAAAAAAAAATGACTGAAGTGTAGATTACATTGGGTGTTTTTATGGAATCAGGAGAAACCTGATGTTTTCTTTCCAGATGTAAGCCACTGCTTAAATACTCTCCAGATTATTCTGTTTTGAGGACAGTAATGCACTACCTGCTCTGGTAGATCAGAAACAGGCAGGACAGCCCCGTGTGTGTTCTGTGTTTTTTTAAGAACAGACTTTCATTCCTTACGTTTCTTTGATAATTTATTCTTGCTCTAAGAAAGTAGTTATATATTAGCAACATAAAATGATTTTTAAGTAGATGTAATTTTAGAGAAAATGCAGTTATATTTATGAAAAGTTTCGGTTGTGAAGAAGCAAATTGCAATTCAGAATGATTTTAGTGCTTTTGAAGCATCTAAATGATTTGGCTTGTGTTTAAAAAGAAAGCTAAAGATACAACTAAATTGATAGGGGTGAGTTAAGCTTAAGCAAGTACCAGGTCAGCATATTGAGCAGTGCTTCAGCTTTTAGGTGATTAGCACAGCATACTCTTAGGTTCCCTAGGAGATTGTTGCCTCAGTGATATCCCAAGGATGTTAAGGCTTTTAAAAATCTTCAACTTTTCCCCAAATAGTGGTTTGCCTTCCTGTGGCATTCGACCCAACATATTGCTGGTGTTTGTTTCTCCTTCTCTCTTTGATGTGTAAACCAGCTTCCCTCTGGTCTGGTGTTCCGCTTCTTGGTTTTGTCCTATTATTTGGCACGACTTTTCCTTATTTTTCGAAATGACTTTGACATAGCAGTAGCAACATTGCAGAAAATTCCACTGCGTAGATTAAAGCACATGTAACCGATGCAGGATGAGAAAATGGCCCTTTGTTTTGCAGCCGTCGACCTGGATTGTAGTTATTGGAAGGTTGCTCTGTTTCCAGTTTACTTCTGTGCCCGCACGTACACAAAGGGAAGTTAGGCATTCAAGTTATTAGTTGAAACAAGCAAAAAGATCGCTGTTCTCTGAATAAATGTACATGTTATTAGATGTTTTAAACAGTAGTTATTTTCTAATTACCAGATTGGTTATCGAAGGCTTCCTACAGATGTCATTACGTAATTAAAAGGCACACCATAGTATAACACTTTCCTCACGTGCGGTGCGCTCATTATTTCCTAATCCCAATTTTCGTTCCTTTTTTCCTTTTGCTCTTTTAGAAAATATCAAAGGGATATAATGTCCTTCAGATTATGTCTGAGGCAACTGCTTAAAACATTCACTGTTGTGAGGCAGAACCCAAGGATCTAGTAAGGTAGAGAAGTGCTAAACCAAGCACATATCAAATTAATGAAAATTAGTATATTAACTGAGGGAACTGTTGCTTTTTATTCATTTAAATAATTTAAATATGAAAAGTAAAATTATGTTGGAAGTCTCCATTAAGTATATTTGTTGTTTATTGCCATAGTTTTAGCTTTATTTCCAGCCACCAACTTAAGACATTGTTTCTTATGATGCGATTTGTGAATAGATATTTTATTTTTTGTTTACTTCTCAATATTGTTACTTTTCACAGAAGGATATTACAGAAGTTTGTGAAAAATTCTTAGTGAATGTTGCAGAGACAATGTCAGAAAACGTTTATTGCCGTACCAACTGCTACAACAGGTCTTGGACTCAGAGAATTGCAAAGTTCAGTTGGCCCCAGTTTTCTAGAAAGCTGTAATCTAAACAAATAAAGTGAGCAAGACCTGAATACATGTGACAAATAGCATGTTTAGTGCATGACATATAGTGGCACTTAGTGAATATTAGTTGACTGAATGAAGATTTAGTAAATGTATAGAGATACTGATATAGATAAGCCTGTGTCTAGAGAAATATTTTTATATATAGAATGGGTAGCACTTATGCATTGCTCACACTGTCCTGGTTCTTTGAGTTTTACTTCAGTTGGAAGGAAATCAGTAAGCAGTCCACTCTGTTCTGGTTGAAGATAGTATATTCAGAGCTGTCAGTAAAACTTTGTGTGATGATGGGAATGTTCTGGATTGTGCTGCCCAATACAAGACCACTGCCCACGTGGCGACTGAGCGCTTGAAAGGTGCCTAGTGGTGCTCAGGAACTGTTTGATTTATTAAATTTCAACGACTTGGAACTTAGTGACATGTGGCGGGTGGCTGTCCTAGGGGAAGGCCTAGGCCATGGATCCGTTGAAGTTCAGGTATTCTCTAGGCACCATTTTATCTTATAGTTTCAACATTTCTCCTCTGTTAAACTTTTTATTAGAAGTTGCTCACCAGTAAGAAAATGGAGTTTAAAAAAATATGCTTTCCTTCCTTTGACTACCTGCCATCTGATGTAGGTGCTAATAAACAATGTCATATCCAAAAGATGTAGTGTAGCGGGGAAAATCAAAGGACTGGGATAATCCCGATTCAAAGTAAGTGTTGCCAGCATACTTGGGAGTTGACTATCTCATAATAGAATTAGCTCTATAGTACTTTGGACAAGAAAGTTGCCTTTCTACCCTGTCACTAAGCTAATTGAAATGAGAGGATGAATCATTAGAACTCCATGAGCTTCTATTACCCGTACATAAAATAACTATGAAGATATGGCTTTTTCCAGCTTTAACAAGAGAGGTTCGGCTAGAAGAAAAGCGCTGTGTACATTTCAAAGGTTCTAGGCTTATAGAGAAGGACATCTTTTGTAATATATTCAGGGATCATTGTTCTGTTTCTCTAAGGTTACCAAGTTCCCAGTGCCCATGAAGGTTTGACTAAATGGGTCAGGCCTCTCTACTGTGAATTTCTATCTCTGTAATGGTTACAAAAGTAGACTTTTAGAATACCTGGTTTTTGTAACCAACTTTGAAATCCAAACTAAGGGTGGAAAATAGATTTTTTCACTGCTTCCAGAAATACTTTACAGGAAAATAAAAGAATGAGACATTTCTAAATTTTAAAGTGATTTATGGGAAGTTTGGTTAGTTCAGAGAAACCTGAGGTTATCTAGACAGTTACGTCTATTAATCCTATGGGTGATCCAGGTAAACTTAAAGATTACTTAAAACACTTTGGTTGTATCAATTAAGGGGCTTGTTGGAATGTCAGCGCTTCTTTTGAGACTTAGTAGAAATATTTGATGTCTTGATTATTATATAAGATAGCAAGAAGAGATTCCAAACAGCGAGAATATGGGACAGTTTTGAATGTGGTCACAATCAAGGCCTAACTAACAAGAGTCCTCACTGGAGTACTCTGCTCACCCTAAGGATGGACGTTTTTGTGGGATCCACTAAATGGAGTGATTGTTGATTCTTTGTCTGGAGCAGCACCCTGGAGTGCAGACTGTAAACGTTTAGTGAGCTGAATGTCTGCTCTCTTCCTGTCCCCGTTCTGCTCTGTGTTGCTGTGCAGGGCGATGTCGGGCTCGCGATGGGTAAACTCTATGGAAATGACTTCAGCCAGACTACCATCTCTCGCTTTGAAGCCTTGAACCTCAGCTTTAAGAACATGTGCAAGTTAAAGCCACTTTTGGAGAAGTGGCTAAATGATGCAGGTGGGTGAATATATAGGAAATCTCGTTATGCATTGGAATTTTACATGGGGGATCATTGGATGAATTGGGGTTTATCTTTCGTATTGCCTTGTTGGTGCTATAGAGCCTTGATGCTCACTAATGTTGGGAGGGTCAATATAAATTATGGCTACATAAATTGGAGATCTAATTCATTTAAATAGTAGTTACAATGTACAAAATCAGCAGTAATTTTTAGCCTTGGAACATTTCTCGTATTTGAGCCAAGGTTAGGGACAATTGAAGGACGAGAAGAAGGCCTGTGTATTTAGATAAACTTGATAAACACGTTTCTTGGTTCTTCCTCAGTGAATTATCATAAACTTGTTCCTGATAATGTTTCTGTATTTGTTATTAAGAATGACCACATATTTCATATGTAAAAAGTTGACCTGCTAGTTTTATGTGTTTTGTGCTGACGTTTCATTTGGGAAAATTTGGATTTGGGGTCACGGAATCAAAGACTGGGAGAGCTATAAGGAACCCTAGAGACCCCCTAGACTATGGCTTTCATTGTAGCCGTGAAAAAAATCAGGTCTTTGGAAAAGACAAACCTGTAACAGCCACCTTTGGGCAGTCTGATTCCGTAGCTCTGGGTGAGGCCTCAGCCTCTGCGTCTTGCTGAGTCTGCAGGTGAGAACCACTGGCCTCCCTCCACCTCATTTTACACAGAGTGGGAAGAAACTCAGAGATGTCTATGCCAGGCCCAGGGTCATTAAACTATATTAGATAACAAAACCTTATTTAAACTTTATAGAATTTAGAAGCATTTCATTGTTTGTTTGGTTTTGGGGGGTTTTCTACCTTAAATTATGCCAATAAAATGAGAGGTCATTTACAAGATAGATATTAAACATTCAATAATTTTCAAGAAGCTTTCTTCCTTTGATCCCTAGAGCGAGTAAATAAATAAATAAACAAAAGCAAAGCATAAGAACAGAACTCAGGAGAAGTAGAGCTGAGTCTAAGGGTAGGAATAGTAAACTTCTGCTTTCTCAGAAACGGAAATCAGAAAGTAATGATGATAGTATAGTCGACCATCCTGAGACAAAGAACACCGGTAAGAGCAGTAGAGAGATCCCTGGTAGTGAACGATATTTCAACGTAGGTTATGAAACCTTTCCTACTGGCTTGTAGCTTACAATATTTTGGTCAGTTTTGGTGGTGGTTGTAATATGTGTATTAGATATGTGACTCATGCTCAGCTAATCTGATTTCTGTGTCTCCTTCTCTCTTCCAGAGAACCTCTCGTCTGATTCGGCGCTCTCCAGTCCAAGTGCCCTGAGCTCTCCGGGGCTGGGGATTGAGGGCTTGAACCGCAGGAGGAAGAAACGCACCAGCATAGAGACCAACATCCGTGTGGCCTTAGAGAAGAGTTTCCTGGAGGTTAGTGAGGTTTTTGCTTCTCGTGTACGTGAGATTGTCTGTGTAGTACTAACGTTAGGTGCTGTGGATGGTAAAAGGTGGACTTGGCAGTTTGGCCCTTATGGATGCTTATAAGGTAGTGGAGATAATAAGACAAAGTAAGTTACTGAACACAGGAAACAGAGCCAGTGCTTCAAGGTTCAGGAGAGACCAGGCTCACATAATGCGAGTACTCAGTGTGACAGAGGCAGCATAGGATACAGGAGCATTCCACAGCCAGGGAGAGGTGGGAGGAAAGCACTTCCAGCCGAGGAGATGCATGAGCAAAGGCATCCAGGGAGAGAAACCGAGAGGTGTTTCAGGGGAACACAATCGTTTGGTTTGGCTAAGTTCTAGTGTCTGTATGCCTAGAATAGTAGTGTGGGACCAGAAGATACAGGCCTTGAATGTCAGGCTATGGAGTTCAAGTTA
Organism: Equus caballus; assembly: GCF_041296265.1. Classification (NCBI taxonomy): domain Eukaryota; kingdom Metazoa; phylum Chordata; class Mammalia; order Perissodactyla; family Equidae; genus Equus; species Equus caballus. Next base: position 4,017,325 of record NC_091688.1, read on the forward strand.
ATTCAACAGACATTTGGCGATTTTTTTTTTTTTACCAGAGAATATCACAATCAAAGCTTCCAACAAAATTTTGACTTCTCTGTTCAGAAAAGGTTTGAGCACAGTGGAAAGAGCACTAAATCAGGAGTCATTATGAGCTCTACGACTATTAACTGTGCGATTGGTCGAGTCGCTTGATTTCTTAAGCTGAAGTCACTTTATCTGAGAAGTACCTGCCTTTCTTGCCCCACAGACTTCTTACCCACCTCACATGGTCCAAGTGAGATCATGTGCATGAAACACTGAGAAAACTCGTAAATTCCTATACATATATAAAGTTGTATTGATTGTTAATTTTATTCAAGATTAATTGCCCTAAAAATGAAAAAAAAATTAAGAATAACTTATTCTAAGTTAATATGAGTAAATGTAATAACTATATGTTCATTAGAATGTCAAGCTATGGAAGTTTCTTGTTAAGAGTGGGCCAGAATGGTCATGTATGTTCCAGCTTCATTGTGTGACTTGTCCCTCTCCATTTGTTGATTTATATAATGCATGGTTATGCCAATCATTCAAAAAGTTATTCCAAAAGATGATTTTTTTTCCCCCCTCAGAATCAAAAGCCTACCTCGGAAGAGATCACCATGATTGCTGATCAGCTCAATATGGAAAAGGAGGTGATTCGTGTTTGGTTTTGTAACCGTCGCCAGAAAGAAAAAAGAATCAACCCACCAAGCAGTGGTGGGACCAGCAGCTCACCTATCAAAGCAATTTTCCCCAGCCCAACCTCACTGGTAAGGGTGAAGGAGAGGGGGGTGCAAGTGCAAGGGCTAATTTTTACAGTTTTACAAATGACATGTTAAATCAGCTTATTTCATAATACTTAGGAATTTATTGTGTATATATTCCTGCTGAATAAATGTGTATACAGTCGTGCGCTGCTTAACGACTGGAGCACATTCTGAGAAGGGCATCGTTTGGCAATTTCGTCGTTGTGCGAACATCACAGAGTGCACTTACACAGACCTGGGCGGTACAGCCTGCTGCGCACCTAGGCTGCAGGGTACTCATCTTATGGGAGCACCGTCGCATGTGCAGTCTATTGTTGACCAAAACGTTATGCAGCACATGACTGTAAATTCACATTTTAAATGTTACCGAAGTAACTAAATCTCATGCCGTTAGCCCAAGAACTTATTGTTGTTTTTTTTTAAGTGAATAATTCCAATTTTTTTCTGTTTCTTTGCAGTTCCAGTATTCTCTTATGTAGTTTATTAGGCTACTCTGTAACTGTGGGAGTAAATTTGCTGATTTCAGTTGCCTAAAAGAATCTTTAGTCGCTTCTTATGTTCACGTTGGGTCCTAAAGCGCAGTTTCTTAAACTACGTGACTAAGTGACAGTAAATTCTTAGATAACCTTTAGCTCTGAACTTGTATGAGAACAGTCATCTCGGATCTTCACTCTCAAACTTGTGGGCCTCTCATTGAGTCACTTCTGCTGTTTGCGTTAGAAGAGCATTCCTAGACGAAGGGACACACAGTGGTCCTCTGACTCCCTTGATCCTTAGGATGATTGTAAATGTGACTCCACATTTCTGGCCAGGATTCCAAAGATGGGAGGATTGCTGACTTTGCATTTCTCATCCTTTCTTGTTAATTTGTTTTTATTTTATTTGAATATCGTTCTACTGGGAGGCTTTCAAACCAAAGTCATCATTAAGAGTACATATTAGTTTGTTAAATGAAGGCTGTGATTGTTAAATGGTGGGACTTTAGTCACAAAGTTCATGAGCTAGTTATGAAAAAGATAGTCATTAGATACAGTTTTGTTTTATGGTGACTTTTGTGTTTGGGGTTTATTTGTACTAGAAGGAAGACAGTACTTCTTACAAAACTGTAGACATATTTTATCTTATTTCAAAAAGAAACTGTCAGTTTTTGAAAAATTGTCTTCACATTCTTTCCATGTTTTCATCTCATTAAAAACAAAAACAAGACAGTCTTGCTGTCACATAGTCAAAAATAAAAGGAGTACAAGAACCCCTGATTCCTGCATCCTGTTAAATAGTTTTCTTGTTTAGATTAAGTTGATAATTAGTATAATGTTTCTTACTGACTTAGAGGATATCTGACCCAACGTTATTGAAATGTAAGTTTTTTTTATTATTTCTTTTTTAAACCTGAACAAAGCCATTATATCAGTGAAAAACCATCTGCTAATAGCAACTTTTCAACATATGCCAATTTTCTCAATTCCAAGGTCAAAGAATGATTATAAAATCATTTCCTCTTAGGCCCTTTTTATTTTATTTTATTTTGGTTTTTTTGGTGAGGAAGATTCACCCTGAGGTTAATATCTGTTGCCAATCCTCCTCTTCTTTTGCTTGAGGAAGATTAGCCCTGAACTAACATCTGTGCCAATCTTCCTCCATTTTTTGTATGTGGGATGCCACCACAGCATGGCTGACAAGTGGAGTAGGTTCACACCCGGGATCCAAACCTGCGAACCCGGGCCACAGGCACAGAATGCGGGAAACTTTAACCACTTGGCCACAGGGCCAGCCCCAAGCCCTTTTATTTTAATTCTGTCATACCTGGAATTTAAAAATTTTTATAGGCAAAATAAGTCTACAATATGGACTTAAAAATTTTTAAGTTTTGATTGTTAAATGTTTTTGCATATTTTCATTTCTGACCTCTAGGTGGCAACCACGCCAAGCCTTGTGACGAGCAGTGCAGCAACTACCCTCACTGTCAATCCAGTCCTCCCTCTAACCAGCGCCGCGGTAACCAATCTCTCTGTTACAGGTAAGCAGCAGCCAGGCCCAGCAGCTGGTGGGCAATGGCAGGCAGGTTTCTGTGAGAATCTGCTGTTGCATTGTGAATCAGGGTTCTAACTAACGATAAAGTTATGTATGAAAACCTGAACTCCAAAAAAATCAGGCGTAATTAATTTTTCAGAAAGAATACTTTTGCATAAAGATTTTCCTGTCTTTTTTGTTCTTTCCCACATTAGTCTGTCTTCTACATTGCTCCCAGAGTTATCTTTCAAAAACACCAGCTTTTTTTGAACTCCTCTCCTTAAAAACTTTCACTAGCTGCAGGTTTTTACATTCAGGAGAACATCCAGGTTTATCATCAATTCATAGGAGATTATTTCCAGCCTGGACTTTGTCTTCCACCGGTCCTTTCTCTGACCCATCCTCAGTGTGCAGGAGAGCTCCATCAGCTTTTGCAAACTTCCCCATGGCCCACACTTCTTTCTGATAGCGAGGAAACTACTTCCACTTACATACCAATTCTTCTTGGAAATATTCCTTAGCTTCCCCAGGAAACTATTCATTTCCACTTGCCTGTATTATAAATGATATAATAAAAATAGACTTTGCACTTCTTAAAAGATCTAAGTATTCTTTTTGAAATTTCACTGCCTAGCTTAGTGCCTAACATGCTTGCTAGAAAATGAATAAATAATTTTTTTTCCTTTGGTCTTCTTTAAATAGCACGTTTCCCAAATACATTTAAAATAATTTAGCATTGTCATCAGGAGTTTTTTAATGATATATAATGCATAAGACTTTCTGTAATTATTCACCAGGTTGGTTATGTGCTAGTAAATCATTTGATGGATTTGTGAGACTTCACAGTCAAGCTTGAATTTAATCTAGAATTAGGGAATTTGATTTTCTTCTTCCATCACCCCTTTGGCTCTGTAACCTAACCATGGTGTAAAAATTAAATAAATGGCTTTATATACTTATTACATTTCTAAGTTATTAGGAAATCTGATTATTTTGACTGTTTATATAGAACAGTACTTCTTGACCTCTTGGGTCTTGGACCTCTTTGAAAATTGGATGAAAGCTATAAACTTTTCCCCTCACGAAATAGACATACCCACAATTTTTGGTAAAATATAAGGAGGTTCATGAGCAACAACCCCTATCAGTCCGCACCTCACCAAGGTCATTTGTGATGCCTTAGGAGCTTGCAGCTTCCAAATTAGGAACCTCTGAGCAGCGTGGTGTTCAGCACTTCAGCTTGATGAGCAGACTGTTGGTGATGGGTTGCCATGTGTCAGGCACCAGGAACGGGAAATTCCTGCCTTGGAGGAACTTCCTGTCCACCCTGACTGCCATCCTCTGGTAAATTATGGACTGAACTTACCTTCCCAACAAATTTTAAGCATATTATGTTAGGTCTAAAGACATACCCATCTTCTGCAGAAAATTTTCTAATAGTCCAGACATTAATAACCAGAAACTTTGCATCTACCCTGAAGTGTGGCAAAAATCTGAAACAGAAAATAATTTTAAGAAGATAAACATACTCAAAACTAACCAAAAGTTTTTTATCAGTTTTTGATGATCCTAACTAACCAATCACATTTCTTAGACTCAATTGCTCAGCCCATTTTTGTAGATAGATTTCATTATGACTATTTTCTGAAATGTTGGTAACTTTTTTATAAGGAATTTTTTATTTAATTAAAAAATTTAACATTATAGGAAATTTAAATAGGAAAAATGCAAACAGTGAGTACTATTTCTATTTTGCCTTTGTCTTTTTATATGTACAATCTTACAGTATTTACAGTGTGTCCTGCCTTTTTTTTTACTTAACATCTTACAATAAGTATCTTCCCGTGTTATTATAGTTTTTACATTTCTACTTTTGACTTGCCCTTATTATATTGAATAGTTGTACTAAAGTTTCGTAAACATTTCCATACAGTACCGTCATGGTTAAGTTCTACCCAGGATGACCAACTCTTGCAGTTTGAGCCCTGCCAATCTTGCATCCCAGGAAGCTGCTGGGTCTCAAAGCCGTGTAACTGGTCTCGCCTGTTCCCTGTTGTATCCTTGGTGTCTAGCACACCACATAGAGTGTGAGATACCCAGCAATTAATTATTGGATAAATGAAGTTTTCACTATTATAAATAATGCTGTGATGAGCACCTTTGTACATATAGCTTTTTCTTAAATTTTTTATCTTGACATAATTTTAGACTTACAGAAAAGTTGAAGAATCGTACAAAGAAATCCTAAATCTCTTCCCTCAGATTTTCCACATGTTAAAATCTTACTGTATTTGCTTTCTTCTTTTTCTCTTTCTGTGTGTATATGTGATTTAGAGCAAGTGACAGACATGCCCCTTTACCCCTAAATACTTCACTGTGTATTTTCTAAAAAGCAAGAAATTCCATATATAACCAGAGTACATTTATCAAAAATCAGGAAATTAACATTGACTCAATAATAATATCCAGTGAACAATTCACATTCAGCTTTTGCCGCTTGTACCAATAATATCCCTTATAACAAAAGAAGATCTGGGATCCTGCATTGCATTCAGTTGCTGTGTCTCTTTGGTGGTGTTTAATTTGAGACAGTTTGAGTCTTTCTTTGTATTTTATGCCATGGATATTTTTGAAGAGCATAGCTATCTTGTAGACTGTCCCTTAACTCGGGTTTATGTCGTGTTTCCTCATGACTGGATTCAGATTAGGCACTTTGGGCAGGAAGCCCCCGGAAGTGGTGCTGAGTCCTCCTGTGTGCGTGATATGGAGACCACGCTGTTGCTGAGTCCCACTATTGCAGATAGGAACTTTGATCATTTTGTTGAGGTGGTCTCTGCCAGGTTTTTTATTGTGTAGTTACTATTTTACTCTTCATAGTTAGTAAGTGTCTTATGGAGAGTTTGAGACTTTACAAATATCCTGTTGTTCCTCAGACCTTTACTGACTAGTGTCCGTTGATGATTTTTGCCTTGATCTGTTATTTTATGATTCTCAAATAATTCCATCATTTCTTCTACATTTATTAGTTGGCTTTCAACTGTAAGGATGAACTTTTCCTTTTCCTCTATTTATCTGTATCAGTATGGACTCAGACATTCTTTCTTTATTCAGTAGGTTATAATCCTACTATCATTTTTTATTTTAATGTGCAAATTCTCCCAGATTTAGTCATCGGGAGGCCCCCCCCCACTCAGGGTGGTTCCTGTGCCCTGTTGACATGTTGCTAGCATTCTTTGAGTGCTTCCTTATTTTTTGACACAAGATATTCCGTCTCATCTTAAAGTTTCTCTCCCCCAGCCTGGAATCAGACATTTCTCCAAGGATCCTTAGTTCCTTTTGGTGAGGAAAGGTACTTAGAAACCAAGATCTAGGCACTAGACGTGCTCATTGATACTGTGTTGTCATTTCTTCTAGAGCATCTCAACAGAAATAGATGTGCATACACATATCCATATGTGTGTATCTACACACACATATATTTTATATGTATTTACATATATACACCTGCACACATCTATATTTTTCTTTATCTAGTTACCTATTTATATTAAAATCCATGAGTTCGTACTGATATCTCCAGTTTCAGTCACCCTATAGTTCATGCTTTTCTGTCCTTACTTCTTGCCATATTTTCACTCCCTCCTGAGTGACAATGAGAAACCCGGCTCCCATTATCAGCAATATAGTTACTTAATTGCTCAGCCCTGTGGTGAAAAGAAAGTAGCTTCCAAATCACTGGGCCGTGCATCTGACAGAAGAGGCCTCCTGATTCGAGTTCAGTGTTTGTTTAGAGTTCTTCTCTTTAATCTGAAGGCATATGGTCCGTATACTGTGTTCAAAAGTTACTTGAGTTAGTTCTTTTTATACCCTCTTCCTGTAGTTACATTACTTATTTGAGATTCAGTTTAGTTTATTCTGTTTGTATTTAATAGTAGTGTTTTTCCTCCTATCCTTGTGATTTTAAGTGTATGAGATAGTAACATGGTTTCAAAAGTCAGGACTATGCGCAAAGTTCTCTCCAGAAAGATTTCGTTTCCTTCCGTCGCAATTCTCTGGACCCTTTCCATCCCATTCCCACCTGTGCCCTTCCTCCTTCCTGTATTTCCGGGGTTTTCTTTAACAAATGAGCGTAGAAATGTGTATTTTTTGTGTACCCTTGTTTGTTACTGTAAGGTAGCATACGATAGGTACTCGTTTGCACTTCATTGTTTTCACTTAACAAAATATCCTGGAAATCACTCTACCTTAGTTCATAGAAATCTTCCTCATTCTTTTTTATTGTTGCAGAGTACTGCACTGTGTGGATGTTCTACAGTTTCTTTAACCCCCTTCCTGATGTGAGGGCATTGAGTTTGTTTCCAATACTTTGTAATTACAAGCTATGCTGCAGGAATAACCTTCTATATATGTATTTTTGTAGTATTGGAAGTGTTTCTTTAGGGTAAAGTAGAATTGCTCAGTCAAAAGGTACACACCTATGTAGTTTTGTTGGATATTACCAAATTGCTTTCCAAAAGGATTGCACTTATTTTCATTCCCCAAACAATATATGGGAGTGTCACTTTCCCCCTTCTCCAGCAGAATATGGTGTTACACTTTTAAGTTTTGCTAATCTGATATGTGAGAAATTGTATCTCAGTGTACTTTTAATTTCAACTTTCTAATCATGAGTGAAATTGTACATCTTTTCATATACTTAAGAGCCATTTCTCATCTTTTGTAACAGTGATATGGGTTTTGTTTCAGGTTGATAGATCAATATTGCACAGGCTGGAAATTCCAGTACAAAGGAGGTGGTAAGAGCAGACATTGCTGTTTCTTTCCAACTGTATTAGTTTTCTGTTGCTTAACAAATTACCATAAACTTAGTGGCTTAAACCAATACTCATTTGCTATCTCACACTTCTGCAGGTTGGAACTTTAGGCGTGTAACCCCTGCCTAACTGGTCTTCTGCTCAGGGGCTTGCCAGGCTGAAATCAAAATGTTGGCCAGGGCTGCAACCTCATAAGAGGCTCAAGATCCTCCTCCAAGTTCATGAGTTGGCAGAATTCAGTTCCTCGTCATTATAGGACTGCAGTCCCCACTTTTTTGCTGGCTGTCGACTGGGTCCCTATTAACTCCTACAGGCTACCCCCTCAACTCCTAACCTTGTGACCTTCTTACCACATGGCAGCTTCTTCAAAGCCAACATGAGAATCTCCCTCCAGTCAGCTACTATGGAGGGTCTCATACCGTATAACGCCCTCTCACATACCTTCCTCATGTAATATAACCCAAACACAGGAGTGGCTTATCATATTCCTAGATCTACCCTTACTCAAGAGAAAGGGATTTACAGGGCATGACGAGATGTTGATGTCTTCCTTTAAAGAGTTTTGGAGTCTGCTTTGGTAGGAAGATGAGTTACCACAGATCAGCTGTATCCTTTCAAGGCTTATTTTGTTGCTGTTGTTGTTTTTATCAGGTTCATAATAGTTTACAGCATTAGGAAATTTCAGTTGTACATTATTTCTTGACTTTCACCACATAAGTGCCTCCTTTCACCCCCTGTGCCCACCCCCTACCCCCTTCCTCTGGCAACAACTGAACTGTTTTCTTTGTCCATGTGTTCGTTTATCTTTCACATATGAGTGAAATCACATAGTGTTTGTCTTTCTCAGTCTGGCTTATTTTGCTTAGCATAATTCTCTCCAAGTCCATCCGTGTTGTTGCAAATGGGATGATTTTGTCTTTTTGTTATGACTGAGTAGTATTCCATCGTATATATACCACATCTTCTTTATCCAGTCATCGGTCGATGGGCCCTTGGATTGTTTCCATGTCTTGGCTCTTGTGAATAGTGCTGCAATGAACATATGTTACTTTGGATTGTTGATTTCAAGTTGTTTGGGTAGATACCCGGTAGTGGCATAGCTGAGTCATATGGTATTTCTATTTTTAGTTTTCTGGGGAATCTCCACACTGTTTTCCATAGTGGCTGTACCAGTTTGCATTCCCACCAACGGTGTATGAAGGTTCCCTTCTCTCCACACCCTCTCCAATATTTGTTATTTTTAGTCTTAGTGATTATAGCCATTTTAATAGGTGTAAGGTGGTATCTTAGTGTAGTTTTGATTTGCATGTCCCTGATGATGAGTGATGTTGAACATCTTTTCATATGTTTATTGGTCATCTGTATATCTTCTTTGGAAAAATGTCTGTTTATATCTTCTGCCTGTTTTTTGATCAGGCTATTTGTTTTTTTTGTTGTTCAATTGTGTGAGTTCCTTATATACTATGGAGATTAACCCCTTGTCAGATATATGATTTGCAAATATTTTCTCCCAGTTGGTGGGTTGTCTCTTTGTTTTGGTGCTAGTTTATTTTGCCTTGCAGAAGCTCTTTAGCCTGATGAACTCCCACTTGCTTATTTTTTCTTTTGTTTCCCTTGTCTGAGAAGACATGGTGTTTGAAAAGGTCCTTTTAAGTTCAATGTCAGAGAGGGTACTACTTATATTATCTTCCAGGAGTGTTATGGTTTCAGGACTGATCTTGAAGTCTTTGATCCACTTTGAGTTTGTTTTTGTGTATGGCGTGAGATAATGGTCTGCTTTCATTCTTTTGCATGTGGCTGTCCAGTTTTCCCAACACTATTTGTTGAAGAGACTTTCCTTTCTCCATTGGATGTTCTTGACTCCTTTGTCGAAGATGAGCTGTTTGTAGATGTGCGGTTTTATTTCTGGGCTTTCAGTTCTGTTCCATTATCTGTGCACCTGTTTTTGTGCCAGCACCAAGCTTTTTTGATTCCTACGGCTTTGTAGTATGTTTTGAAGTCCGGGATTGTGATGCCTCCAGTTTTGTTCTTTTTTCTCAGGATTGCTTTAGCATTTTGGGGTCTTTGGTTGCCCCATATGAATTTTAGGTTTCTTTGTTCTGTTTCCATGAAGAACGTCATTGGGATTCTGATTGGGATTGCATTGAATCTGTAGATTCCTTTGGGTAGTATGGGCATTTTAGCTATGTTTATTCTTCCAATCCATGTCCATGGAATAGCTTTCCATTTCTTTATGTCATTGTTGATTTCTTTCAGTAAGGTCTTATAGTTTTCATTGTATAAGTCCTTCACCTCCTTGGTTAAATTTATTCCTGGATACTTTATTCTTTTTGTTGTAATTGTAAATGGAACTGTATTCTTGAATTCTCTTCCTGTAAGTTCGTTATTAGAGTAGAGAAATGCAACTGATTTTTTTTAAGTTGATTTTGTATCCTGCAGCTTTACTGTAGTTGTTAAGTATTTCTAATAGTTTTCTGATGGATTCTTTAGAGTTTTCTATATGTAAGATCATGTCATCTGCAAACAGCAAGAGTTTCACTTATTCACTCCCTATTTGGATTCCTTTTATCCCTTTCTCTTGCCCAATTGCTCTGGCCAAAACCTCCAGTACTGTGTTGAGTAAGAGTGGTGATAGTGGGCATCCTTGTCTTGTGCCTCTTCTCAGAGGGATGGCATTGAGTTTTTCCCCAATGAGTATGATGTTGGCTGTGGGTTTGTCATATATGACCCTTATTATGTTGAGGTGATTTCCTTCTATCCCTATTTTGTTAATAGTTTTTATCATAAATAGCTGTTGGATCTTGTCAAATGCTTTCTCTGCATCTATTGAGATGATTATGTGGTTTTTATTCCTCAGTTTGTTGGTATGGTGTATCACATTGATTGATTTGTGGATGTTGAACCATCCCTGTGTCCCTGGTATAAATCCCACTTGATCATGGTGTATGATCTTTTTGATGTATTGCTATATTTAGTTTGCCACTATTTTGTTGAGGATTTTTGCATCTATGTTCATCAGCAATATTGGCCTGTAGTTTTCCTTTTTTGTGTTGTTCTTGTCAGGCGTTGGTATCAGAGTGATGTTGACCTCATAGAATGTGTTAGGAAGTGTTCCATCTTCCTTAATTTTCTGGAATAGCTTGAGAAGGATAGGTATTAAATCCTCTCTAAAAGTTTGGTAGAATTCCCCAGGAAAGCTGTCTGGTCCTGGGGTTTTATTCTTTGGGATGCTTTTGATTACTATTTCAATCTCTTTCCTTGTGATTGGTCTATTCAGATTATCTATTTCTTCTTGTTCAGCTTTGGGAGGTTGTAAGAGTGTAAGAATTTATCCATTTCCTCTAGATTGTCCATTTTGTTGGCATAATTCGTAGTATTCTCTTTTAATCCATTGTATTTCTGTGGTATCCATTGTTATTTCTGCTCTTTCATTTCTAATTTTATCTATCTGAGCTTTCTCTCTTTTTTTCTTTGTAAGTCTGGCTTAGGAGTTTGTCAATTTTGTTTATCTTCTCAAAGAACCAGCTCTTTGTTTCATTGATCCTTTCTGCTGCCTTTTTTGTTTCAACAGCATTTATTTATGCTCTGATTTTTATTATTTCCCTCCTTCTGCTGACTTTGGGCTTTGTTTGTTCTTCTTTCTCTAATTCAGTTAGGTGTAATTTGAGATTGCTTATGTGGGATTTTTCTTGTTTGTTAAGGTGAGCGTGTATTGCAATGAATTTCCCTTTTAATACGGCTTTTGCTGCATCCCATGTGAGTTGGTATGGTATGTTTTCATTTTCATTTGTCTCCAGATATTTTTTTATTTCTCCTTTAATTTCTTCAGTGATCCATTTGTTGTTCAATAGCATGTTGTTTAGTGTCCACATCTTTGTCCCTTTCTCAGCTTTTGTCTTGTAATTAATTTCTAGCTTCATAGCATTGTGATTGGAAAAGATGCTTGTTAGTACTTCAATCTTCTTGAATTTATTGAGGCTTGTCTTGTTTCCCAACATATGGTCTATCCTTGAGAATGTACCATGCACACTTGAGAAGAATGTGTATTCTGCTGTTTTTGGATGGAGTGTTCCATGTATGTCTATTAAGTCCAGCTGGTCTAGATTTTCATTTAATTACACTTGTTGATTTTCTGTCTGTATGATCGATCCATTGATGTGAGTGGAGTGTTGACATCCCTTACTATTATTGTATTATTATTAATATCTTCTTTTAGGTTTGTTAATAGTTGCTTTATGTACTTTGGTGCTCCTGTGTTGGGTGCATAGATGTTTACGTTATGTCTTCTTGGTGGTGTGTCCCTTTTATCATTATATACTGCCCCTCTTTACCTGTCTTATCTTGAAGTCTACTTTGTCTGATATAAGTACTGTGACACCTGCTTTCTTTTGTTTGCCATTAGCTTGGAGTATCATCTCCCTCCCTGCACTCTGAGCCTGTCTTTGTCATTGGAGCTGAGGTTGTTTCCTGGAGGGCAACATATTATTGGGTCTTGTTCTTTAATCCATCTCACCACTCTGTGTCTTTTTATTGAAGAATTCAATCCGTTTACATTTAGGGTGATTATTGATGTATGAGGACTTAATGCTGCCATTTTGTCGCTCATTTTCTGGTTCTCCTGCATTTCCTTTGTTTCTCCTCCTGTGTATTTTGGTCTACCAATTGAGTTATATAGGTTTTTATGTTGTAACAAATTTAGTTTGTTTTCTCCTTATTTATTATTTGTGTCCCTGTTCTGCTTTTTTTGTTTAATGGTTACCGTGAGGATTGTATTGAAAATCTCTTAGATAAGATAGTCCATTTTCTGATGGCTTTCAAGGCTTATTTTTTAAGCTTTGTTAGGCTGGACCTAGATTAGCCTTTACTAGTTTAACTCTGCTGCTAAGATGTGGCCCTTCTGGGGTTTCTCCTGAATGTCCAGTATTCAACAAAGTCTGTCCTCTGTGTGTGGCAAGAACTGGGTATCTCTGTGTCCGGCATGAGCTCTGGGATTATTCATGGTGTTTCCCCTCTGCATGTGTGGTTTAGTATTCAACCAGAGATTCAGGGGAACGTCTATGCACGTTTCTAGTGTTCTTTCTCTGTTTAGCTTTTTCCTTTCCTAGTGCTCTCTCCTGCAAGTTCCAGCCGCTTCAGCATCCAGTGGCTGACCTTTGTCTCCTCGAACCCCTGCAATTGCTCTTGTTTCCTTTTGTGGGGCAGCAGTCTGGAAATGGCTTCCAAGCAGAAAGTCCAGGCAGTTGTGGGACTCACCTCATTTGTTTCCTTTTTCTTGGGGATCGCAGTCCTGTGCTGCCTGTTTTCTCGTGCCTCAAACATTTTCATACATACACACACACACACACACACTCTTACGTATTTCTGTTGTTATGGTAAAAGGATAAATTTGCTGTCATTTACTCTTATCGTGGCCAGAGGCTGAAGTCTCTAAAAATGTTAAATTAATAATTAGCATTTATAATTGTGACAGACAAAGTCTAAGGTGACCCTCCACCACGGTGCCCACCTCCCAGTGTTCCTGCCTTTGTGTAGTCTTCTCCCCTTGCGTGTGGGCAGGTCCTTTGGCTTGCTTCTCATCAGTAGAATGTGGCAAAGGTGATGGGATGTCAGTCCTGTGATCACATTACATTATGTAAAAGTCTGTCTTGTTAGCTGACTTGCTGTAAAGACCTTCCTTGCCAATCTGATGGAGTAAGAGATAAGCAACCATGTTGGGAAGCCCACAAATCAGGGAACCAAGGGTGACCTCTAGGAGGGTGGCCTTCAGCCAACAGCGAGAAAGAAGCTCGGCTCTTAGTCCTACAGCTCCAAGCAAGTTCTACCGAATGATTTCTGCTAACAACCCAAGTGAGCTTGGCAACATTCTTCCCCAGTCATGCCTCCAGAGTGGAACAGAGTCCGGCTGACACCTCACCTATAGCCTTGCAGAGGACCAGCTAGGCTGTGCCTGGACACCTGACCCACAGAAACTATGAGATAAGAAATGTGTGTGTTGTTTTATGCCACTCAGTTTGTGGTACTTTGTTACATAGCAATAGAAAATGAATACAGTAATCTTATGTTTGTGTCAATATTGTTGTGGACCAGCTCATATGATTGAATGTGTAGGGGAAAAAATGTAGTCTTACACTTAAACCTCACTTGAAAGAGAAGATGATAAGAGTCAGTGTCAAATGGATTTTCTTTACTCTTGTCAGCAGTTGCTCAAAATCATGCCCCATTTAAATTTTTTTCCTTTTTCGACCATAACTTTCTTATTATAGCCTCTTTTACTCTGATATTTCTTTACTGTCGTCTTTTTTCTGTTGACAAAAGGAGCATATTCCTTCATTCGTAGTATTTATTAAAGACACCCAATGTCTTAATCATACACCTTATCTAATGCAATCTACTTTCTTCCTGGGAGCCCTTGATTGCTTATTTTAACTTATTTTCATTGTGTTCCTGAGTTAGATCCAGTGTTTTTTAGATTCCATGTCTTCCTCTATTTTTGATTCCTTTTTGTTTTGCCTGGAGCAGATCTTGAGTAATTTCCTGGGTTTTTTTTAGTGAGGAAGATCGGCCCTGAGCTAACATCTATGCCAATCTTCCTCTATTTTGTATGTGGGATGCTGCCACAGCATGGCTTAATGAGCAGTGTGTAGGTCCATGCCTGGGATCCAAACCTGTGAACCCTGGGCCACTGAAGCAGAGCATGTGCACTTAACCACTATACCACCGGGCTGGCCCTGTTCTCGTTTTTTATTGCTGTCATTTGTATGTTTTTTCAAAATAGTGTTTTTAATTTCTAAGAATTTTTCTTTGTTCTTATTCCACCTTTTTATAGAAATCAATTTTTATTTGTAGATGCAGTACAAATTAGAATTGTATATAAGTTGTTTCCTCTGGCATTAGTTTTGCTTTATTTATTTTGTCCCATTTCTTTTGTGCTGTTATTTTTTCATTGCCTGGTGATTTTTGGTTATTTAGTTATATTGATGAATGCAAGGCCGTATTACTTAATAGCAGTAGCTTGTAAGGGTTTTTCTGCAGCTTCTGTTACTCAGCAGTCCTCTCCCCTGGTGGGAAGGGAGAGCCGTGAGCTGTGAATGTGGGCGGAGAACTGCCAGACTTTATTTCAGGCATATGCGTGGAAAGCAGGCAGGCCGACTAGGCTTCACCCTCACACCTTCCTAAGATGAGAGGGACCTTTACTCATGCATGCCAGTGCCTACATCGGTATCCTTAGTGTATCATCTTTGCGGAGTAGTAGGTGACAGTAGCTCTGCTCACAAAGAAGTCCAGGCGGCAGGGGGCGGGCGGGGGGCAGGGAAGGCCTGCTGCCACAGCTGCTGTGTGAGCAGTCTCTCCGTCACCCCGCTCTCTGCCCTCTGTCCTACTCTGCCTCAGCTCCCAGCAGCTCTGAGCCTGGAATCTCCTCAGGGTTCCATCAAGATGAATAATTCTCACCTCTACCTTAGTCTTCTGTGCCCTTTTGGCCTGTGGTTGGTTTCTCTACCACACAATTTCAACTTCTTTCTCATTCTGATTTTCTCTCAGAATCTCAAGTCCTCTAATATCTGTTCCCAGAGCTCTTATTCCCTTTTTCATTCTTTATCATCATATGGAATAGGATTTTAGAAATAAGGTAAAACACCATATCCTTAGTCTGCCATCTTCTAAGAGAAATCTTGTCTGATTGACACGGTCATTTTTATTTTCCCAGTATCTAGCATAGTGCTTGACACGTAATAGGTCCTTGGTAAATTTTCCTAGGCTAGATACAAGAATGATCATAACTATATACTGCTCCAGAAAGACAGGTGTTCTGATGTGTCTCAAAAACTTTCTAAAATTTCCACAGCCCTTAATAATCTCAACTAAACAAGCTCTGCCCCCCATTCGTTTTCCAAAATAGCGTTTCATAATGAACCATATGCAACCCCATATTCATCATCCATCCTTTCACATGCACTCCCCCCACCGTTCCTGGCCGTGACTAGTCTACTCTGTCTCTATGGATTTGCCTGTTTCAGACATTTCAATATAAATGGAATCATATATGTGGCCTTCTGTATCTGGCTCCCTCCATTTAGCGTAATGTTTTCAAGGTCATCCATGTTGCAGAATGTATCGGTACATCATTCCTTTCTATGGTCAAATGATATTTCATTGTATGTGAATACCACATTTTGTTTATCATTCATGAGTTGATGGACATTTGAATTCCTTCCAGTTTTTGGCCACATTACATACTGCTGTTATGAGCATTCATGTACAAGTTTTTATGTGGACGTATGTTTTCAATTCTCTTGGGTATATATTTAGGAATAGAATTGCTGCATTATGTGGCATACTGGAATATTATGAACAACTTTATGCCAAAAAATATTAGGCAACTTAGATGAAATAGACAGATTCTGAGAAAGACACAAATTACCAAAACTGACTTAAAAAGAAATAGAAAACATTTAAACAAGTAAAGTAAATGAATCATTAATGTAAAGCCTTCCCAAAAAGAAAAGCCAGGCCCAGATGGCTTTAGCAATGAATTCTGTCAGATATTTAAAGAAGAAGTAAAGTTAATCTTTAACAGTCTCTTCCAGAAAATAGAGGAGGAGGGACACTTCATTGTATGAAGCCAATATTACCTTGAGACAAAACCAGACAAAGACATCACGGAAAAAATTATAGACCTGTATCCTTCATGAAAATGTACACAAACATCCTCAACAAAATCTTAGCAAATCAAATCCAGCAACATATAAAAAAATTATACATAATGACAAGGGGGATTTGTCCCCAGAATGTAAGGTTGGTTTAGAATGACTAATAAGCACATGAAAAGATGCTCAACATTATTACTTGTTAGAGGAATGCAAATTAAAATCATAATGAGATACTACTTCATACTCAGTAGAATGGCTATAATCAAAAAGACCAAAAATAACAAGTGTTGGTGAGGATGTGGAGAAACTAGAACCCGCATGCGTGCTGGTAGGAACGTAAAATGATACAGACACTTTAGAAAACAAGTGGCAATGTCTTTAAAAGTTAAACATAAATTTACCATCCTACCCAGCAATTCCCCAAGAGAAATGAAACCATGTCCACACAAAAGCTTTTACACGAATAATCGTAGCAGCATTATTCATAATAAGCAAAAACTGGAAACAAGCCAGTGCCCATCACTGGTGAATGAATAGTGTGGTCTATTCATGCAGTGGCATACTTTTAAGCCAGAAAAAGGAAGTATTGATTTGTGCTACAACATGGATAAACCTTGAAAACAGTATCCTAACTGAAAGAAGCTAGATGCAAAAGACTACAAATCATATGATTCCATTTATGTGAAATGTCTCGAAAAGGTAATCTATAGAGACAAAAAGCGGATGACTGAGGGCTGTGGGTGGGAACAGGAAGCGACTGCAGATAGACACAAGGGTTCTTTAGTGGTGGAAATGTCATAACCTGCATTGGGGTGATGGTTCTACAACTCTGTAAATATATTAAAAATCATTGAATTTTATACTTAAATTGAGTGGATTTTATGGCATATAAATTATACCTCAATAAATCTGTTTTTAAAAGATGAGGTGGGAAGCAAGAGGATATGCCACACACACTCTATATTCTTGCATATAACTTTGTACCAACCCTGAGAGGTGGATGATGGCACCTTATTTTGTTGTTGAGGACATTGAAGCTCGGTAAGCCTCAGTCCCCTGATCAGAGTTGCTCAGGTAATTAAGTTGACAAGAATTTAAGGTCATAAAAGATCTTTATTGGGGGCTGGCCCCGTGGCCGAGTGGTTAAGTTCGCGCGCTCCGCTGCAGGCGGCCCAGTGTTTCGTTGGTTCGAATCCTGGGCGCGGACATGGCACTGCTCATCAAACCACGCTGAGGCAGCGTCCCACATGCCACAACTAGAAGGACCCACAATGAAGAATATAGAACTATGTACCGGGGGGCTTTGGGGAGAAAAGGGAAAAAATAAAATCTTTAAAAAAAAAAAAAGATCTTTATTGATTCCATGTGACTCATAGGCTGGGAGAAGTATTTGAAGGTCGTATGAAGTTATTATACTCTAGTCTGGTGCTCCTGTGACATTCACGTGGGAGACCTGGAGCGTGGTTGGAGGATGACAACCAGAAGAAACAACTTTGAATTGTTTCTGGAGTCATCATCTCCTAGCCCAGGTTAAATTCACTGATAAGATTTGACTGGGATTTTCTTTGTATACATAGGGCGTTTTAAGAAAATGATACCAAATGGTCTGAAAGTGGCAGTGGAGTGTGAAGACAAGGCTATTTTAAAGCTTTGACGTGGGGCTGGCCCGGGGGCATAGCGGTTGAGTTCGCCTGCTCTGCTTCGGTGGCCCAGGGTTCACGGGTGTGGATCCTGGGTGCAGATCTACACACCACCCATCAAGCCATGCTGAGGCTGTGTCCCACATAGAAGAACCAGAAGGACGTACAACTAGGATATACAACTATGTACTGGGGCTTTGGGGAGGAAAAAAAACCTTTGACCTCAAGAAAGGATCTTATGAAAATGGGTGATTTCGGTTCCAGAACTTTGAAAGGGAAGTAGTGCCCACAGGTAAAATCAGGTTAGATAAGGTAAGAAATTGGCCAAGAAAAGATTGAAAGTACATTGAAATTTCTTAGCAATAGAAGAGAAATGGGAAAAGATGTTTAACTTTCTATGGAACGTGGAACGAGGGGCAGGTCTTAGGAGAAGAGTGTTGGAGCAAAAATCTGTGACTCACTCTGCAAAGCACAGGGCCCGGCCTGGCGTCGAAAGCACAGGGCCCAGCCTGGCATGGGAAGCATGGACCCAGCCTGGCGTCTGAAGTACAGGGCCCGGCCTGGCATGGGAAGCATGGACCCAGCCTGGCGTCGGAAGTACAGGGCCCGGCCTGACGTCGGAAGCACAGGGCCCGGCCTGGCATGGGAAGCATGGACACAGCCTGGCCTCGGAAGCACAGGGCCCAGCCCGGGATCGGAAGCATGGACACAGCCTGGCCTCGGAAGCACAGGGCCCAGCCCGGGATCGGAAGCATGGACACAGCCTGGCCTCGGAAGCACAGGGCCCAGCCCGGGATCGGAAGCATGGACACAGCCTGGCCTCGGAAGCACAGGGCCCAGCCCGGGATCGGAAGCATGGACACAGCCTGGCGTCGGAAGCACAGGGCCCAGCCCGGGATCGGAGGCATGGACACAGCCTGGCGTCGGAAGCACTGGGCCCAGCCCGGGATCGGAAGCATGGACACAGCCTGGCGTCGGAAGCACAGGGCCCAGCCCGGGATCGAAAGCATGGACACAGCCCGGCATCGGAAGCACGGGGCCCGGCGTCGGAAGCTCCCGGAGACAGATTGGCCTGATAGGGTTAGAATTGAAGAAAGAATGAAACTACAATTAGTGATAGCCACAAAGATGTAATCGTATTTAGGGACAGCAGCAATAAAGAGGGAATCAACTTATATTTTTGAGAAGGGCAAAAAGAGAAGTAAACCTTCCATTTTCGACTAACAGTAAGAAAGATATGTTTACCCGATTCATACCACATAACACCTTTGTGCAGCATTATACAAGGTGGGAAGAGTAGAGTCAGTACTGAAATAGATAATGTCTGATTTTCTCCCAGCTCTGCACTATATGAAAGCAGCATTTCCTTTGAGTTGAATGAGAAGAGAGTTGAGTTCTGTGTGTTCTTAGTATAGACCAGAAGGCTTCAAAATTAACTGAGTTTTTTTTTTTAAAGATTGGCACCTGAGCTAACATCTATTGCCAATCTTATTTTTTCTTCTTCCTCTTCTTCTCCCCAAAGCCCCCCAGTATGTAGTTGTAGATTCTAGTTGCAGGTCCTTCTAGTTGTGCTATGTGGGACGCCGCCTCAGCGTGGCCTGGTGAGCGCTGCCATGTCCGCGCCCAGGATCCAAACCGGCAAAACCCCTGGCCGCTGAAGCGGAGTGCACGAACTCAACCCCTCTACCACGGGGCTGGTCCCCTGTCTGAATTTTTAATAAGGCCATCATATAAGAGAAGAGTCTTCGGCAGCTTAGTGTTCTATTTTATTACCAAAAAGAGTTAAGTTTTAGGTAAGATCTTTTTTCCAATGTGTTTACAGGTTTGAAATATTTGTTTTGACTGTCTAGTTCTTCTGTAATATACCAAGTCTTTTCTACCTCATGGAAGTATTATATTGAAAATTTATAGATGCTTTTTGTCTTCTTGAGTTCTCTATCCTGAGAAAACACCACTTAGGTTCTGCTTTATACATTTATATGATTAATTATATCCTAGAACACAGTGAGTTTCACCAAACTAAGTTCCAGCTGGTTTAGGCAGCCTGCTAATAATGTCGGCAGCCTGTAATATGTAGCATTGACTGGTAACTGAAAGAAGAGGGCCTGTTCTGTACTGTCTTTTATAGATAGCATCAAAACTACAGCTCACTGGGGACAGGTGGCATCTTCTGCGTTAGGGAAGGTTGTCTGTCCTATGACTGCCTTATGAATCATTTCTACTTTAGGCAAAGAGACTTAACATTGTTTAAGCCACACTTGCCTCTGGGACCCCACCGGCCTAACTTCTAGACATATTTTAGACCTGTGTGATCCAGTGTGGTAGGCACTGGCCACATGTGGCTTTTAAGCACGTAAATGTGGCTAGTTCACATCAAGATATGCTATAAGTGTAAAATACACACTGTTTTCAAAGACTTAATATGAAAAAAACAATTCGTTATTGATTTCATGTTGAAATGATATTATTTTGGCTATGTTGGGTTAAATTGAGTATAATATTGAAATTAATTTCACCTCTGTTTACTATTTTCAGTAGTATTACTAGAAAATTTACAATCACTTACGCATTATATTTTTATTGGATGACCTTGATCTCGAACATTAAACAATTTCAATGAGTGTGTTTTGGTTTTTAATAATGATGTGGTTTTTTTTGGGTATTTTTGTTTTTTTAGATTGGCACCTGGGCTGACAACTGTTGCCAATCTTTTTTTTTTTTTTAAGGATTGGCACCTGGGCTAACAACTGATGCCAATCTTTTTTTTTTCTGCTTTATCTCCCCAAACCCCCCGATACACAGTTGTATATCTTAGTTGCAGGTCCTTCTAGTTGTGGGATGTGGGACGCCACCTCAACGTAGCCTGATGAGCGGTGCCATGTCCGCGCCCAGGATCCGAACCCTGGGCCGCTGCAGCGGAGCACGTGAACTTAACCACTGGGCCACGGAGCCGGCCCCAGTAATGATGTTTTTAATGTCAGTAGGTCATCTGTATCCAAATGTTTGTTGTTCTCTTTACAACAAAAAGAAATTTTGTCATCTTGATTTTTTTTTTTAAGGCCTCTCAAATAACAATTTCCTAGATCTTCATTTTTCATGCCAACTTTTATGAGAGTCGTAATATCACTGTTTGTTGTTGTTTCCATGAATAAGACAGTGTTTACCACAACAGGCTTTCTGAGAGCTGATCATCATTACAGAATAGCTACTTAAATTTTTTAATGCAAAGAAGACATCCAGACATACGCCTTTAGTTATTTTCATGCTATTTCTGCTTATGTTGTTATTGACACTTATTTTAGAAAAATATGTAACTTTTGGCTTTTCTTGCCTTCGTTGTGTTGTTTGACTTTTCTGTAGAGACTACTGAGGACATTTCCAAATGGCACTGCTTTTCAGAAGCGCGTTTCTTCCCCACAGCAATTGTCCGTAGCCGGAGCTTCTGGGACTCTTCCTTTGGTTTTTTGAATGGGGAATTGGAAATGGAAAACCATGCTGTATTTGTCATGCTACTTTATTCCTCTCGAAATAGAGTTCATGGCTTTGGTTCTAAAATGTTTTTCATAGAAAAGGACACACAGAGGGTACCGGATGGTGGACTGATGATTCAGTTGATTCTAGTGTGTGCTGAATAAGGCCACCATTCTTCCAGAGACGTGTACAGAACGCCACTTTCTATTCCACTTCTCTTTTCAGGCACTACAGACACCGCCTCCAACAGCACTGCAACCGTGATTTCCACAGCACCGCCAGCTTCCTCAGCAGTCACCTCCCCCTCTCTGAGTCCCTCTCCTTCTGCCTCAGCCTCCACCTCCGAGGCATCTAGTGCCAGTGAGACCAACACAACACAGACCACCTCCACTCCTTTATCCTCTCTTGGGACCAGCCAGGTGATGGTGACGGCGTCAGGGTTGCAAACAGCAGCGGCTGCCGCCCTCCAGGGAGCGGCACAGTTGCCAGCAAACGCCAGTCTTGCTGCCATGGCTGCCGCTGCAGGACTAAACCCAGGCCTGATGGCACCCTCACAGTTTGCTGCTGGGTAAGGAGCGTTCCTATCTTGTTCACACCTGAGAACCACTGGGAGGTTGGCCCTAGAGTTGTTTGTAGGGGAAAGTTTTCATGGCCATCTTGAATGCAAAAACTGAAAATCTCTTTAAAGTTGTAGTCTCTTTGAAATGAGTTGCTCTATAGTAGTGCAAGGACCTTGATTACAGTTGAACTTACGTTTCTTCACACCCTGGAAAGGCAGTAGTCATAGCTTCATTTCCAGGTGAAGATACAGAACACCAGGCCACCCATTATACCTGAGCGATGGGACCAGGAAGAAAGCCCAGAATTCCTGATTCTGATTCTTATGCTTTCTCCATTAAACTCTCTCAACTGTCTGCTTTCTAACTCTCAAATATATGTAAGAAATATAGTGATAAGATTGCTACTTTTACATTATCAAACATACAAGAGTTACCTTGTAAATATATTCCTTTCTCTGGCGTTTTTTCTTTTGTTCTGGAAAGAAGAGAATGAAGTAATTCAAAGAGTCGCAATGACTCTGCGAGTTTTATATTTTGTGTGGATCATAACCTTGTTTTGCTTTGTGCAAGTAAGCATCAAGGAAAGCAGTAACTCAGATGCATAAACCAGACCATCTAAGAATATGAGAAGAATAACGAATATTTCTACATATTTCCCCAGCTGTATTTTCATTTTTCTTATCCCTTTGGGAGTGTTGTCCAGCTGGCAGCTGTGTCTGCATTGTAATAAAGTGACTGCTCTTTTGGACTTGCAGAGGTGCCTTACTCAGTCTCAACCCAGGGACCCTGGGCAGCGCTCTCAGCCCAGCTCTGATGAGCAACAGTACCCTGGCGACTATTCAAGGTCAGTAGAATTTGTTCCTCACGTGCCTCTTTTTTTTAACAGGTGAAGGCTGCTTTGCTAGAGGTGAAGGTGATGGGGGGAGAGAGTTGAATTGATAGTACTGACCAACTTGAGGACCAAGAAAATGTTGTTGTAAAAAGGCTTTGTAAGAGAAGGATAGGTGTTGGTTGGTAAGAACAGGAAATATACTTAGTTTGGAGTATTTTAAGAAACCAGGACTTTTATGCTGGTATTTATCTTCTTGTGTGAATAGACTTGGAGGCAGAATGCCCCCCGTGATAAGTTTATCCGAGTAGTCATCCAAGACCCACCCCCAGGCAGACTTGACCAAGGAAGAGTCCCCGTCTCGCCCCCGCCCCGAGGAGAGCCACGTGTGAGGGGTCCTGTAATGGGTTGACACTGGAGCCCGTCGTGCCGGCCTCAAGAGTGCTTTGAATTCTCGTTAGGTTTTGCCCTTGGTGTATCCCCATCGCTGTAGAGCATCTATTTCCAAGCCCCGGTGGTCCCTTTTGGCCTTAGCATGCTCTCCAGTCTGAAGCGGGTCTGCATCCCCTCATTCTGTGTAGTGAAGGGTTTGCCTTCTTCACCTGCTGAGCTTTTGTCTGCAGATGCTCGCCGTTATGTGATTCAGCAGAACAGTTTGAGAGTCATCTCTCTGTTAATCAGAGAATTTATTTTCTTAAAATTAAAATAGTTGGTACTTAAATGAGAGTTCTTGGGGCCAAAAATAAGCTGTTAGCCAACTCTAATTAAGGTTACTGTTTCTGGGGCCGGCCAGGTGGTGTAGTGGTTGGTTAAGTTCATATGCTCCACTTTGGCAGCCGATCCCAGGCACAGACCTAGCATTGCTCGTCAAGCCATGCTGTGGTGGCATCCCACATAAAATAGAGGAAGAGTGGCACAGATGTTAACTCAGCAACAGTCTTTCTCAAGAGTTAGCTCAGGGTCAATCTTCCTCACCAAAAAAAAAAAAGGATTACAGTTTCATAGATGAGATCTCTACAGTATACTATAGAGAATATTAGTTAGAGACAAATCCAAGATGTAACCTAGATTACCTTACACTGTATTGACTTTATCCTTGACTAAATCATATGTGAAAATGATGATTAGCTTTTGTTATACAAAGATTTCCTTTTGGAATGAGATTTATGATAAATCACTTTTTCTCTTGCATTAGGGTGTGTCTCTGGGCTGTAGTGATGCTACAAAGGCAAAGTGCCTTCCCCAGGGTGCTGTTGATACAGAGCAGGCCTCTCTGGGCGATCTAGAACTGGCCCATGACCCTGAGCCTGGAATCCTAGAAAGCTTCAAGCTGCACCAGTCTCACTGTTCTGTATTCTTCGTATGATCGTGGCCAAGTCAGGGACATGCCCTTCAGTCCCTTTCTTGATATATTATGTAACAAATCAGCTTTTTAATGCCATTCGAAAAACCCTCAAATCTACATGTGGGGGTGTGATTCTATGGGTGGGGGGAAACTAGGGGGTTGTCACATAACAGGAAAAGCTATTAAATGAGAATGCCCCATTATTTTAAAGAAAACTTTGACAATGCCCTCTGTAGAGAGGCCACAGCATCACAGAACAGTTCTCACACGTCAAAGCAAGTCTGACCTCAGACAGCCCGCCAGGGCCGCCTGTGCACGTCGCTGCATCTCCGCTTCTCCGCTGTCCCCAGACGGCAGCCTCACTGTTCTCCCTGTGCCAGTCAGAGAAAGCAAATGTTTGCCTCAGGAAGTGAAAAATCAGTCACGCCTGATACTTTAGTTGGTAATACATAATTTATTTTAGAACTGAAGGCTTTTGAAAGACAGTTTTCATCTTGTATATCATACTATAAAGTGCTCAAATTTATCAGGAATGCCAGTTGGTTTGATGGAAGCAAACTGTATTTTAATGCCTCCATCATTGTAGCTAGTTTGTCTTTTGAAGGGAGGTAGTTTAAAATAGCAGTCTTCATTAAAAAAAAAAAATTATTGGATTTAACAAATACTTGTAGGCAGATGGAATAAAGTTGAGATTTTAAGATAGAAACATGACTCTGGTTCATTAGATAGTTCTTGACTCTCCCCTCACCTGTCCTGCTCATGCTCATTAAGTTGGTTGGATATTTCATCCTTTAGTCTCTTTCAAAATTATAAACAGTTGGTGACACGATTGCACTGTAATTAAGGGAAAAAATCAATGAAGGGTCGCACTTTTTCCAACTGGGTTTAGGGAAGCTCAGTTCCTTTGGTGAGTTATTCGGCTTCTCCGGGTGATGTTAACGTTCTCCTTCCTGCTGTTTGGGGGTTTCGTCTGTAGCTCTTGCTTCGGGTGGCTCTCTTCCAATAACGTCACTGGATGCAACTGGGAACCTGGTATTTGCCAACGCAGGCGGAGCTCCCAACATCGTGACTGCCCCTCTGTTCCTGAGCCCTCAGAACCTCTCTCTGCTCACCAGCAGCCCAGTTAGCCTGGTCTCCGCCGCCGCGGCCTCCGCAGGGAGCTCTGGGCCTGTCGCCAGCCTTCACGCCGCCTCGACCTCAGCTGAGTCCATCCAGAACTCTCTCTTCACGGTGGCCTCTGCCAGTGGGGCTGCCTCCACCACCACCACCGCCTCCAAGGCACAGTGATCGGGGCTGAGCGCGGAGTGGCTGCCTCCAGCCCTCGTCACTTGCAGCGCCATCGGGCTGCCAGCCAGGCTGAGACTGGAGGAGGTGATCGGCTTCCTCTTGCCGTGTTGCGAGAGCAAGGGAGAGAAGAAAACACGTACCAGAAGAGAGAGGATGGAGACGGGGCAACATTTGCCTAATTTTATAATAAAACACTGTCTTTTCAGGATTGCTCAATGGATTGGAGAACTTTCTAACCAAAAATTTAAAAAAAAAAAATGCAGAAACAAAAAATCAAAAACAAACAAACAAAAAAATAAGTGAAAGGACTACTTATCATTTCCAGCAGTCATGATGACAAGTTAAGGTGGGTTACCAATTCCAATATAGGAAGGGAATTTCTTGTTTGTCTAAATTTCTTTTTTTCTTAAAAAAAAATCATTTTTATGGGTCTGTTGTACAGGCCATTAAGTCATAACAAGGTGTTTATAATCGTATCAATTGTGTTGGGGGTTCCTTTCTTAACTGGTACAATTTAGGCAGGCCTGTATTACTGTATCTCTATTATTATTGTTGTGGTGGTTGTTTTTATATATATATAGTTTGACATGTTTATCTCTCGCTCCTGGATCCTACTTCAGTGAGCTCCCACACTGTGGGGAGGGCGGGTTCGGGGTAAGGGGGACTTACGTTCTTAATTGCGGCGAAAGTTCTTGCTGGTTTCCTTATCCTTGATGACTCTTACAGAGGTGCTAGAAAATTATTTTCTTTTGCCACTTATGCAAGAGGCTTGGTGCAGAAGCTGAAGGCAGTGTATGCACACACTCCCGCTCCACACACGCCCCTCCCGCATCAGGCGGTGCCTTCGGAGCACTTTTGCGTAGGAAGGAATTCCTGCTGAACTGTGGCTCTCGCTCCCCGATCGTTGTCGACCCCAGGCCCAGATCCCGTGGTGCAGCAGTGCCGCTGCCTCTGAGGGCGCGGCCGCACTGCTGCGGGCAGGGTGTGGTTCCGAAGAGCAAAGACTACTGCAGACACCTGACTTGGTGGTTCTCTTGATTTCTTATCTCCTGAAAAATGCTCCTACTGTTAGTGTGTTTGTTTGTTTTTTCCATTTTGTGG
This sequence comes from Equus caballus, assembly GCF_041296265.1. Classification (NCBI taxonomy): domain Eukaryota; kingdom Metazoa; phylum Chordata; class Mammalia; order Perissodactyla; family Equidae; genus Equus; species Equus caballus. The sequence goes on from NC_091688.1 coordinate 4,043,803, forward strand.
AAGTTTTTCATCCAAACTTCCTTTAACTTACTTCGCAAAGAACAAATTGACTTACTGAAATTGGGAAGCTTTTCCCTTCTTTTGTTGTCTAAAGGAACTCTGCTAGACTATTTTCCGTCAATTGTATGTCACCAAAAGAGGTGTGATCAGGGGAGTCTGAGGTTGCCCCCTTTCCTCTGGCCGCAGACTTCCTGTTCACCGCTGGCTTCTGAATCCCTCTCCCCCTGAGGCTCCACTTGGTTCTCCGACTGGAGAAGGCACTTGGCCGGGCCTGGGATCCGTGGAACCTTTGAAGGACTTTGAGCAGGAACTTTGCACACGCCTCAAGTGTCTCCAGTTTGTTAGTGACGCTCCTGCTAGGTCGGTCTAAACGGCAATACACATAGAGAGGGATTAGCTTCTGTCATTGTTTTCAGGGTGTTTCTAGACTATGTAAATGAGCCCGTGAAAAGGAAGAGTTTATGAAGGTAGATGAAGAGGAATGAGGGTGACTTGGAAATTAGATTCGCTTTCTCGTCAGTATGTTATTGTTACAGTATCTGTACCCAAAACATTCCCGATGGACTGGCTCACTGCAGTGCAGCCCTTCTGAGCTCCCCGTCTGCTCGGAGTTCGGGGCTCCCCTCGGTGTCTGTGGGTGCTCGCTTACCTCTGCAGTGGTCCTGAGATGGCACTTTCCCCCCTTTCGAGCTGGGGGCTGAGAGAGCGCTTTCAGGGGATTTTCGTTCTAATTGCTCTGCTTGTGTCCACAAGGGAGCTTGGGTTCTGTGTGGCTGTCTCTTCACAGTCTTGGGAAAGGCAATGATACAGACACAATGTGTAATTTTGTTTGTGGTCATCCAAGCGGGAGACAGGCACATGAATATTAAAAGGCCAGAAACATTTTAGTCCCTTGTTAATTTTTCTTTAGTTCCTTCTGTCTTCCCATTTTATTTCACAAAGTATTTAATTACCACCCTAAATTTCCTCTTCTCACCTTTCACCTTTCCTAAAATCCCTCCAAAATCAGTGAACTGCAAGCAGGGAAACTAACAAATGTCCATCCACCTTTTTTATGTGTGGTGTGTTTTTTTATGTTGGTTTTTTTTTAACCAAGCTTGAACCAAAGTCAATTTTTAGCAAGCTGCTGTACTAATGGACTAGTTTATAACGTGCCGTTCAGACACATTGAGGAGATAGATGCTACTGACAATTTCTTTTTTCATTTGTCTTTATTAATTTTATATAAAAGTTGCTGCTTGTTTTAATCTTTTATGTTGGTAAATTGTAATATTCTCTGGGCAGACATTAACTTGATTTTTAGCTAGTTTATTTAGTTTGATGTGTAAATAGAATGGCAGTGTCAGTTACTAATTTTTCTCCTCTCCATCCTGCTATTTCTCTGATGTAGTTAAATTTAATCTTTTATCCTGACTTGACATCTCTACCTTTAGTCTGTGCAAATGAGTTTAGGGCTGTCAATAATACTGTAGCTGCCCATCATAATGAGTCCCTTCTCTTGGGAGTGGTAAGTGAGGAAGAAGGATTCAGGGAGGGAAATGCTGATACCCACCATCCTGGAGTAGAGGTTATAGCATTAATTTCCCAAAACTGCTACCAAAGGAAGTGTCGAGTCCTAAGGGACTCAAGTCGAGTGGATTAAGAGGACGGGCAAGGAAAGACTCTCTTTGTTTGTTTTCCTCTGTGGTTCAAAAGATGCTTTCTCTCCCAAAGAAGATTCACCAACAGACTTTAATATTTAAAAAGATACTAAGCTTCCAGTGCCAGTACAGTGGCCTTCTACTCCCTGCCCTGTCTGCATTCTCTAGTCAATTTGGGATAAGGAGATTCTGCCATTTTGTGGGTGTGGATCACTTTATGAGGATAAACCTTAAACCAGCATAAAAATCTGTGTTTAAAAGAATAAATCCTTAGACAGAGGTAACTTTAAAATTTTTTCTCTTTTTTCTCTTATTTAAAAACAAGTTATGAAATGAAAGGTACCTTTATACATGTGTACACGAAACACTAAAACAGTTGTTGATGGGTGTTTAGCTCAAAATCAACTCCCCATCATCGTCCCTAGATATTCTGCTGATCACATTGCTTCATGACTCAAACGGTAGTCCTTTTTTACTCTATATCATCTTTTTTATCATCTCAAGAAGTGGTTTTGGAATTGAATGGATCTCCTAAGCTAGGGTACTCAGACTTAACTTTTAGCCACCTTATATGGGAGAGTCTGGAAGTTAAGGGGGCCTTTTGACCATCTGAGTTTCTGTATTTCTAAGAGGAAGGGCCAGTTAGGTCATCACAGTTCATTGTGTCGTTCTTCTTTTTTCCCCCTTAATGTTTATGCAATTTTTATTTCATCCCTGAATTTGGTTAACATGTGTTAAGCCAAAGACTGATTCTAAATGCATTTAGCAGTGACTGTATCTGCCCATGGTAATGGGCCTCCCTAGGAGTGGTGAATGTAATTGAGTCCTGCTTATCACAGGCAGTGCAGTTTGGTCAAGAACTTTATTTATACCCTGTATAAATCTGAAGGACGGAGCAGAAAGACCTTTAGAAAAGGGCTTCTCATAGGAACAATATTATTGTTCCTGATTTAAGAAATAAGATGAGTGCTATATTAGTTTAGATGTTTCTGAAGTTACATAGGCAGTTTTTTAGAATTTAAAAAATGTTCATATCCATTACCTGATATAATACACACTTTTATTTATTTGACAAGAAAGATCAGTACCATCCCAATTTACTCAGCTTATTACTCGAGAAATGGAACCAAAGGAATCCACCTTCCATTTTGTGTAGGGTGGTACCTGCCTGTGCTTCATGGTAGTGTTATTAGAAATAAACAGCCTTTTTTTTTTTTAAGGGGAAAATAAGATTAAAAGGTTCTTAGTGAGATATCTTGCCAATTTGTTCTATATAATTCATTCATTGTTGGGGAAAAAAGCACAATTAATACCTCTTTTCTATGTTATTTTGTCCTGTTGTCCCTCATTTATTTGGGAAGGTGGGGAGAAACCTTGTCTATATTATCCAGAAGCACAGATATTTGTTTGACACAATATTTAAATTCAGCCCAATCTTTAATATTAAATTTTCTATTTAAATTGCTGGGAAAGCTGGACACCTTTGCAATTATAGGAAAATAATGTAGATTTCTAAAGTTATAAGTCCTGATAAAACACTGCAATTAATGTCTAATAAACACTTGGCTTACAGAAGAAACTCTCTGTAGTTCATAGTCTAAAGTTGTTCCCAAACCATGTCATCGTCACAAAACTTTCTTTACCAAGAAAAAAGTAAAATGTTTGAGACAGGAAGAGAGGGGAGAAGCGTGGACAGGGAGAAGTCAGTGAGCTCTGAGCATCAGGGCTGGGGATGGGGAGGCCAGTGGTACGTGGTACCTGGTTGGGACCTGCTGCTGGCAATCTGTTTTGACCTCGTAGGGGGTTCCCCGGAGATCAGTCTGCAGTTTGAGAACCCTCAATTTAAGAAGAGCCTCAACAATTTGTTATGAGAGTTTGGTCAAATACTTTCTCATTAAGTCAGGATCTAAAATTGATGAATTCAAAATTTATATATTCTTCAAACCATGTTTATTGGAGCTGAAACTGTTAAAAGACTGTCAATACTAATGGAGAAAAAGACTAAGACCTGAAATTTAAAATTATTCAAATGCGCAAGGGTTGATGTTGATCATAACCATCTTGAGTTCATTTCTGTATGTGTGTGTGTGAAAAGCATTTGATGTGTGACATTGTTCATGTAATCATAGCTCTGGCCATTTTAAAGTCATTTTCATCTTAAAACATTTTGAGGATGATACCTTGTAAAATAGTAAGTCTTTCTTAGCATTTGCCTTCACTTTTGAGAAGGAAAAAATCCTTTGCCATTCCTTTAAGAAGAATAGCTAAGATGAGCTATTATCCAGGTTTGCATAGACGGTGCACACAATACCAGTGTGAGCTTGGACAGGAATAGAATAAATAAATTCTCTCCTCATTAAAGGCTGATGCTAATCCTGTTCTGCCTCATTCTTTTCTTAGTCCAAGAGACTGAAATGGGACACCCCTGAGGTTTCCAGTAAGATATCTGAAAGGATTCCATCAGGAGCGCAGGAAATATGTTTTTTCTCAGAGTTGTCCAGTTTACACCTGCGTGTCCGTATGGTTTGTGAACTCTTGCTTTCTTCTCAGCATCCTGATCCATGAGCGCTTCCTTGCTTGGCTTTCTCCTCTTGGCTTCGCGAAAAGCAGTCAGCTTGAGTGGCTCTTGGGTTGACTCTAACCTGGATCTCCCTTCCTCTCTTCTCTTCCTTCCTCTTTGAATGGTGTTTCCTTAATCTGTGAGGGTGATGCTGGTGGGTAACAGCTAGCTTCTGGCACCTTCATAAAATACCTCAGCATAGCTTAGCATTGTTGCAACTGGTTTTAAACTAAAAACCAAATAAATAAGTAAAAAGAAAAAAACTTTATAAATAGTGGAAATAATTCTAGCTGTAGCATTTAGTTGAACCGATGTTTATTATGATTGATGAACATGATTGATGCTGTATGTATTTGGGATCCTGCTTATAGGTTACCGTTTATAGGGTTAGGGAGGGTTGGGGTGGGGGAAGAGGAGAAGTTGATTATGTTAGAAGGAAAACCTTGCTCATATGTGTTTGTTTGTTTTCCTTATATCTGTCTTGCCAAAGGAAACTTGATTATCCCTGTGATTGGGTTTGGGATTCGTTGGCCTCTCTGTGGTCTGACCTGCAGTGCAGTGTGGTGGCATGCAGGTTACACATGGGTTATCCAGTAGGTTCAGGGTCCCCTAGGGCATTTACATCCCTTCCCATGGCTGCCCATGTCCCCAGACCCTGCCAGCCTCTCTGATGATTCATTACCTCTGTGTGTAGCAAGAGCTTAGGCAAAGGATGAATGTGTGAATGTCTGGGTGTGTTGTGGAGAAATAGAGGCAGAAATAGACATGCCTCATTTAATTTGAAGAGGAGAGGAGAGACGAGTTTGATGCATCCTAATCTAGGAACATTAAAATAAAACAGGTTCTTTTTGTCAGCCTCTGTCATGTTATTGAGTGTTGTGCTAGTAGCACAACGTTCTAAAACCCTACTTCCTTTTCTCTTGCCAATGCTAATTCTGTCTAGACCAAAAACACAAGCAGAAGAAAAACCAAACCAAGAAGTTGGAAGCCAGCCTGCTTCCTCACACCTGAAGTCAGGTGTGACCTTTAGGGATTGGCTGGTTGGTGAGACTGAGGAGAGTATTGTTGGTGGCAATGTGAGTGAGAAATGGTGCCAGTTTAGGAAAAATTAAGAGCCCTTTCTGCCCATCCTTTGGGACAGATTTCTTGGCTTCCCGAGTTCAGATAAAGCCTATATTTCCAGAAAGGCTATTTTTAAATAAACAATCCATCTCACAGAACTTAAGTGGGATTTGGTTTGGATACCAAAGACACTTCCATGTCATTGTCTATCCTTATGTTTGCAAAACAGGCAGAGGGAATAGGAGAAAAGGCTGGAATCTGGAAAAGCTTTCCTTTTGTCTCTTTCCTTTTCCTCTCCCCTCTCTTCTTCCCCCCCGCCCCGTTCTCCACTTTTTGAAGGATGTCTCCTTGGTTATCCTGGCTTTGGAAAGGAGACTTACTGAGTTTCACTCTGCTGGCTCCGTGAAGGTGGATAGTTGCTCAGTGCAGCAGTGATGTTCTTGGAATTGCTGGGAAATTTAGGGGAGGGAAGAAGATGGGGGTGGAATTCTTATCGTTATTTCCCTTTATCTAACACTTATAAATAGAACCAGTACAGCCTGTTTGAGTTCAGGCGGTATTTAGATGTGCTTCTGTGCTGTCTCTGTTCCGTCACGTGCAAAGGATAAGCATTTTCAAGAGCAGGATCGCCTGGAAAACTAGCAGGCCTCCCTTTCCCCCCTTGGAGCTGCACTGCTCCATGGGTTTTGTGTGTGGCTCCAGAAGCTGGGTAGTTCATTGTTCTGGTGACTCTTGATGGAACACAGAAAGGGAGAGGGGAACGAAACTTAATGCTCTCTTAATATGCCATCAAAAACAATCAGGTTGCAGAACTTCATGAAAGCTTTACTAGTCATCTTACTGTTCTGACATTGTGTAAAAGTGGTATTAACATTGTGTGACCTTTCAAAGCGCTACGTAGGTTTATAAGTAGGTAACAGGGATATTGAAGATCAGAGCACTTGAAACAAAGTTATGGGGAAACAGGTGTGCATGGTGGAACCCCACTTTGAGCAGGCAAGTGACACTCCCTGGGGCTCAGGAGGGAAGGTTCCGTTTGTGATTCTTTCTGTGTCCCTGGATCTGCCCACTCTGCGCAGAGCTCCGCCACCCAGCGCCCCTTCTGCTTCAAACCCAGGACACTGTCAGAAAGTTCACCCCAAAACTAATTTACTGTAAAAACATTGAGGTCTGCTGCAAAGTTCCCCGACTTTCCCTAGTTTATTCATCCGTCCTTGTTTCGGGCCGGCCACAGCCGCACAGAAGCAGCCTTAGGCTTCCTTCGTAACTGGGCTGCAGCGTTGGGTCCCCTAACGCTGCACCCCAAGTCTGCAGGCAGACAGCCGGCCGCAGTGCTGTTAACAAGAGGGGACATCCAAACACTTGCTCAAAGGTGGGATCTCCTTCGACCGAGAAAGGACAGAGGCAAGAGGAGAAAAGACTCTGCGCTCCCACCCAGCCCTCACAGTGTCTCAAGGTCTGAACCATAGAGCAGGAAATGAAATGCACTTTCAGAAGCTAAAAGGACAGTTGGGATAGGAAAGGCTGTCGTAGGCGGGGTGGGGTGCCATGTCTTTGGCTCCGACCCTGCTCTGCACAAGGCACATACTTCTAAGAGGAGAGTGGACCACTGCCTGCCTGGTTGTGTTTAAAACGGCAGACACTTGGGAGGGGATAAAAGGAGGGAGCATATGACTTTGCAACCATATTATAACATTGGCTTTCCACAACATAAATGGTGTGTCTCCTGTGTCCCCTGAGTTCAGATAAAGAGGAGAAACAGGCATCTCCCAGCTTCTTGCCTCTGCTTGAGTGGGCACGTGTGCATTACCCACTCCAGAGAGCCTCCCTCTCCGAGGACACGCCCTCCTCCCACGGTAGACCGTGGCCCCACTTCCTCCATCTGTGGCAGTAGCACAGGCTAGGTGAGTAAGCGTGGGGCTCCTGCCCACCACACGTCCGGGAGCTGTCGTATACCTCATTTCTAACTCCTGACCTTGCTTTAACTTTCTCTAAACCCTACAGAGTTGCCAAGTCTGCCCTCCCTCTGAGTAATGTTGAACTCTGGCCTATAGCATCACGGGACCTGGAGCCTAGGGTGGGACCTCGTAAAGCCTCTGAATGTCGCTGCTTACAAGCTACTGCAAACTGAGGGCAAATTGCAATCTTCTCTTTCTTTTTGTTGCAAGGGGTCTTCGCAGGTCTCTTAACATCTGCTTTCCCCAGCACCCTGCCTGGAGCGGCTGGCCAGCTCTCCGCACCCCGCCCCCTCCCACCTGTCTGACTGCTGGCTGCACAGTAACTCTTGTACTTGCCTTTCCCCCAGTGGGTGGAGGCCATCCCTTCCCCTCTGAGGCCTCAGGGTTCTGCTTATTTTCAGGACTTTGGGTGGAAGGGAAGACACCAAAGGCTCCCTTAAGCTGACTGCTGCGTACACATTTCACTTTTTTCCTTTGACATGACCAAAAAGAAAAAATCCAAATATTTAAGTTTTTATTATTAATGTTGTTATTATTTGACAATCTTATATCCACCAGGCTCTCTAGAAGCTGCATCCCCAGCCCTTTCACCTTTTCTTTGAATGTAGTTCCCCGACCCTCAGCTCCCACCCCAGCGCTGGGAAAGCTCTGCCAGGTCTTGATACTGCTGCTGTAAGCCAGGGAGGGTGGTTTCTTTGTTTTGTTTTGTTTTGTTCTGTTTAAATTTCCAGCCAAAACCAAAGATTTCTTAATGATTGTATAAACTCAAAACAAACAAAAAAACCAAAGAAAAGGGAAGTCTTCAGCGTCAGTCCAGTCTGTGGCGTCCTGGCGTTTGGCGGAGGGAGGCCAGCAGGCGGGGCCCTCCACAGGGGAGGCCGGGGGTCTGTGCCCCACGCCGGGGTCTACAGAGGTGCCTCCCAGGAGCTCTGGCTCTTTCAGCTGTGCACGTGCTGTGGAACACATTGGCATTTCAGATGTTCCAAAACCATAGACAAAACCCCGTCGCCACGATTGTCCACGGACACCAACACGTCACACGGGAGCTTAGCGCGGCCGTGGACTCCACAGAGTGGGGGAGCTGGAGACGCTGGCGCACGATTGGCGGCTCTGCTGGGTGCTCTGACCTCTGGGCCGTGAGGGGAACACACACCCACGGGCCCTTCTGAGCCTTTCTTCTCTTTTCCTGTACTGGAACTGCTTGGAAGTGGCTGTCCTGTTTGTGAGGAAACATGCAGAACGATGATCGAGCTTGTCATTTCTCCTTCTTGTGGTCGGTTTCTTTTTCAGCGCCACTGTGCAACTATGCATTGTGTTCACGACCTTTCGCTCTAGGCAGATGCCTGTGACTTTTTAACTTGGGGGGTGGGGGGCTTGCAAATGAAGGGACTTTTTACATGGATCTTTTTAATCTCAGTTGATTGGGGGAGGGGGTCTGGTTCTAGGGTCATACAAGCTCTATCCCAAAGCAAAATCCAAATGTTAATAATATTAGCCTGATGCAGATACCAAAGATGATTTCTTTCCTGCAGAACCTTAGACTTGTGTATTAAGTACGATTACCCAGCACTTGCATTAGTCTAACCTCAGTAATTCCAAAGCTTAGATGTATATTTTGGTATATTTCTGGGATATTAAAAAAAATGTCGTTTAACTTCTTGTTTGTTTCAGTGTAATGCCCTTAAAGTCATAGCATGAAAATAACTGAACTGTCCTATTCTTAGTAGTTTGAAATAATAGTATTTTTGTATGTTTGGGGTGTGTCTATGTATGTATTGACATAACAGTTTTCACTGCCTAGGTGTTCATAATAAAAAAGAAAATGAAAACATTCTGAGTGTACATAAGATTTAGTAATAAACTTCCACTAGGTTCAATTTGGGTTGCATATTCACTGATTACTGTTCCCAGCTGGGATTTTGTTTTGTTTTAAAGAGACAGTGATCGTGTTTTTTCTAAAGGTGTTTTCTTTCTATCTTTAAATATCTTAACTCCCCCACCTTTTTCTTTTCTTCTTGTTTTTTAAAGATATTGATTCAGGGGTGTTTTTCCACTGTTGTCAAGGGAGGGTCACAAGGGGAAATTGACCCCTTGGTCTCCCAAAACTTTTTGTTTTATGTACTTAACTTTAAAATGTGAGTTTGAGTTCTCTTTTGTGGAAACTTAAGATGTGGTGTAAATGATTCTTTCCAAACTTGTCCAGCAGCTTTACTGAGGCAGTGACAATTCCTGAGTGGTTTATTGGGAGTCCTCTGACATTTCTCCGTAGGTGACTCTGCAGTCTGGGTGGCTGTTGTATGGCTTCACTGCCCAGGGCACCCAGTTAGCCGTTTCCCCTCTGATAGGAATATTTTATAAGAATCAGCTCATAACTTGGAGTTCAGGACCTTGTTACCTGGGCCCTGGGAAACACACATTTTCTTGGTTTTGAAAACCCGAAACACACGCAACTTTACATTTAGGGGAATTAGCTGGTCCCTCCCGAGGCCTGAGGAGGTGATGGGGACTATGAGTGGTGCTGTCTCTTTAAAGTGCCCTTTACATGATTCCCCCTCCTGGGGCTGCCTGCAGGGGCCTGCAGGCTTGGGAGAGGTTGTGTAGGTGACAGTGAATCAGAATGAAATGATAGATTTTGTGTAGATGCATTTGTCTGCTGTAATTTTTTATATATATTAAACTTACTGTAACTGTACAGTTCATTTCTGTTGTAAAACATCATTAAACCATTTTCCAAGTGTTTTCACATGGTTTGAGTTTCTTTGAAGTTGCTGTGTTGGTGTTCTGGACGCTTCACGCATGCGTTCCCACAGACTGCTCACATGGCCTCCCGCTTTACTTTTCCAGCATGTGCTCTCCGGAGTCCCAGAACCCCTGTGAGCACACTGCGTCCTTGCCCCCACCCCCCTCCCGCCCCCAGGGCCTCGTAGGTCAGTGGGACCCTGAGTCCAGTAGCAGCAGTCTCCTTCCGACCAGGGCTCTGTGCGATCAAACACACAAGCCCTCGACTGGTCCTGCGGGGAACCCCTCACAGCTCCCGCCTCGCCGGGTATTTGACTGCAGAACTGCTATTGAACACGGCTTTTCCAAGTTCCTGTTTAGAGTGCCGCGCCTGTCCGGCATGTCCTGCCCATCCTGAACGTGCGTTCTCTGGGACTCCTCTGGAGGAAGCTAGTCTTGAACTTGGCACCTGGCTCTCCTGTCCGAGGTGCACAACTTAGCTTCCTCCAGCTTATTGTCCTACTCAGTATTTAGGGTCTTAATGCAACTAGTTGATTGCATGAAAAGGAAAATGTGAATCTTAAAAAGAATTTCCCACAGAGAGAAAAGTTCAGCATGTTGAAGAGCTTCGGGAGCCGTTCCTGTCTAGTGTACATGTGAACTGAATCTGAGGCGTGTTCTCCCTGAGTTAGGAGATGGGGAGAGCTATTGTCTCCTCGGGGCTGCTGTCCTTTGTTACAAGTTTCTGTAAAGGGCCCACATGGGAAGACGAATATTGGTCCTCTTCTCCCCCGCTCCTATGTCAAAGGACTTCTCATTCTTTTCCATTCCACCCCTTCTTATACTTATAGCTTGCATGTAAGTTTGTGAAGTTATTTCCTTAAGACAGTTTCAAGTTTTTAACAGAAATCCTCTGTCTAATAGAGGCAGTGGCATGCTCACTAGCATGGCAAAGACTTTAGAAAGCAAAACCCAGGTGTCACATCCTAAGGACTGAGGATAAGTGCTGATGAGATTCTGTTACCCTGTAGTCCATTTTCATAAGGTGGTTATGTTCTAAGCCCCTTCCGGTGACATCTGCAAAGCTGAATTACCCATTGGGAGGATGTGAATAATAGCTGCTCTTGTTGCTGCATTTTCTCTCTCTCCAGAGACTAGGGGATGAAGTTAGAGGACATCTGTAGTTAAAACTTAGTCGTAAGTTCACAGGAATGTTCAGTGACAGGCTACCAAGATCCATCATGAGTTATCCATGGACAGAACAAGGTCCACAGCCTGGTTCGGCTGAGCAAATGCTGCAGCTGGCCCACCAGCCACGCTTTGCGTTCCCTCCGGAGCTGTCCGCTTAGCTGGAATTGGTCCTCTGCCCTTTTTGTACCTGCCTAACCTAGGTTCAGTGTTTGAATGTTCTGTTTGTAAACCAGGAGCCTTGACTCATACTCCAAGAAGAAAAAAAATTGATCAGAAATATCCACATCCTACCTCTGAGTTCAGTGACATCAAAGTGATGTCATTTTAAAAAGTACTGAAATCTTCCATCTTAATTTATACACACATGTATAAAATGTCTTGGTTCCTCAATGCAAGTAAAATGCCGTATTTCCTTGGTTCTGAGACGTACATCTCTGTAGTTTAACACTTAGGAAACAGGGCTGCATCTTAACAGTGAATGTTTATGTTAAGCGTGGAGTTTTTCACTTGAAATTAAGTTGATGGCACATCTTGTCATACAGTCAGTAATTCCCTGGGATCGAGGCGTCGGGTTGCGCTCTGGAGAGGGAACTGCAGGCCGCGGGAAGCGCAGGGACCCTGCGCGGCCTCTCCCACCTTGCTTCTGGGGCTTAGTCCTGTCAGCACACCCGCTCAGACCTCTCCCCACTTGCTTTCCCCACATGGTTATCGTGCATATAGTCCCTCAGTCCTCTTGCCCCACCCACCCCAGGTCAGCTCCAGCACCCATAACTCACCGCCAGCTTTCCTCTTTGCCTCTTGAGTCAAAGTCTTTATGGAATTGGGTCAAACTCTTATTTTCAAGCTAGCCGTTCAGATCACACAGCTGGTATATAACTCAGCTCTGACCCTGCAGCTACGTGTGAGGCTTACTCACTTGGTCTAACAGATGAACCCAACTTCAGTTTTTAAAGAGCCCAGTGAGGAGAAGATAAAGGAGTCACAGCTCAAAAGAGGCTGTCAGTTGTCTGGATGAGTTCAGTTAATGGAATCAAGGCAGCTGAATCAACACGGTGTCATCTTCCCACTCGTTTGCCTCGTGACCAGGTTCCAGAATTAGGGCTGACAGCCCTCAGCATCCATCCGTCCTCCGAGGCCCCTTCCTTCCGTGAACACTCCCACAGCTTCTCTCCTACTGGCTAGGCTGTGTCTCTGCCCCTTCCTTGGCAGCTGTCAATCTCCACCTCACTCTGCTTCCTCCCGCCTGCCCACATGTATCATGACACTGCAGTGTGATGCAAGGTTCCTTTATATGATGTGGGTGCAATCCGATGACAAAATTCTTTTTTTAAAAAAAAAGATTGGCCCTGAGCTAACATCTGTTGCCAATCTTCTTTTTTTCTTCTTCTTCTTTTTCTCCCCAAAGCTCCCCAGTACATAATTGTAGATTCTAGTTGTAGGTCCTTCTGGTTGTGCCATGTGGGACGCTGCCTCGGCATGGCCTGACCAGCGGTGCCTTATCTGCACCCAGGATCCGAACCAGTGAAACCCTGGGCCGCCAAAGCAGAGCACGCGAGCATAACCACTCTGCCACAGGGCCAGCCCTCACTGACAAAATTCTAAGTCCCTAACTCTGTCATGAGAACTTCCTTTTCCTCCCGGGTAGCTTGCAAAATGCTGGGCACAGAATAGGCAGGTGCTGGGTGAGTATTTGTTGAATGGAACTGAATTCCCCTCTGAGGCCAGGTTACAAATCGAATGCCTTCTCTCTGAGTCGCCTGTGAGTTATATACGTACACGCCTGGCAGACACGCACATCACTCCTGCTGGAGTCCCAAATGCTCAGGGGCTTTATCTGCCGTGGCCTCAGACTTTTTGGATTTAAAAGTCTTTACCCAATATTAACTGGTGGCTTGATGAGTCGGGTCCTTATGTACAGCCCCTGCAGTTAGGGGAAATACCGCTGGGGACAGGGCACCTTTTGTGAGGGAAACTGACCTAAAAGACCTCTGCTGTCCTCCACTGCTCCCTAAATGCTCTGCACTGAAGTTCTGTGCCCTGGCCTTGGTGGCTGTCGGGTCTGCTGTGGCCTCGGCAGCTGTCAGGTAACTTGCGGACACCCTCTGCCGGCACCGCTGCTGCTTCCTGACGCCCAAGCGCTCGGCTGGCCTCTCTCCGGCTCATTTTCCCGCACTCCACCAATGAGGCACATTCTGGGAGCCCTGCGCTCCGGGGCTCCTTTCCCATCACCCTCTCGGTTCCCACATGAAGCCTGGCCCACGCCGCTCCGAGCACTGCCCTCCCAGCCCCTGGGCACTGGCCTGGAAGGCGTGTTCACCTGCACAGCGGGTCATCACCCCCACAGCAGCCTTCTGGGCCACTCGCACCTGCTCCGACCCACGTGTTCCAAGGAACCATCCTGTTCTCTCTTGAGGACCGGCAGTTTGGCCCCCACTGCAAGGGCAGCAGGCTGCTGTCCCCGTAACTAAATGACCATTACAGGCGTGACTGCTGAAGTGAGGCTCAGGGCAGAGTAGCATTTCACTGAAGCATTTATTATGCAAGAGAGTAAGGCTTTAGCAAACAGTATAAATTAAAACCAGGCAGAGCAGAGGCAGTTTCCATCCAGGCCACGTGCCCTGGAATTACACAGCCATGTTCCAGAAGTCAGCGGAGGTCCTCCCCGCCCTGCTGCTTTCTTTGGGATCTTTATAGGTCTGAGTGGTGCCAAGTCTGCCTTAAGGCCATCACACAATGAGTTTGTCTTTCACTCGGAGTGTGAGGTGACCACGTGCCTGGAAAGAATGTGGTTTTGCCCCTTCCCTCCCTCCCCCCACGCTTCATTCATGCTCTGACGTGACACTGTCTGTGTTCTTTATACCAGTTTGTCATAACCCGCCTCCCCTATGATAATGTGCGCTCCGGGAGGGGAAGGACAGGCTGGGGTATCCTACGGTCCCCACAGTGCCGGGCACACAGGTTCTGTGATGAGGAATGTGTGCTTGACTGAGGCGGGCCCCTTCCTGCCCCCCTGAGCCCCCACAACAGCCCCCCTGCTCCTACACCTTATCCACCGCTTCCCTGCTTCAGCTGCCTCTGGCTGCTGGACGACTGCTGAGGCTCTCTTCCCCACTTGCCTTGCGCCCAGACCCTTCGTGGGGACACACGACAGCCTCCTCAGCCTGATTAACAAGTTCCCTTGAAATGAGGGGGTAGGTTGACAACAGAAGCCAAATTTACAGCAGGAGCAAAGCGACTCAAATGCTAACAGAACAATACAGACTACTGGGACTTGCACTAATATTTGGGGTTTCTCTGGGGACTTTGTAAAACACAGAGGTATCTCAGCTGTGAGAAGGACAGTGCCTGTCCCCCAGGTTAAGAGCCTGGAGCCGCTGGGAGAGGGGCCTCCCACAGTCCCCAGCAAACCAGAAGACCCAAGAACATGCTGTGCTCACAACAGGCTCCTCAAGGTCAGGGCATTATCCTGGGGGACGCACTCCCTCACAGGGTCCAGGGACAATATTCTGTGTGATGGTTTGAAATTGGATATGACCAAATGTTACAACTGGAAGCATCCTGTTTACAGAGAGGAATTCTTTGGTGGTAGAGAAATGTGAGTGAACTGGGTTGTAAATGCTTTATCCTGTGTCTTTAACAATCTGGGCAGCTGCAGGTCTGGCCTGTGAGTGGTGAAATCCTCTGTGCTGTTAGCGGGGAGGCAGGGGCTGCATGTGGAGGGCATCGTAGGTGTCCTTGGTGGCTGAGCTGAGCCCCTGGTGAAAGCAAATCGGAAAAGAAGAATGAGACAGGAGGCCTGTGTGGGCACAATCCCACCTAAAGACCAAGACACGTCTTCCGCGGCACTGCCTGCGACCACCCACCCAGCTTCCGGAGGCCCAGGAACAAGCCCCTCATGCCTCAGGCAGGGCCTTGGCCCAGAGGCTGCAAGAGAGATGGGTTCCGTGTCCTGTGGGGAATGGTCTGGGAGCAATTCCTGTCCAGCTAAATTCCCACCTTCTTCCCAGCTTCCCAGGTGTTGTGCCCTATAGAGCTTGGGCCTAGCCGACCTCCCATTGGACCAAAGAGGAAGGAGAGTCCCCGACCTGGAACACTGAGCTGGAATGAGGAGGAAGGGCCCAAGCCTGCTGCAGAGAACCTGCTGTTCCTGGCACCTGGGCCTCCAGGAGGCCAGGATTTGTCATGGAGACAGAGGGGCTCCTTGGCCTCAGCCCTCCTGCCTGAGCCCCCTTCCCAGGCCATGCTACTATAGTTATGTCCTAGGCAAGGAACAGGCAGGCTGGTCCCAGTCTCACTGGAACACCTCTTTCCCTGGTCCAGGAGACAGAGCCACAACAGCCACACATGGTAAAATTCTGGGCGCCCTTGTCACATCACTCTGAACTCAGGCAAGCCAGGTGGCCTGACACTCTGGAGTCAGTCGAGCGAGCTGTCAACAGCCCACAGGAGCCAGAAGGAGCAAAGTGAGAACCCGCTAGGGATTATATTTTAGAGAAGTAGGTTGGCTGTGCTTAGTTTGCATAATTATGCACACTGCTTTGCATAAGCCAGGCACCTGACTATAATAACACTTTCTTTGTAAAGTTATTTTTCTTGAATTTTTTTTTTCCTTCAATCTTCCCGCCCATCTTCCCATCATATTAAGTCTGAGGCTACAGGGCAGAGCAAGGCTTCGGCCAGGGCCTAGAGCAGTGGAGGAAAGGGCTTCTGTGGCATCCTTTGCCTACTCCTGCCCTTAGGACAACATCACACAGCCTCTGGGCAGCTGCTGCTCGTCTGCTGTGCCCAGTGCCCAGGGCTCCCATGGCCTCCTGGCTGGAGCCAAGTTACGGGCTTGAATGGCTGAATCCCAGACCTGCCCCAGGGTCTGACTGGCAGAGGAGTCACCACAGGCCCGAATGGGTGCCCCAAGCTTGCCCTGACCTCAACCCTGGTTAGACGGTGCAGCCCTGGGAAGGAGAGCGGGCAGCACAGATGAGGCAGTGCCATCAGCTCCTACCTGGTAAAGGTCATCGTGCCCCTTGCCTCTCCGCCGCTGGTTCTGTGGGAAGGAGACAAGAAAAGGGTTAGAGAGTCTGACAGCAGTGGCCGTTCTACTCAAGGGTCCTACTCGAGGGGCCTCCAGAGAGTGGCAGGGACTGCTTCCCAGCCAGCACCCCTGCCCTGGGAGAGAAGGGTCCTCCGGCCACTGGTCAGGCCCTGGCCTCTGCAGAGTAAGGTGAGGCCTGGCTCTGACAGGGCCTGAGTCTGCTCTGTCCCACTCGGATCCTCCCAGACATCAGAGTCCCAGGATCTGGGTCACACGGGAGCTGGCCGCATTGCCCACGGCCTGGAATAAATGGGCTTTGCAGCAGCTCTCACAATTCTTGGCTCATCATCAATGCTCCCTGGGAATGGCAACTACAGAGGGGCTGCCACTCTGGCTGGAGAGCCCCTCGAAATCCTGGCTCCCCTTTTCACCCGCTGTGTGACCTGGGAAGGAAAGGAGACCATCTACCTGGCAGAGCACTGACCAGGCCGGCTTCGTGCACGTGCGACCTACAGTCACACGGGGCCCCTGCTTAGAAGGGCTCAGGACTCTGCTCTCACCATTTGGAAATTCTTAATCATTTAGGAGCAAGGGGCCCCGCGGTCCTGAGCACTGAACACACGTTGGCACGCGGTAAGCACTTGATAATTACTGTTGTTAATGGCGACCAATTTGACCTGCTTTGGCAAAGCATAGGCTGTCCTAGAATCTACACTTGGTTTTTCAGTCCTAAAAGAGCACCAGCCCTTCTTTAGTGTCTTCAGTTCTGTCAAGTAGGTGAGAGCGGGTTAACCTTGTCCTCTGGCGGCCGCCACCTGGGCTTCTGCAGGTGGTAGGAGGGATGGACGGATGGAGGCCCACGGCAGGCGTGTCGGAAGCCCGTGTGGAACTTCTCTGGAGCACCCCCCACCCAATCCTTGGGAATTAAAAAGAGCAGCACTCACCTCGCCTTTCACCCTAATCTCACTGTAGGCTTCTGCCATCTTGTCTTTCTGCAGAGACTGGAGAAGAAGTGGGCATGAGACACTGGTTTTACCAACTAACGCAGAAAACAGTGGGCTCCCCACAAGAGGAAGCCTCTGAATTCCCGAGTTGGTGGGGGGCTCCCACAGTCAAGGGTCCAGGCCTTATTCACACAAACATCTCTGCCCACAGCCAGCCCCAACCCCACCCTCCTCTTCCTCAGCCCTTTGGAAGCTTCTCCGAGCTGCAGTCCCTCGCACTGAGCTGAGCAGCTCAGGTTTGGTTAAAAAAAATGAGACGTGGAGTTCCAGCCAAAGGACATGAATGTTGGACAACGCAAGGGCTCACCTGGAGCCCCAGAATCATTTATTTGAGCAAGCTGTCTCTACCCAGCCAGCCGCACAGGCTGTGGGTCAACCGACTGCCAGAGGGAAGGAGAGCTGCTCTCTTTACAGCAGGTCACCACCCACAAGGGTCCCCTGCGTGGCAGACCCAGCTCAACATCTGAAAGCCACAATCAGACGCACAGCCAGGATGGCGAGATGGACTTTTCCACAAGAAGCGATACTCAGCAGACTACTGCAGCCCCTAGGATCAGGAGCCCCTCAGAAGGGGCTTGCCCAAGCCCCCCACGCCTCCAGGCGATCAGGGGACTCCAGCAGCAGGCTCAGGGGCTGAGGGAGGGAAGGCAGGCGGAGGAGCTTTCCTAGAAGTGGACACTGCAGGCAGCAAGCAGCTGAAGCTGTATTTGGTGCAGGCAAGTGAAAGTCAAGGCCCGCAAAGGCTTCACCCTGAGCCCTCCCCCAGCCCTTCCCTCGGACTTCCTAAGGGAAGCCGTTCCACTGCTCTACTCACATTGTACACGACTTCCTGAGGGTTCTTCCTCCTCTGCTGGGAGAGGCAAGGGGAAGAAGTTAGAGGTGGAGAAGCAGGAATCCAGCCCAGGAGAGCTGCACCACCCTCCCCACTCCCCCCACCGTCTGTGGGCTCTGCCACCAGCTTGTCCCCTCCCTGAGCTCCCAAAGCCTCACCTCGGCCACTCTCGGACCCTCGGGGCCCTCCCCCGTCTCATACTCCTTAATGCACGGTGGCACATGCCCTTGCGCACAGGCTTCCCCTCCCTGAAGGGCCACCCCAGCAGGTCCTACTGACCCCTCTTCCCTCACCCCTCCTCACCTCTTCTAGTCCAGATAAAGAGGAGAGAAGAGCTCAGGTGGAAGGATGGGGCTGGTGGTGGGGTGTGAAGGAAACCGACGGTCTCTCCCACCCGCCCTCTCTAACAACAAGCCCCGCACAGGGCTCAGAGAGCACGGGCGCACGCGCGGAGTTATTACCTGTTTCCCTCCCATCTCCGGGTCCCGGGCTCGTCTCTTATCCGCGATGCCGTCATACTCCTCTCTTCGTCCCAGGTTGAGCTCCTAGCACAGATGGGACAGCGTCACAGCCGGGAAACGGGAAAGAGAAGGCAGGTCCCGCTGGACCGGCCGGCCCCCTGCGCGGTGGTCACTAAGGAAGGAGCAGGGACGGGGGCGGGAGGCGGGGGTGGGGGGGTAGGGGGGGAGGAGACTGGCCCCTGGGACGCTGTCATCTCGGAGCCCGTGCATGAGCATGGTGGGGGTTCGCCCAGAAGCCCTCTGCGCCGGGAGAACCCTGGCACCCGGGCTGTGCAAGTGCGGGGGCGCGGGCTCGCGGGAGCAGGCGCTTCCCACTGCACCCCGGGCAGGGACAGGGACCACCCCGCATGGCTCCGCGCCCGGCCCCCGGCGGAGATGACTCACTTGGTAGAGTAGGCCCCCGCCCTGCGGCTCCGCTGGGGCGTCCGCGCGCCGGCCGAACTGCAAGAGAGATGCGGTCGGTGAGCGCGCCGGGCCTCCCGGCTCCCCGGCCCTGGCCCCCGGCTTCCTCGCGCGTGCGCACAGGCGCCAGCTGCGGTCCGCGCCCCCGGGTGCCGTCCAGGCCCTCGCTCCCAGGGCCTCGGAGGACAGTCCCAGATGGACGGCGTCTGCACGAGGTCGTAGCTCCTATCTTGACCTCTGGGGCAGGGTGTCCCTGCGTCGCACTAGCTTAGTGTCCCGGGGCCCTGCCCGAGGCACAGCCAGCCTGGCTTTCTTGCGCTGGGGTCTCCGCCTGAGAGACCGTCCAGGGCAGCGTGGTTCAGAGTCAAAAAAAGAAAATCAGTAAGACTGTTTTTCAAATAAAGTCTTTTGCCAAAGTCCAAAATCCAAAAGAGCAACGAGTTGAGGCTCCTCAGGGAGGCACGCAGCACCAGGCTTTCCTTCCCACAGTGTCCAGCTCCGCCAGACACAACCTAAGCCCCCAGCCCGCCCAACGTGCACGCTTTCTGGTCCTTGCTTTGCCCGTGGACACCAAGCCCCAGGCACCCCATGCTTGAGACTTTCCAAAACCAAAACCCCTCTGAACATCCACCCAGTGGGGGAGCCCACACCCTCCCCTCAGAGCCCAGGGGGACTAACCTTCATTCTGAGGAACAGGGCAGTGACAATGACACCGTAGATGAAGAGGATCCCATCCAATACGTAGCAGAGTTTGGGATCCAGCAGACCATAGCTCTGTGCATCTGTGCCAAGATATGAGACTGGTCAGCCAGGCCCAGGGTGACAGGACACCCCCACCACCCCAGGGTAGCCGCATGACTGACTGACTGATCAAGGAAATCATGACAAGGGGAGCTGGAACCAATTCCCACACCCTATCTGACCACAACCTCCCTCTCGCCCCCCTGAACCAGCTCCTGGGTAAACCTAGCCTGCCCCAACAGCGGATGTGGCGCCTGGTGGGGCCACAGAGCCTGAGAAGATGGGAGGGAGGCAGAAGCTAGGTGGGAAGGTGCGGCTGTCCAATGCACACAGGACTGCTGCCTCCGGGTCGTGGGAGCCCAGCTGTGCATGAGCCCAGTGTGAACCACACACTCTGGAAGCCTCCGTAAGATGCCCACGTCTGGATGAATGGCACCACCTGAATTAGGGTGTGTGGCTCCTTGAGACCTCCCCACAGGGAGAAAATAGGACTCTGGGGGACTGGCAAGGGCAGGTTCAGAGACTTGCTGGTGAATGAGATCATTTCAATCTTTGGCTTAATTAGGACAGTGAGAATTTGGGTCAACTCTCCCCTCCTGACTCCCTGCTTCTTGGGTCCCAGGCACTGAACAGGGTCTCCCACCCGGGGCAGTGGGGTGCGGTTCTGGGGTTCACCCCCTGGGCCCTGAGGAGTCTCATGAGCAACAGACAGAGGTATCTTTGGTGATTGCTCCTCTCCACGGGAAACTGGCATCTCCCTACCCCCCAGTCCTAGCTGCACGGCCTCAGCCTCCCCTGGCCCCCCTCCTACCCGGCTACAAGCTCACCATTGCCAGGATGCACCTTGCTCTTCCAGACTATTTGCCTCTGTGCCTTTGCATGCACTGTTCCCTCTACATATTCCCTCCCTTCCTCTCCCTGGAACCCAGCCATCTGGTAATATCTCATACATCCTAGAAAATGCAGCTCAGAGGTCTCTATTTAGCCTATCCCACCCCAAATTTCCAAGAGATCCCTAATCCCTCCCGCCATATTAACCTTGTCAAACTGGTTAATGGGTACTTGGTTGGCAGTAGCACTGGAGTACAATGGGGCTGGGGAAGGAGGTACCTTACATATTCTAGCTAAATGAAAGTCAGCATTTCATGATTTCACTTATATGTGGAAGATAAACACATGGATAATAAAAAGAACAGATTAGCAGTTACCAGAGGAGAAGGGAGTTGGGGGGGGGGGGTGAGTGAAAGGGGCACATATATATGGTGACATAAAAATTAGACTGTTGGTGGTGAGCACGAGGCAGTCTATATAAACTGATAAATAATAATGTACACCTGAAATTACACAATGTTATAAAACATTATGACCTCAATAAAATAACTGGAAAAAACCCAAAAGCCAGCATTTCTCTTTGAAAGCTCACCGCACTGTCAGTGAGGAGACACGGATTTTAGTCTGGACTGTGCTTCCTCCTAGGTTTGCGCGCAGTACCCCAACCCGGGAAACGGCCCCGGAGCCTCTCGCTCCAGCGCGCGCCGCGCCCCAGCAGAGGACGGCTGTCTCCCCCGGGGCCGGCGCGCCCTCTGCTGGTCGCCTGCAGACTAATGTCGGGGCACAAGGAGCGGATAATGCGCGCTTGAGCGCTGTCTTATCCCTTCCGGTTGTGACTTGAGGCAAGCTGTTTACCCTCTTTTAGCTGTCTCTTCTGTTAGAGTGAGACCGTAACATTTCTTCAGTGTGTACTCTGTGCTAATGTAATAACTTGTCAGATCATACCAACAGCACCACATGGAAACTGAGGCACCGAGAGCCTCAGGTTTCCCCAGGAGCACACACGCACGGCAAGGGAGAGGCGGCCCCGGGCGTGCGTCCGCCCGGCAGTGCGTCTCCCCTCCCTTCGCCCTCCTGCCCGGGGCCCAGCCCTGCCCACCCTTCCGCAGAAGCGACGTTTGGCTTCCCCCACAGGCCGTGAGAGCAGGTGATTCAAGCCTGTCCCAGAGTCCCCTCCCCCAGCCCCTGAATCCCGCCGTCCGCCCTAATGCAGGACTCCTCCTGGCTGCCGGCAGCTGGTCTCTCTGTAGACTTCCCGCAGGCCCGGCTCGGAAACCATCGGCGACCTAGTCACTCGGAACAAAGTCCAAACTCCTCGTCGAGCTGGCTCCGGTCCTGACTTAGCAGCCCAGGCTCAGCGCCCCCCACGCCCACCCTCCCGCCACTGCCTCCCTGCCCCTGTGGTGTGGATGCCACTCTTCCTGGGGCACGCAGGTACCTTCCTACCTGCCTGCCTTCCCCTGAGCCGGTTCCTCTTCCAAGCCCTCCCTGGCTAGCACCAGCCCACCCAGTCAACGGCTGCTGAAATGCAATTCTGTCCCGCCACCTTGGCCCCTAGTGAAAAGTCAGTGTGCTGATGGAGGTGCAGGAGCCTGCACCCCACAAAGCACTCTACAGACACAACGTGGTGGGTTATGAGATCCCCATGCATCTGGGCTGCAAGCGCTGGAGACCAACGGCTGCACCTTCTTCATTTCTGCCTCCTCCTCCAACCTCAACATCAGAGCGCAAGGCGGACAATCGTAGATATAGTGGAATTTTCAGGGAAGGTGCGGGGGTCGGGAGGAGGATGGGAGGGGGCGGGGGAGGGGGGCCGGAGCTGTTCTGCCCTCTGGCCCTGAGGCAGCGCCGGAAGCCCCCCCCCCCCCCCCCCCCATGACCGAAGGTGGGAGCTTGAAGGTCTCCAGGAAACAGGCCAGACCCCAGCAAAGGCCACCAAGGCTGGGTTATTTTTTCTTTTAGGACTAGAGAGGAGATGTCAGTAATGATTTACTGAGGTGGTTGAGATTCAGAAAAAGGGCTGGGAGAATATCGCTCAGCTGCCTGTCTCATAAAATGAGAACAGAAAAATTACTGGACAGTAAATTTAGAACAAATAAGAAGAAATATTTCTTCGTGTTGTGCAGAGCCAGCACAGTGGGGGAGGGGAATCGGCGCCTCCCCGGAGATCAGTAATAGGCGCAGGTTTTCTTTCTCTCCAAAGAGGATCATGATTTTATGACCAATGACAAGTGTCGTGTGTGGTTTGGCAGAGGAGAGGATGTTAACCACAATACACTTCCAGGATAAGGACCCACTCTCTGCCCAGTCCAACTGTGCCCATGCTGGGAGGGACGGGCCTGAGGAAGGGAGCGATAGCCCAGAAAGTTCCTCGAAGGGACCCAGGGCCTAATTCAATTACATAATTGATTAAATATTTATTGGGCACCTGCTCTATGCCAGGGCATGTTGAAATAGAAAGAGCCCAGGATCGGGTGTCAGGTGGGTTCTAGTCTTTCCATTACCACGAAGCAGCTTTGTGGTCTTGGGCAAGTCACCTCACCTCTCTGGGCCTCAGTTCCTCCATCTATAAAATGCAAGGTAACTATATCTACCTTAAGGGTAGTGGTGAGAACTGAGTGAGGTAATGTATTGTAGGTGTTTTTGTAAATTTCCTCCTTAATAAGGACAATGATGTCTAGCATTTGGGTAGGGTCTTCTGAGTCCCCGCCCTCATGCAGCTTACAGCTTAGGTCATGAGGCCACAGGCAGAGTGGAGGGGTTTCCCTTGAACAGCAGACAGTTTTCCAAGATGCCAACTCAAAGGCATGAGCCACAGCCACTCCCTTCCGGGTCCCAGCTTCTCTGCCTCCTCCTCTTCCATCCCCAAGGGATCCCCATGTTCACCTCCTTCCCTGAGCCACTTGTGCGCCTTGCTCATATCCCCACTGCATCCAGTCCCCAAGGGAACCGTTGGCTGCTTCCTAGGAGGTGTTTAACAGTGTTACCTGGTGGCCGCTTTCCCATACAACCGAAGAAGCTGCTTTATCTCAGGCCCCCCTGTCCTCCACCCCAGAATCACAGCACCTGGGAGAAGCCCGGTGTTTGAAAGAGGGCCCAGAGACTGACTGAGGGTTCTCACACAGACTCTCAGTCCTGGCTGCACATTAGAATCGGCCCACCCCCTCCCCCTGGGTTCTCATTTAATTGGTCTGGGTGGGGCCTGGGATGAGCATAGGCCCATGCAGGGCCAGGATGGAGGCTCAGAGCTGCAAGCTCACACGAGCGCAGCCTTCCATAGGGATACAGCCGTGCCCTACAACAGATATAAACGTCACAGGCAGAGAGGAAGAGCAAACTCAAAGCCTCAGGCCTTCTGATACACTGTAACTTTTGTGTACTTCCACGTATTACTGAACTTCCCTAAGTCTCAGTTTCCTCATCTGTAAAATGGGGATAATACTACACATTTATTTGAGAGAGAAAGTGTCAAACCACATCAGGAAGTTTGAAACTAGGTAGGATTAGAGCCACCGATCTCCCTAACTTCTGGGTGTTCACACGCACAGGTAACCAGGTCCCACACGTGAGGCATCACCATTACAACGACGAGCATTTGATGAGGGGATGCATTCTGAGCAGTCACATGATTTGCCATTCAGAAGATGCTGCCTTCAAATCAGAAAAGTAGCGCTGAGGAAAACGAAGACAGAGCCTAGCAACAGCCTCCGAGCACGGGTCCTGACATGACGGCAGCCTCGTGGAAGGGGCACACACCCTATTTACAAACAGGAGAGTGATGCTCCCAGCCGAGTGCAGGATGGGAGCCGGGGCTGGGATCTGACCTCATGAGCCTTTTCCCATCAAACCTGGGATGGAACGAGCCATTCTCTAGCCCCTGCACAAGGAAGACTCAGCACATCTGAGAAGTAAGGGGATTCTGCCCCAATTCCCGACCCCACCCTGCCTTTCCCAGGCCTGACAGGTGACCCAATCCACTGGGCACAGCCCCACCACACCAGACTCCTGCATCTGGACAGACGCAGGGCAACTGTGGGCGCTGAAGCCCAGTTGCGCTGGAGCACATCTGGGTGTTGCTGGGTTGGGGTCATCGCGCAGGTGCCCCAGGATGATCAGGCCTCCCCCAGGATGGCCAGGCTGTGACAGCGTGTTTTTTAGGTAATTCAGGTTACTCCAGGGCAAAGCACCATCCCAATAACACCTGGCGGAAAAGCAGGCTGAAGCCCCCGGGGGCCCGGCCCTGTGCACACAAGCACCTCCAGCGGTGGGTCTGGCACTGAGCAGTGGGGATGAAGGGGGAGCCCTGCCTGCGGCCCACAGTTGTTCACCGGCAGCAGGAAGGGGCCAGTCAGCATGCTCACTGAACCCCCACCACAAGCTCGGGGTAGCTCAGGATGGCCAAGGGCCTGGCTGAGCTGGGAGCCTGGATTCTGGTTGTTTCTCAGCCCTCTGTCATCACACTGTCATACCAGGTAGGCACCGATGCAGCGGGCCAGCAGGTTACAGCCTCACAAGAAAACCACATCTCCCAGGAGGTGAGGGATTGACCCAACAAGGGCTTAATGCCAGCGGCCCCTCCCCTTTGAGAGTCTCCCCAGTGGAATGCGGCAGCCTCTGTACTCAGCTTCCTGTCCCACAGATTGGACCATGTGGCTCACTGAGATGACATGCAGGAGGGGGGCCAACGTGTGGGACACCACTGCCTCATCATCCTTAGGTCTCCTTCGCTACTTCCTTCAGAGAAGTCTCCACATCATCCTTGTTGGAAACCTGCTCTATCTCATCTGCAGGGAAAACCTTCATGCTGCCCTGGGTCACAGCGGAGAGGGCAGTGGACAGCTCCGGGGACTGAGACCTCGGAACGACCCTGTCTCCCATCCACCTGCACCGTGTTCTTGGCGGAAGTGAAAAGATGGGCAGACAGAGCACCTTCCTCCCCGGCACACTGGTCCCGCTGGTGGGGGCATCGGCTCATGACCACCTGGATGAACAGCCTCAGGTAGAGCGTTGTCACGCTCTCGCCCAGCGGCTCGAAAAGCGCCTCGGTGAGGGGGGCGTTGTCCCCGGAGCCCTGGCCCCTGGACCTGCCACCCATCCTGCAAGCCGAGGGCTGCGCCACAGCCCCAGGGTGGCACCCTGCGCGGTGCTCAGGCGGTGGGTCGTGAGCCCCGGCCTCAACCCCTAAGCCGCTCTGCTCCGCCGGGAGCTGGGGCACAACTTCCCCATGGCGCCACCCGCAGTTTTACTTGAAGCATCATAAGCTGGAGCCCTCCTACCCTGTAGCTGGAAACCTGGAACAGCCCATGTGAAACGTCCAGAGGGGACTCCAGGAGCAACCAGAGACGGATCAGAGTATCTATCCGTACGGTTAATTGCGTCTAAAAATGTCATGTCTTATTAGTGAGAGTGAGCCTAGTCATCTCTATACACCCTTTTGTCATCTTCATGAAAGCCCTGAGTTCAGGAAGTTTCATGGCACTGACCATTAACAGGAAGATTCCGGGGCCCCAGAGGGCCTGGGGGAGGCACCTGCTGTTACAGAATCTGGCTTCTCTCGGTGAGGTGTATTTGAATTGTATTGTGTGTCCCTCAGCCAGGCTGTGAACTTCTGAGACCAGGGAAAACAGGTCTTAATCAACCTGGTCCTGCCATAGCCGGAAGCCGCAAGTATACACTGGTGCCCGTCTCCCCTCCAGCCAGCCTACTCCTCCAGCACATCCTGCTTAGGAGCAGGGCATCTGCAGAACCTCTCACATCCAACTCCTGTAGATACTGCTCCTGTGCCTGATGGAGTTGATTCCCATGGAAGCCCAGAAAGTAGGCAGGCGGCTAGTACTGGGCCCAATTCACAGGTTGATAAACTGGGACCAGAGGAATAACGTAACTTCCCCAAGGACACCTGCAGCTTAGTGGTAGAGCTGGATGGGATCACTGGGTCTCCTGATTCCATGTACTTATCTTACCTCTGCCTCAGGTGCATCTCATCTTTGGGGACAGGACACAGAGTTTGCACCCAGCTCTCAGAGGCTCACAGCCGTTACTGTTTGCTGGCTTTTGACACTTAGTCACAGCGGCTCGTGAACTTTTCACCTGCGACCCCTCCCCTACAGTCCTGGAAAGCACAGTGATGCATTTTGAGTTCACTTGCTTATTTCCCTCCTCACCCAGCTCTAGACCGCCTGAGAAGAGGAAGGAACATAGGCCTTGGAGCCAGAAAGACTCAGATGCAAATTCTGAATCTGCCTCTCGCTGGCTCTGTGTTGGGGGACAGCTTTCCTAGCCCCCTGAGCTTCAGAGCCCCCATCCGCAAAAGGGGTTTAAGAAGACTGACTTCACAGGGTAGGTACGCAGATAAAATGAGAGAGTGAGGGGGAAGTGTCCTGCACGGTGGCACATACTGAGCCCACGGGTCTCCAGTGGCCTCTCTGCCACCATAGAGGCTCCGTGGGTACAAAGAGCAGGAGGAGCAGACCAGGCCTTCCCACCTGTCACCCCTTCATGCCAAGGTTGGGGACAGGACCTGGTCAGGTTCCTTGCTCATGATGGAGATACCCACCTTTCAGGGTGTACAAGGATGAAGTCAGACAATGAATCTGCACAAAGTGCCTGCACATAGTAGGGGCTCAATAGTGTGTGGGCATTGTGAGTGCTCCCGGCTTCACGAAATGATAATGGGGTAACTTACATTGGCCCCCGGCATACAGTTTAGAGATTGGCCCCCTGTGTACAGTTTGGAGAACTCTTTGCCCTGTCCTAATAAGTCAGGATTATCTGACTTAATCCTCGATTCTATTTTGCAGATGAGGAAACTGAGGCTCAGAAAGGTCACTCAGCAAGAAAGTTCCTAAGTGCATCTGATGCAAAGTCCCTTGTCTCTCCCCTTTATCCCATTGCCTCTGGGGTTCCTCTCAGCCAGAGAGCTTTGCAGGAATTTCTTCTCTGGCATCTCTAGCCTCTGCTTGAATATCTTGGGTGACAGGGAGCTCACCACCCATCAATCACTGGTGGAGAGCTCTAACTTTCAGGGTTTTAAAAAAGCAACTAGGTCCCAGTTCTGCCTTCAGAAGCACAAAGAACACAGATTCTCCTCCTTCCATGAGGCAGCCTTTAAAGTCCCACCCGTGTCCAGCTTGTCTCCCCCGTAATAGGAAGCACTTTAGCATCACAGCAAGAACATAGAGAACCTGAGTCCAAGGCCTGGCTCTGCTGCTGAACTAGCTGTGTGACCACAGGACAATCTCCCAGTGACCTCCCAGGGTGTGTGGCACTTAAAGGGGATGGGCTTGCTACCCGGTAGGCTCTCAGTACAGAGGCACTGACAGCGTCAATATTAACCATAAAGCCAACAATGTGGGTAGGATGGCCAGCCCCCAAGCCCCGCCCACCTTTTGCGTCCCAACCTTGTTCCCAGGGTCCTGCAGCTGCCCAGCCCCCCACCAGGCTCAGACACAAGTGGTGATGACATTGCAGGCTAAGAATTCAGAAAACAGGAAGTCACGTGCTTAGGAAGGCAGTGGCAGCAGCTCTGGGGTGCCTGTGGTGTACTGTGTGTGATGCCCAGCCCACTGACCACCGCCCCAGAAGCACCCAGACCTTCCTCAGGTGGTTGCTCCCTTTCATTGAGCGACTGACCTTCCCTGCAGCAGGAAAGATATAGGCTGGATGCAGGTAATAATGAGAACCACTGGCTGAAGATTTATTTTGTGTCAGGAAGCACATGGGAGTTTGCTCATTTCATCCTTACGGCAACTGTGACTTTACAGCTGAAGAAAGTGAGACTCAGAGGTTAAAGCCAGGGTTGAACGCAGGCCTGTTTGGACCTGTTGTCCAGATACCATTTGGTCCAAATCCTAACCACCATTTGGTACTGCCCTTGACAACTTACGGTCCTCGGGGCTGGGGAGGGGTCTCCTCACCAGGCCGTGGAGTCCTTCCTTATCGGAGGACCGCACCATGTTAGCAGGTGATACCCTGACTCTACGCTTGGCCTTCTTTCTCTGAGGGGGCAGGGGGCTGAGAGGCCCCTAGGGAAGGATGGCCTGCCAGCGAATGTGAGGCCAGGACGCACACTGGCCAATGCCCATAGAGCTGACCCACCTGGAGACTCCCTGATCACCTTGACCTGCAGAACAAGTCCGTACAATTTACTAGTGCCATATAATTTATTGCTACTCACTTTAATTTGCCACAGCCTGCTCAACTCCACTTCCTCAGTGTTGCATTTCAAATGCTCGTGTTTCATTGTAAAGCTAATCTCTGGGCACGGCGAGCTACAATTATGTATCCTCATAGACAAGGATTCCAAGGGGACAAGGGGACAACGATTCCAGGGAAGAAAGGAGGCTGTTTGATTTCTCAGGGGTAACAGGATTATGAGCAAATATTTCCCTTCTTATATTTTTATTTCCATTAAACTTGTTATAATTTGTGCAATAAAATTTTTCTGTGATCACTTTTCATTTTCAAGTAAATCAACTTATTATAAAAGTGCAGGGTAACTGCAATGAGATGTCACCTCACACTCATCAGAATGGCTATAATTAACAAGACAGGAAACAACAAGTGTTGGGGAGGATGTGGAGAGAAGGGAACTCTCAGACACTGCTGGTGGGAGTGCAAACTGGTGCAGCCTCTACAGAAAGCAGTATGGAGATTCCTCAAAAAATTAAGAATAGAAATACCGTATGATCCAGCTATTTGACTTCTGGGTATTTATCCAAAGAACATGAAAGCACGAATACATAAAGATACATGCAACCCTATGTTCACTGCAGCATTATTCACAATAGCAACCTAGGTGCCCATCAAGGGATGAATGGATAAAGAAGATGTGGTACATATGCACAATGGAATACTACCCAGCCATAAAACGATGAAATCTTGACATTTGCGACAGCATGGATGGACCATGAGGGTATTATGCTAAGTGAAATAAGTCAGAGGGAGAAAGTCAAATACCACATGATTTCACTCCTAAGTAGAAGATAAAAACAACAACAAATAACAGATAAACACAGAGATACAGAGATTGGATTCATGGTTACCAGAGGGAAAGAGGGGCGGGAGGAGGGCGAAAGGGGTGACTGGGCAATGCGTGTGTGGTGATGGATTGTAGTTAGTCTTTGGGTGGTGAACATGATGTAATCTAGACAGAAATGGAAATAGAATGATGTACACCTGAAATTTATATAATGTTACAAACCAGTGTTACCTCAATTAAAAAAAAAGTGCAGCAAAGTAGAAAAAGTCAAAATCATCTATAATAACACACTCAAACACAGCCACTATTAATAAGATGGCAGATTGCCTTCCAAGGTACTTGTTATTTATAAATTGTAATAATTCTCCATAAAAAAATTTCCCTGAAAAAAATCTGCTTTTTCAGTTGATATTACATTATAATTTAATATTATATTTTCGTGTTATTTCATATATTCATATTTCATGTTACTTCATAGTTTTGCTAATTATCCTTTTTCATGGTTGCATAATAATCCTCCCCCTATTTATTTAACCATTTGCCACTTATGGTCATTTGTTTCCAATTTTTCACCACTGTAAGTAATTCTGTGATGAACAGCTTCATTCCTAAAGTTTTTTACAGGTTTAGAATTCAGTTGATAATATTTTGAAAAATGAAAACTAAGACAACCAGTCTGAGATAAAATTCAGCTAAAGATACAAGTAGGCAATTCTTAGAGGAGGAAAAACAAATTGCTTACAAACATATAAAAAGACACTCAGTCTCACAACTATCAGGGAAATGAAAGTACACAATGACAAGGAGATGGATC
Organism: Equus caballus; assembly: GCF_041296265.1. Lineage (NCBI taxonomy): Eukaryota > Metazoa > Chordata > Mammalia > Perissodactyla > Equidae > Equus > Equus caballus. Next base: position 4,074,086 of record NC_091688.1, read on the forward strand.
CGGTTGTTCACGGGTGGTCAGAAGGCCTCAGCTGTGAGGACACGTGGAGGGAGGACACTCCTGGCAGAGGAAGAGCAGGCACAAAGTCCCTGTGGTGGACCAGGCTTGGAATATCTGAACAGCAAGGAGGCAGATGTGGCCAGGAAGGCATGAATGAGGGAGAGTGCTAAAAGATGCGGTTAGAGGGTGACGAGCAATTGGGGGCATTAGTGAGACCCTCCTTGGCCAGTGCCTTTTACTCTGAATGAGATGGGAGCATTTGCAGAGGTTTCTCCTCTTACAACAAATATACATTATTTTTGTAATTTCAAAAGTATAAATAAAATTAAAAAGAAAACAATTAAACCCATTTGGAATAAATTTGGTTCACCATTGCCTTGGGCCTCTGGGTTGACTACAGATGCCAGGTGAGCTGTAGGACAGGCCTCAAATCCAGAATACACTGCAGGGCGCTCCCTGGTCTGCGTGCCTCCCCCGAAGGCAGCAATCTTGGTCTCCTTCTGCCCTCGCCCCATAAACCAAGCTGTGGTTTCCACCCAGAAGGTTGTTTTATTTCTCCTGAAGGGATGGCGAATCCATTCATTCTTTTGCTCTTTCATCATTTATTAACACATGTGACCACCAAGGCTCTGTTCCTGTTATGGGCTGAACTGTGTCCCCCAAAATTTATAGGTTGAAGTCCTAACCCCCAGTCCCTCAGAATGTGACAGCATTTGCAGATAGGGTCTTTAAAGAAGTAATTAAGGTCAATTGAGGTCGGTAGGCTGGGCCTGGATCCAATGCGAGCGGGTCCTTACAAGAAGAGCAGGACACAGGCATGCGCAGGGAAGACGCGGAGAGACAGTGGCCACCTACAAGCCAAGGGGAGAGGCCTCAGAAGAAGCCACCCTGCCGACCCTGGATCTCAGACTGCCAGCCCCAGAACTGTGGAAAAATAGACATCTATTGTTTCAGCTGCTCTGTCTGGGACGCTTTGTTCGGGCAGCCCTAGCAAGATAAGACAGTTTGCTTTTCTAAAAACAGCCACCATAATTCCTGACTTCTGGGCAATTGTAAGGAGGGTGCTCATTTCCTGTGAGCAAGGACTTAGCCCAGGGCCTGTCACCTAGCAGGTACTCCGTGCGTGGCAGTGACCATCGCTACTAGGAGGTGCCAGGCGCTGTGCCAGGCAGCGAGGAGCACAGACCTGGCCTCACGGCTGAGCAGGCAGGTGAGTAAACAGCTCGCCCACCGAGAGATGTGCAGGATGCCGAGAAACACAAGGGAGACGGTGCCCGCGGCCACGCCCTGGGAGTGGAATAAAGACACGCGAGGGACCTTCAGTGAGCAGACTGCATGCTTTGGGGCCCTTCCACTCACTCCGCCTTTCCAGCAGCGCCTCAAGTCCAGGGGACAAGTCTCTCATTGTAGCAGACAGCACTTGCTATGTGCCAGGCACAGTATGAGCAATATATACATACAGAGAGCGAGAGAGCAGCATATATATATATACATATCGAGAGAGAGAGAGAAAGACTCATTCCTCTTCTCCATGCCCGCTTGGACGCACGGCTTTCCTGCCTGATTCCAGGAATCGACGCTGTAACCGGCAGGTCACTGCAAACATTTGCTTCACACTTTCCGTTTGCAAACGTTCTATTTTCTCGATTTTGTGCAAGCCTGACAACAGTGAGGTGAGATAAGCTGGGCAGATCTGATTTGCTCCACTTTGCAGATAAAGAGCCTGAAGGTCAGGGAGATGAAGTGACTCTCCTGAGGCCCCGAGGCGCCTACATAGCGGAGCCCAGATGAGAGGCGAGGTCCCGCCAGGCCTTTGTCTTCTTACACAGCACTCAGCCCTTGCATCACGCTCTGGAGCATCAGCACCATTTAAAAAAAGAGCCACTCCAGAGCAAACCCCTTCTGGCAAAACGCCAGGCGGGATTTTGCCATTTCTCTGAGCCTTTATTCTGCAGACAAACCCTCACAGTATGTATGCAGAGATATATGTACAAGAGTGTTTACCGCATCATCTGCAGGAGCAAAAAAAGGAAAACAACGAAATGTCCACCAACTGGGAAAGTGATAAACAAATTTTGGTATATTCACGTATAGCAGTTCAAAAAGCAAAAACACAACAGGTGATTCTATACGCGCTGCTGTGGAAAGATCTCCAAGATAATTAGGTAAAAAAAGCAAGCTCTAGAGCAGTGTGTATATTATTTGTGTATAAAAAAGAAAAGACATCTTATGCAGGCTGCACAAGTATACTCATATATACTCAAAAATTTATCTGATAGAGGTTCTGTTGGGAGGATGGACAAGTTCTGGAAGTCGGGAGAATTTGACTGACTTCCTACTTTGCACCTTTTTGTGCTTTTGAAACTCTAACCATGACAGCATATTACATTTATAATACTAAACAACCCAAACAAAAACAAATGCGCATCCTTAAATCAAACACGGCGTGTGTGGCACAATTCTAGGCAGAGCGGAAACTGGGGGCACAGGGACTCGTCCACCCAGAAAAGCACCTTGGACTGGGCTGTGACTCAGTACATTTCTGGTGCTGACTTGCTGTGGAAGCATCTCCAATACACGGAAACTTGCACTATAAAGGCATTTGGGGGATAGGATTACAGTTATCTATGGACACAAAAACCATGACTGCTGGTAAATAGCATGATCACTGTTGCTGTTATTACTTCCCAGCGCTGCAGGAATGAGATGATTTCATATGCAAGCCCTTCTTCCCCCGCCCCGACAGGAGCACCAGCCAAGGGAGCCAGCAGGTGAAGGAAGATGGAAGCAGCGCTGACCCGCAGCCCCGCCCAGCCGGTGCCCCTGCACGCAGGAGTCAGGCACCCTAGAGGCCAAGCCGGTCTCTGGGCATCCGGAGTGGAACTGCCTGGGTGACCCAAGGGAGACCATGGGGTGGAAGGAAGCCAGGGGTGCAGCCCTCACCCGTCCTCTGGGAACCGTCCTGCCGCCCCAGGCTGTTGCCGGACGCCCCTACAGCCAGGGGCTCCCCAGCCCAGGGCGGTGCCTCCTCCGCCTCTGCGCGCGCTGCGCACGGCTTCTCCCGCTGCAGGACACAGCGGCAGGCCCGGGGCAAGGCACGGGACGAGGCCCCGCTTCTCAAGCTCAAGGCTGGGGGCAGGAAATGCTATTTAGATTTTAAATCAGACATCGATACGCCATGGGATAGAGGCAACAGCTCACTGGGCTGGTAGAGAGGCGAACCTGAGCCTTCGGGGGGCCAGCTCCCTTGCTCCGGTGCTGCGCCCCTCAGAGAAAGGGAGAAGGACGGCTCCGGCTTCTCCCGAGGTGGACACGCTCGGCTCGCCCCTGACCCCCGCCACCCAGGGTCTGACTCGGGGTGGGCTCCTGCCCAGGCTGTCAGAGCCCACAGTGGTGCACTCAGGTGTACCCCCACCCCACCCCCAAGGTCACCAACCAAATCCACGAAGGACAGCCCTCCCAAGAGGGAGAGGAAACCTGGGCCCGGGGAAGGGGCCCTGAGGCCCTGCCTCCCCACGCAGCCAGGGTGGGCTGCAGCCGGCCCTCCGGCGGTGCGGTTACAGGAGCTGCAGCCCCTCCCCTCTGTCCCGCAGCTGGCTCCCCGCTTGCTCGGGGCTTCCTGCCGAGCGCCGCCATCCCAGCCGGGTTATCGCCAAGATCTCCATCTGAACGCTCACACACCCTCCGGGCCGCCCCCACTTGCGGTCCCTTTCCCCCCACCGCACCGCCCCCGGCCCTCCGCTGAGAAGGCGCCCGGGCTGGGAGTTCTCAGGGGTGGCTGGATCTGCAGCGGGCTCAGGGGCCGGGGGTCGGAGGGGCTGTGTCCCAGACGTAAGGGAGAACCATCCAAGGGGCCCCATGGGAGGCAGGGTCCAGAGCAGACCCTGGGTCGTCAGGCACACGCTCACACGTGTCCACAGCTGCCCGGCCGTGAGGACAGGCGCTGCTTCCCTGACCCACAGGCCCAGGAGACAGGAGCCTGCCAGCGCTGGGCCTCAGCTGCCAGCACTCCTCCCCCAGCGTCAGAGAACAAGGAGGAAGCACAGGGGTCTCTCTGTTCTCCCCAGGGGACTCCAAATGTCGTCAAAGCTGCCACTCGGCTTAGAGAGCTGCTTTCACATTGGAGCCCAGGCACCCAGGCGGGGCTTCCCCTGCGGGCGCCCCGAGAGGGCAGAGCACTGCGTCTGCTGGTGCCGTGCTCTCACCCACCCCACCCGGAGCCAGGGGCCTGGTGAAGAGGGGCGAGGCCGACCTTACACCTGTTAGAATGGCAAAAATATCCAAAACCAAGAGTGACAAATGTTGGAGAGGCTGTGGAGAAAAAGGAACCTTCATACACTGTTGGTGGGAATGCAAACTGGTGCAGCCACTATGGAAAACAGTATGGAGATTTCTCGAAAAGTTAAAAATAGAAATACCTTATGACCCAGCCATCCCACTACTGGGTATCTATCCTAAGAACCTGAAATCAGCAATTCCAAAAGTCCCATGCACCCCTATGTTCATCGCAGCATTACTCACAATAGCCAAGTCATGGAACCAACCTAAGTGCCCAGCAACTGATGATTGGATAAAGAAGATATGGTGTATGTATATACAATGGAATACTACTCAGCCATAAGAAAGGACAAAGTCGTCCCATTCACAACAACATGGAGGGACCTTGAGGGTATTATGTTGAGTGAAATAAGCCAGACAGAGAAAGAAGAACTCTGTATGACCCCACTCATAGGTGGTAGTTAACATATAGACAAAGAACTGATTGGTGGTTACCAGGGGAAAGGGGTGCTGGGGGGAGGGCACTAAGGGTGAAGTGGTGTACCTACAACATGACTAATAATGATGTACAACTGAAATTTCACAAGGTTGTTAACTTTCATAACCTTAATAAAAAAAAAGAGAAAAAAAGAAACAAAAAAAAGGGAAAAAAAAAGAAACAAACAAACAAAAAAGAGGGGCGAGGCCAAGGGGACGGCAATTGGGGGTCTGTCTGGTTTTCTCTGACTTGTGCTAATCAGGTCCCATGACAGGGTATTTATGAAAAATACAGATGCAGAGAATTTTGACTTAGAAGGACAGAAAAAGTTGGTAGAGCTGGTTGCTGGGTGAAGAGGGGTTTCTTTGCTCCCGTCGGCCTGCAGCAGAGGCAAAGTCCTCAGCAGCTTCCCCAGCTGGTCTGGGTCCTGTGTCAGAATCAGCCACTAGCAGCTGAATGAGAGTCTCTGAAGGCGGCCAGGGGTCTGCCTGTTAACACTCCCCCAGGTACCCGGGGACCCTGCCCTTTGGGACCATTGCCCTCTGCGCTGGTTGGGTCTGGAGGATTCCGTGAACGCATCTGGCCCCACCTGAGCACTCGCCACAGTCTGCTCCTTGAGGGAGGGCAGCCCCAAGGCTCTCTGCTGTAGACACAGCAAGCGGTTCCCACACACGCCGTCCCCTCTGTCAGAGAAACACTGAGAAAGCCACGACGTGGACGCTGCAGGTCCCCCTTGCATTCATTCCCCACGTTTCATCGTGTGGATGTGTAATCTCCCGGGGACGTCATGCCATACCTAACGTGGCTGCTTGAGGCTCTGCTTTGTTTAAAATATGCTAGCAAGGACAGTCCTGGAATTTCTTTGTCTCCTTCTAGCCTGGCTTTCTTCACATCCAGTCATTGGCTGAGGACCAGCGGGTGGGGTGCTGGGGGCTGCCCGGGAAGACCCCACACCACCTGTGCCCTGGGAGGTTCTGAACAGTGGGTGTGAGGTGCCAGCCTGGGCATGGCCAGGAGCGGGCTGGGTGTCTTGGGCACATCAGCACATCTCAGCAGCGTGCTTTGCTCCTGGCATGGAGCCACGAGCTGCTCTGGGCAAGTTAGGGGCTCGGAGCCCTTTGCTCAGGGCTGTGTGGAGATGGGATGGAGCCCTGGGCATGCCTCAGCATGCCTTAGTCCCTGGTGCAGGGTTAGTCAGCCAAAGAGAACAAGTCCAATTCTCAAACAGACCAGAATGACCAGCGAAGGAGGAAAGAACAAACACGTGTTGCAGCCAAAATGGAGCTGGCCTCTTGCCCCTGAGTCTCTTTCACTGATTTATCCTGGATGGAGAAGGACCAAAATTGCCTCCCAACCTGGAAGGTGAGAACTGTGAGCGGAAGCCAGGGAGCCTGCCAGGAGTGAGGCCGCCTTTGTGTAAACCGCGGGCCTGCTGGAGTCTTCCCAAATGTCGCCCGCAGCTCTCCATCCACGTGCCACCTTTCCCTGCCCCTCCAGTCGTGCTCTCCAAGCCTTCTTTGCTCTCACCTTCCCCTAAGACTTCTTTCCCCAGAGCCCCAGCCCACACCGCCAGCCACTGCAGTCATTATTTGTTAGTGCAAAGAGCGCTTTCTCTGTTACTCTCATTGTGTAGAAGGGGTTCTTTCCTACCCGACTAGACTGCAGGTTGCTCGAGGCAAAGAGCATGGCTTCTAGTGCCTTTGTTTCCACCACTGTAGGAAGCCCAGCGTCAGGCGGCGCGGTGCTCGGTAACTAAATAACTGCTCAGATGACTGAGAGGCTGCCTGATTGACTGGTGGTCATTAATACTGTAAAATGCACAAGCTTTGCCCCTTACGTTTCAAAGAACCGATGAGTTGGAAAAGGCCCGAGAGATCATTTTTATGGGAGCCTGAGCCAACGCTGTCACCCAAAGTGAAATCACCCCAGAGAAATCACTTCACCCCTGGTTTCTTCACCTCCAAAATAAGTGTGTTAATGTAACAGTCTCTATGGTTCCTTCTGGCTGTGATCCAGTGTTCGAGCTAATCGTCAGGAAGAAAACTACTTAACATTGCCTAGTGAGGAACCCTTACAAAGTGTCAGGTTCCAAACATGCCCCCACCTCTCCTGCTGCCCTTACAGGCCCGGCCCTGGGGTGAGCATGATGGAGAGGAACGGGCATGGTGCAGCCTGCGAGCCCTCGAGGGAGGAAGGCGGGCAGGGCCGTGACTCACGGGGGTCCCAGGCCGTGGGCAGGCCCCCTTGCATTTGACTCAGGCCCAGGCCCTGCCATGCAGGACTGCCACCCAGGGCAGCATCCCACTGACGCCTAAACAAAGAACAGGCCGAGGTTCCCCCAGAACGGGGCTGCCACCTTCTGGGAGGGCCAGCCTGCCACCTCCACGAGACTGCGCAGCTCACCCTCCTGTTACATGCTTCAGCGTGACCAGCTTTTATCATCTTTCAAGGCTCAGCTCAAATGTTACCTCCTCTGGGAAAATTTCTGTGCTTCCTTCAGGCAGAACCAGTGTCCTTTCAGTGGGGACCAGTTTCTCTTCTAAGGGTGCCCTAACAGTCAGGAACCATGGGTTAAATTTACTGTTAAACAGAAGAGTAGCTACATTTTCAAATAACGAGTTCAATATGCTTTCCTTCAACCTTCAGACACTCATTCAGATGAAGTACCTCTAAATTAAGAAAGGGATCTGAGAGTTCATCTTGTAAAAAAAGGTACAAGAAATACAGTACTTCTCTGTGTTTCCAGCCTTTTTGGACGCTCTGTAGTGTATTTCTTGTCCTGTTTTTGCATTAACAATTGGCTTCATTGCTTTAAATTTAGAAGAACTTCCTGGTACGGTGTCTGGAGGTTGAAGAAAACCATACTGAGCATATTGTCTGAAAATGTTGTTAACGTTCTGTTTAAGAATAAGTTTATGGTAATATTTCTGACTTTGCAGATGCTGTAGTTCTTGACATATTGTTCGCTGATTATTTGATGACAGGTCTGTTCCAATTAAAAATTAAACTCCACAAGGGCTGGAATATACCTTCCTCTTTTCTGACTGTCTAGTCCCTAGCTGGTGCCAGCAGAAGTAGGTGATCAGAAGGGTTTGATGAATGAACAAATGATAAAGTCAGGTCGGTTTCGCGTGAACCCTTGCTCTGGGGCGAGCCCAGAGTGGGCTGCCTCCTTCATGGCTGTGTTTTCAACTCTCTCTCGCTAATCCCCCAAAATTTGACAAGAACAGCTAAGATGAAGACTAAGCTCTATGTCTCAGATGTGGAAAAGAAACATAAGTGAGCGTCGGAAAAGCCCGCAGCGTCCCCGCAGCCTGCTGCCCCGGCCGGCGCGTTCTTCCCGAGGCCAGGGGTCCCCGGGGTGCGCGGGGCCCGGGAGTTGGGGGAGGGGCGCGTTCCCGGGCTCCCGCGCGGGTCGCCGGCAGAGGGGCTGCGCCCGCAGGCTCTCCTGGGGGCTGACAGCCCGGCGACCTGGGCCCGGCCCCCGCGCGCGAGCCGCCGCCTGTGACGCGCTCCGTTCGCCCGGATCAAAGGCCCCACAAAGCCTGCCGCCCCTGCAGCTGCCGGGCTGGGGACGCGCTGGGGACGTGGGCGAGCGTGGGCCGAGAGCCAGCCTGCTGGGCTGCCACCTCCAATCGTGGCTCTCTCCCAGGGAGGGGGTTCGCCCTGCGGCTTCCAAACCCACCCTTCTGGGGGGTGGCGGTGAGGGGTGCGTCCGGGGGGTGAGTCTTTGCGCCTGTCACCTCTCCTCTTGCTCTCTCACTTACCCCCTAATTTGGGTCCTCAGGATGTCTCACCATGACCACCAGGGCTCAGTGAGGTCTGCAGAGCCCCTGGCCGCCCCTGCAGCGCCCCACCGCCATTCCTATTTGATTCTAAACGTAGGTTTACAAGCGTAGACAGAGATCCGGGTATCGCTGCAGAAGAGCCACCACAAGAAAATGCAGAGAAATGCTTACAGTGGTTTCATCTCTGGTTTGTGAAATTAGGAGCGATTCAAACCTTTTTCATGCCTTTCCCTATTTTCCAAGTTCTACAATGTATTATATAAGAATATAAATTTTTGAATTGAGACAATAGTAAAAGTACACTTTTGATGCCTCCTATGAACCTCCCCCATCCCCAGCAGCACTTTAGGTCAATGAATGTCTAAGTTACTCTGCATTCTTCACGCACAGGGCAGCAGGCGCGAGGGGTAGCTGATGGGAGGCTGTTAAAGGAGTTAAAGGTGGGTTCCCGCCGAGTCACAGAGTGGCGGGAGCCAGCAGGAGGAAGGTGGGACATCTAGCATTGTATAGGTCACCCGGCCACCGTCACAGGTGGTCAGTGCGGAACCTGCGTAGAGCCCAGGTCCCCTCCCTGCCTGGTTCTCTTCAAGCCCAGGAGGCTGATGGGAGCGCATCTGTCTCTTTGTCCTGCTCAGGGCTTGATGTTCCCCTCTCACATCCCAGGACAAGGACAAGGTTGGAATTTGGGCTTGCTCTGCAGTCACAGGCCGGCGTCCTTGGAACCTCTCCTGAAATGCAGCTCTGGCCCTGTGATCACAGAAGAGGCCTGTGTGTGCCAGGCCCTGAGTCTGGCCGGGCAGCTGAACCGGTGTGGCTTAGGGAACAAAGCCTTAGCAACGGGCAGGAGGGCTGGCAAAGCTGGTGTTCTGTGGGTATCCCGAGCACGCAGATGGCAGGACCTGGACTAGGACCTGGGAGTAAATGTGTCCACACACATGCGAGCCGGTGCGAGAGGGTCTGCCAACGGGCACAGCCTGCCTCTCAGAAGTGTCTAAGCTGGAAAAGGAGGTGGAATATTCCTCTGGGACCGGGTCAAGGCCCTGCTGGGAGACGTTGGACAGGCCCTTCAGAGGGCTATCTCTGCTCCAGACCCATTTACAGTGAAGAGGCACGTGAGCCATTTCCCTACCTGGCTTCTCTCTGTAATGTCAGCAGCATATGACCAGCCAGTAGAAGGGGCCAGACCGAGCCTCCGAGCCTTCGAGCCTCCCGTCCCTGGAAAGGCCTACCCTCCCTCTTACACGGCTGAAGCCTGAGGTAGCGAGGTATGGGAGTACTTCTGATAGCCTTGGCTGACATGCTGCTGGGCAGTCCTGGCCCTAAGGACTTGGGGACTGCTCTTTGGCTTGATCCAGGTCCCTCTGGAGGATGGGCCACCCTGGCAATTGTTCCGAGCGTCTGTGTGGCTTTTCTCTGTGCCCACTGAGCATGAGCTGCTCTGGGATATTTAGCATAGCAGTGACCCTGTCCGCTCTGGTATGAGAATCATCCAGGGAATTGCAGTCAAGTCTGCAGTGTGACCTATGACCTGCGGCCAGCAAGCCTTCTTAATCCCCAGGTGGGCCAGGTACGGATGGCAAACTCAGAAACCCGCAGTTCGATTGGCTGCCCTTTATATTGGCACACCAGGATGCACCCAATTAGTAGCGCTCATTCCTGCCTCCCATCTGACTTCAAATGCCCGCAGCCCTTCGGTCTGGAAGCAGAGACCTGAAAAACTCATCACTTCTTGTTTTAAAAGGAGAAGGCAAAGGGAGAGTAACACACATACACTTAGTCACAAAACATAAGAGTCGGTTTCGTGGAGTTAGTCTGCTGGGGTGTAGAATCTAGAATCGTAACCGGCACCTCCCTTCTCTTGATCCTGCACCTCAGCCTCCGACAGGCAGGTGGGATGGGAACTGGAACTAAATTATGCTGATCTGTTAGTTGAACCCCAAATCCAAAGAGTCATTACTTTGTGGAACAAAGTCAAACTTCTAAACTTAAGAAAAATAGCCCGCATTCAAATGAGTGGCTGGAATTTGACCTGAAGCTACATAGATGTATTTCCCAAAACTATTAAATTAAGGAGACTGTCAACCTCTCACCTGAATTAAAACTAGAAATTCATTTTGGCTAAAGAATTTTCCTTTTTCTGTGAATCCTAGGTCCTATAACTATAAAGGGCAATGGTCAGGGCAAAATAGTGAAGAAAAGATTAATTTGTTTGTTTTTGATGTTTTGTTTGCTGACTTAAGGAGTGCACAGCCTGGAGATAGCCCTCCCATTCATGAGATCACCAGGCACCTCAGAACTCCTGACCCTGCCTAATAAGACGCCCACCTTTGAGAACCACCTCCAACAGAGCCCCTGCAGCTGAATGTGTCCTGTGTTTGCTCGTGCATTGTTTTTCTCCAGAATGTGTCAGTCGTGGCTGGTACCAATTGTCTTTTCATTGGGCAATAAAAAAACTGTTTTTAAGTTCCTTTCCTTTAAGGAGCTTAATTTATAAATGGAAATAATGTTTATAATTTCCCCCCATGCAGATGCCGCTCTCCTTGAACAGAATCACTCTGGGACCATGCCGGCGCCCAGCGGGAAGCCCAGCTCTGCATTCCCTGGTTGTGCCATACGGAAGGCAGCTTGCTTCTTTCCCCAGCCTGCCTTTCTAACAGGCTTTCTATACACTCTTAGCTCCAAATACAGAGGCGGCCTCCCTGCTGTGTGCAGGGTTCCTAAACACCCCCGATTTCCTTCAGAGGAAGAGAAATTTAGTTCTAGTTCTGCACATCTCTAGGGGTTGGGTGCCCTGAGAAGGGCTCAGAAATAGTCTCTTTAGCAGACTGCCTGGGAGGAGCTCCTCGGGCTCAGAACTTGCTGCCTCCCACTTTGGGCAACGGTCTTGGCTCCTGAAGCAGGTAGGGGCCCAGATATCTTGAGCCCCTGAAAGCTCTTTCTCTCTTTCTCAACCTCCATCCTTTTTCTGGAGGCAGAAAGCCGGGGGAGCAGACTGAGTGAAAAAGATGGGGAAGAATTTTGCCCGTTGTTGTTCTAGCTCTGAAACACCTGGAGGTGGAGGGCGACAGTGCTGACCCCAAACAGCAAGCATCTCTGTTTTAAAGGCAAAAAGTTTTCAATTAAAGTAAAAAAGGCAAAGTACAGTTTCTGAAAAGGCTCCAAAATGGCAATATGTATCTGCAGTGTGTGCTCTGTAAAAGGAAGGTGCCCATTACTTTAGAGTGACTGGTACTATTCCCTGTCTCTTTTCTCGCTCCCTTCATTTTATTTCCTTTTTTGTTGATTTCGCTGTCTCTAGCCCCTCTCCTCTCTCTCCTTCTGTCTCTCCTCCTCAATCTCCCTCTCCACATGTCTCCTCCCCCCTCCTCCTTTCATGCCCTCATCCTTCCTTCCCTTCCAAAGACCTGTCCAGACCCGGAACCATGTGTTTACAAACCTCGAATACAGCGTTCTTGGAAGAACTCCCACTCCCACCCCACCGGGCCAGCCTCACTGCGGGACCAGCCCCTCATACACGGAGGGCGGGGGGTGGAAAGCTGCAGCTGTTCCCTCATCTTCCTTTCTTCTCCTGGAGTATTTCTCCAGCTCCTTGTAGACAGCGGCCAGGAAGTGAAAGCATTGGTTTCCCTGAAATATTTCAGGGAATTTATTTATTTCACAGTGGGAATTATTTATCTAGCCCAGGCTGCCAGAAAATTCTGAGCGTCTAGTCATTTGGAGGTCATTGATGGCTGGCCGTGCCCTCTCCATATTTCTCTCGCTGCAGTTAAAGCAGTTCTTGGAGCAGTCAGCTGGGTGATATTAACTCACTATCTCTCTTCCCTGCTAATTCGAGTGTTCAGATGATACACGGCCGGGCACAAACACACTCCTGACGGCAGTTGCCACGGAATATTGCTTTTTTGGACTTTGACACCAGCTCCAACTTTGAGAGGAATTTAAGTGATATTTACTGCATAGAAATTCCTCGTTGGAGCGCTGCTTCTCTGGCTTAGCCTCCCGACAACACACTCGATTGATTGTGGCATCAACTAGCCTGAGACCCAAACTTCATGAACTGCCCTGGGGGCTCGGGCTGCGGCCTTGGCGTTGCGGCTCAGCACGGATCTCACAAGCGGAACCAGTCACTTAGGAGCGCCTCAGATCAGACGAGGGGCCAAAGAAAATACCCTCCCCCTGCACACTTTTCTGACCATTTGCCAGGTTACCTCTGACCTCCTTCAGGAAAAGAAATCGGCTTGTCTCTGGACAGATCCAAGGTGCTAGACAGTTTCGTGTATCCAATTTAAGTGCACCTTCATGTCATACCACTTCAGATGGTTCTTTAATATTAAAATATGGAACTAATGTTTTTGGGGAAATTTTCATGTAGAGATTACCTACAAAATCATGATTCCCCTGCCCTGCTTTTTTCTCCCTCAATTTTAAGTCACCCAAATACCAAAAATAAAGTTTAATTGATGTTCTTTATGAGGGAAAACATATGTGTGTGTAGGCATACATATATGCCTACACATACATATAGACAGACACACATAGGTACATGTGTATGTGTACACATACATGTACATGTGTGTGTGTGTAGTATGTGCCATACGGCAATTTCAGTCTTCGAGGGAGGGGACTGCCAAGAAGTCTACTGAGTCATAACCGGCCAGCAGACAGACTGGGGCACCTTCATTAGGTAGCTAATGTGCAAAAGCGTCCGAAGTCTGGCTCTTGTTCCCAAAGTACTTTATCCTTTTCAGCTTCCAGGCCAGAACCCAGAGGCAACCGAAGCTTTATGGTGAATGCTCGTTGTCACGCGCTCTCACTTTTTAAAATTTATCGTGGACTCCAAGCTTGTTAACAAAGATTCACCATTTGCTCCTGGCTAATTTCCAGGTGAGCATAATCTGATTTTCAGCGGGTCTTCACACAAACACAAAGTCATAAAGCCCCAGGGCCCAGCACAGGAACTGTGCCTTGCTATTTTCCACCTTTCTTTACCACCTGAAAACTCCTGTCTCCCATTTGGAGGGTTCAAAGGACATGAATTCCATAGGGGAACTTCCCTTTGACGAATAATTTGGTTGTATTGGGCTATTACCGCCTTCTAGCCTCCTTCTCTGCCTTAGTGACTCAGAAGAGGCACTTTGCAGAGAAATAGGAAATGCAGTAAATGTTTACTCTCCCTCCAGGGGCCCTGGGCCAGGCTGGCGTTTGCTCTAATTGTTGCTAGGGGTTCAGAGCGCAGACCTGTGTCGCAGCTGGTTGTTATGACCAGTCGCTCCTTGGGCTTGTCTGGTTGTAAGCCATCCTTTTGGCCAGTCCTGGGGTTCTGCTTTATCCTCAGATTTATGTGTCTGCCTGTACATCACCAGCACCTCCTGCCCCTACCCCCACCCCACCCAGAGGAAACCCAGCAGAGTTGCTCACAACCCGGTGACCTGAGGCCTCTGTCTGGTCGGTTTAATATCTGCACAGTACGTCTGTGGGCTATTTCCCACCCCGGACACTTCCTCATTCCAGACATTGGGTAACAAATCGAAATTGCCTGAGCCATATTACATGCCACAGTTCTCCAATCCCCTTAGCCAGTTCATAATTGACTTTTAAATCATTTAGGTGCAAAAGCAAATAATAATAGCCCCACTGTTCAGTAGCTAATAAATTCTAGCTCATGAAAACTGAGGGAGAAGGCTTAGACCATAAAAATTAAATATTTATATAGATACTACACCCACAAAGACATATAAATGCACATACACACACATTCTAGGCATCACTATTCATTTTTAATTTCTTATGTGATATCCAATAAGAGAAGATTTCCAGCAGAAAAAAATGAAAGGAAGATTTATTGCCTCCAAATTTATATAAGAAAACACCCCTATCTTCCTCCCCCAGCAAAAGAAAAAAAGGATACAAAAATACTGAATTGACAAAATGATCTTTTCTCTATTGTGAGAAAGGTGAGTTAATATCCATAAAGAACTCAGAGCTCCCTCAGTTGGGGCATGCGCTATAAATACAAAGCATCATTATAATTTACTATTGCACAGAGTCCATTTTTTCATCCCAACCATTTTTCAAAGCTTTCACAGCGCAGGCCTGTCTGATGGGAGCTCTGACACGGAGCCAAAGCACCTCTCCCAGACATGGAGAGACCATCAATCGGTTTAATGTGAAGACCCCTCTGAGTCAGCCTCCCAGGAACCCTGCAGGACTGCTTCAGAGCCGCTTTCCTTCAGTCGAGTCCAGTGACCTCCACAGAGCCACATCACCGCCTCGCTCCTGCAGAAGGGCTGGTCTCCCTACCCTCACTACCTTGGCCCCAAGAAGGAGAAACCGAGACTAGGCAACCCTCATTTTTCTCTTCCCACCTCCACTGTCAGCCCTGCCTTCTGCTAAATTGTAACAACCAGTCTACAGCAGCAAACGCCTCCATTCCCAGTCAACCCGTCTCTCCTAGATAGGGGTCCTCCACCTGGCTGATCCGCTGTAAATGCAGGGAGTCAAAAAATAAAATAATCTTTCTCCTCCAAGCAGCCTAAAGAAGCTACACTCCCGAACGTAGAAAAGAAGCAAACTACACTCAAAAACAGGAGTTCCTAAAACTGAAATGACGTCATCTGGTTTCGAAATAAATCTTTTTTAAAAAGTCTGGCAAGCAAGATTTATGTATTTGTGGGACTGAGTGCATTGATACAGTCCAAACGTGCTGGGTCCTAACCAAAGGCCCTCAGGACCGATCACCGGAAACGAAGCTGGAGACCCGTGTGATTGTCAACTGTAAGATCCAGGTGCACATTTAATCAAGGGGATTCACGGGAGAGGGAGCCCGCCCCCTGCCTGTGCTCCCCTACTGGAGTACTTCCCAGTGTGCACAAGTGGTGTCGAGACACTGACACATTGCTAAGATGGTCACAAACGCTGAATCAGCGCATTTTTAATCTGACGTTTTTTGTTATACAAACATGATTTTATTTTTGAGAACAATGCATGCCCCCTCCTTTTTTGTCAAGAATTGGGCCTGAAAGGAGCAGGAGAGATAAAGGAAAGTGTGCTGGCAAGTGATCTGAGGTTTTAGAATAAATCAGTCCCTGGAGACCCTGTGTTGTCCCTTTGGTCAGTGCAGACGTGTCTGCTAAGAGCCTGCGCTGGGCGCCGTCGTGGTCACTGGGGCTCCGTCTCCTTTGCTGATGCCTCTTTCTCTCCCAGATGTCAGGCCACCGACCTTTTCTCTAATCTTCTTAAACCCACTCCTTTTGTGATCTCATCCATCCATTCTTAGGTCTCTAAAATACCATCCGTGTGCTGTTGACCCCAACGTTTATACCTGCGCCCGGCTCTCCCCTGAAATCGGGACTCAGACCTCTGCTGGGAGATCCGACGGGTGCCTCGGCGGGAGCTTGTATTGAGTGGAGCTCCTTAGTCCCCGCCAGACCTGCCCTGTCTGGGCTCCCTGGGGACATTAGGATGAATTTGATTTCTCAATTCAAAACTAGGGGAAATCATTTTTATATTCTGTATAACTTTTCTGATTATAGGAGTAAAACTGTTAATTATAGAAATATTAGAAAATACAGAAAACATAAAAAAGAAAATAAAAATTATAACCCTAGCACTCAAACATCATTACTGTTAACATTTTGCTGTATTTTCTTGCAGTGTTTATTCTAACGCATTTTTTAAAAAATTGGGGTCGTATCCTTAGGGATTTTGTTTGCTTTTTACCTAATGCAACCTATTTTTTACTATTTTTAGATAGTGCTATATATAGTAATTTATTTAGCCACTCCACTTATTGTTAGAAATAGCTTGTTCTTGATTTTTGAGTATTGTAAATAGTGTTGCAATAAACATCCTCCAACACAGATATATTTATCCCTCTGATTATTTCTGAAGAATAAATAAAACACATGGGAATGCATAGCCAAAGGGAATAAATATTTTTGAGACTCTTTAAACTTAGGGCTGAATTACTTCCCAGAAAGCTGGTGCCAACTGACACTCATCCGTGTTCGAGAGCCTATAATTCACTGTATTCTCACCCATGCTGGATATTATCGTCAAACAAACAAAAACCAAAACAAGCCACCTGTAAGCCAAAGAGAGAGTCTAATTTTTAAATTTGCACTTCTTTGATTATTAGTGATGTTGAACATTTTTTTCGTGCATTTTCTTCACTGTGTATGTTTCTTGTTTTATGAATTGTGGTGATGCCTTCTGCTTTTTTTTTGTCATGCTTGCTTAAGAAGCGATCATTAAGAGCATGTTACAGACTGGGGATAGTCACCCTTTCTCTTTTGTATTTGTCATCTGTCTTTTCCCACTCATCATCTATCTTTCATTTGGTGTCTTTGACACGCAGAAATTGAAATTTAAGTAGTCACATTTTTTACTTTTACTCATGTGCTTAGGAAATATTTCCTTATTTTGAGATCAAATATATATTCACTTATATTTTCTGTGGAAGTACTGTTTCCAATGATGTCCTGAAAAAAGTTCACAATAATTTTTTCAGGAAGTGTTTTGGGTAGCAGCCCAGGTTGGCAGAATTACAGCCCCTGCTAAATGTGTCTGTTTGCTAAATGTGTCGTGCACAGTGTGTACACGTGGGGAAAAGCAAGTCTAGCCAAATTGACTTTATCTATTCAAATATAGCAAAATTGAGAAGGCAAAATGGCGGATTTTTTCGATGGGGCAGTAACAACACAGCCAAGATTGCTGTTTTACAGCAGGTCAGGGACGGTGTCGTTACATTTCTATCAGGATTTTGTCGCCGTTAAAATCGGGTCCTCCTGCAGCTTGTATGTTTAATTTTTCACAGTTTTCTTTAAAGAAATAGAAATCAAAGCAGGCAGAGGCATCTGTAGGAAAGGCTTCAAATGTGTCTATATCCGTGAGTGAGATGGCTGCCTATCTCACGTCTCATCTCTCCTCCTCACGTATCACGAGTGTGGTCCAGTTGGGGCGGCCCCATGGCCCAGGGACTCCCATGTCCTGGAGAGAGGGTTCCTTTATGCCTGGTCCACACTCTGCGCAGCCTGGCACCCAGGGTCGCAGGACACATGCTGGCACTGGAAACCCTGGGCTCCGGGCCGCCGCCCCGCTGCCCCGCTGCCCCAGCCTCCGTGCTGGCCCGCTCCTTCACCCTTCAGCCGGCACCAACAGTCTACAAACCAGGCCTGCAAGGAGGCCAGCTCTGGACTCCTCAGGTTTCTGCCACTGTTTGTTTTCTCTAAGTTTTACACACACATGCACGCACGCACACACACTCATACACCCTTATAGTCTTCCTGGGAGATCTATTCTGAGACCTTTCCTTGAAAAACAGTAGTTCTATATTCAGACACTATTACGGCCTCTGTGTGGTTCTATCCCCTGAAATGACCAGCTGCCCAAACTTCCATCCAGCTTGGCTTCTCCCTCCCTCTGCTCGCCACCTCCCCTATTCTGGGCCTTTCTATCATCCACCTGGCGTCTGAGAGCAGCTTCAACCTGGACGTTGTTTGAAAACTAATGTGGTTGCTTCTTGCCTGTCTACAGATTCCCCACGCTCAGGGGATCACAGAAAGCTGCAAGGATCGTGCTGTCACTCTCACAGCCAGCGATTCACAGGGCTGCTGGGCTCACTGACGCCTTTAAGCCCCACGACAGCCTCGAGGATGAGGTGAGATTAGCGTCCCCATTGTGAAAAAACGGGAAGGAACCGACCAGACGTAGTTCACACAGCTGGTGCTTCCCACCGCGAGCCCTGCCCCTTGCTCCTCTGCCACACGCGAAGCCGTGCTCTCTCTGAGAACGTGTGCCAGTCACCGTGTTGGAACCCCTTCCCAAACACGCCTCCCTGGTGCTCTCCCAGACTCGCAGGCCTCTCACTGCGAGGGGAGCGCCCCACTTCACATGGCAGCCCCTCACCCCACCACTGGGGGTTTATGTGTCACCAGCCTCCTCATCACACTGACCCAGGGTCTAGCTCTGCCCTCAGAAGGTGAGCGGTACGCCCTGCCTTTACATGGTGCCGCCTCGCGTATCCGAAGGCTGTGCTGGGCCTGGACCCCTTTAGTCTTCTAGGCCCTTTTCATCTGACACTTGTCTCTGGAGAGCTCTTTCTACTCTGAGCACCCCCTACCCAACCCCCCTGCAGATTAGATAAAGCCACCTGAACTGGAGGTACCCCGCAGCCTCCTCCCTAAAGCTTTCTCTCTGATTTAGTTTGCAAGATAATCTGCCTAAATATAGATGGATAGAGATACTAAACACTCTCACTGCCCTTCTTTCCTTCTCCCTGGTTCTGAGTCTGGGGGTGGGGCTGAGGCTGGGGAGGGGGAGTTAGCCTCAAGCAAGTTACGGCTGAGCCTTTAAAGTCAGATTTTAATCTCCTTTCCCCTCCACCCACCCACCAGCATAGTCAACGCATCCCCGAGACACCTGCTCGGGCGGGGGTGCGAGGGCGGCGGCAGTGGGGGATAGGGTGGCAGAGGCACACTTGCCTGCTGTGTGAGGAGGAAAATTCTGCTCCTGGCTACAGAGTCTAACTGGAGCCTCAAAGAGATCTTTTTAGGTAACAGTGACCAGGCACAAAAAAGACCCTTCACGAAAGACAGCAGGCCTGTCTTGGAAAACAGCCGGGGTCTGGGTAGGAATGCACAACACAAATGGGACATGCTGTCACACTGAGAGCAAGGACACTATCAGAGACCACTGACTTGGGTCAAAAAGAACTTAGGAGCCAACTTTTTTTTTTAGGTACGTTTTTTGGTGAGGAAGATTGGCACTGAGGTAACGTTGGTTGCCAAGCTTCATCTTTTTTTTTCTTTCCTCCCCAAAGCCCCCGTACATAGCTGTATATCCTAGTTGTAAGTCATTCTAGTTCTTCTATATGGGATGCCACCACAGCATGGCTTCACGAGCGGTGCCATGTCTGTGCCCAAGATCCAAACCGGCGAACTTCAGGCCGCTGAAGCACAGTGCGCAAACTTAATCACTCGGCCCTGGGGCTGGCCCCTAGGAGCCAACTGGAAGAGGTTCCCAGTGGCCAATGCTAGAATAACTTCAGTATCAGTAAGAAAAACAGCTGCCATGGATTGAAACACTTAAGTATGTTGAGGTCCATCAGTCATCATGACACTAAAACCAACCAACACACTCACTGTTCTCCCTTGGACAATGCTGGGGAATCAAACTGTTACTTAATTTTTATTGAACCCAGTCCCCCTGGCTTTTGTTATAAAATATATGAAATACACACGAAAGCAGGATGGTAGATTGGACCTCTGTGCACCTGTCACCGAGCTCAACAATGATCAGCTCACGGCTCTTCTTCCACATGCCTTCCTGCCCGCCGCTTCCCAAGGTTATTTCGAATCAAGTCACAGGCATCGTATCCATCATTTCATCTAAAAATAACAACTCCTTGAAACAAGGGGAAGGAACCAAGCATTCATCCTGGGTTTTATCAGGGTAGCCAAAGAGTTGATGAGAAGTTTCTCTCTATAGAAATATTCCACCAAATAAACGGAAAAAAAGCTAACTCCTAATGAAATAGAGGCTCTAGGCAACGTTGGCTTCCAATATCACCTAAAGAAAGACCTTGGGACATCACGAGCCTCCTGATGAAAACACAGCAAAGCACCTTGAAGTGGTCTCGCTCCTACGTCAGACCTGAATCTGCTCAACCCTCCAGACCCAACTGCCACTTTATACAAGTGCAAGAGGCAGGGGACATGTTGCAAGACTCCACAGGGGTGCCATCAGCGAATCCTACTGAGGGAGATGCTATGGGACAAACAACCTGGTGTCCTCAACAAATACAGTTCAAGGAAACACAGAGAGGGTGTGGGAGGGTGGGGTCCGGGGAAAGGAAACTGTAGATATAAATAAAAGAGACTAGGCAACACAGAACAGTTGGCTCCTAATTCAAACAAACAAACTATCAAGTGAAAAAAAAAAAAAAGAGAGAGATGGTTGGAGAAATTTAGACGTTGAGTAGACATTTGATGATATTAAAGAATTACTGTGAATCGTGTAGGGTAGGACAATAGTATTGTGTTTTTTGAGTCCCTATCTTTCAGAGCTACATTCTGAAATACGTACATGCAGTTCACTGCAGTATTTTCTGTGCTTTCATGCATGTTTGGAACAGAAGGAGCCACCCTGGGTCCCCCTTCAGAAGACAGGCACTTGGCCAGAGGTGAAGCTTCACTGGTAGCTGCCACACTGGGGGTTGAAACAGCACCTTTCCCAGGCTGCTGACCCTTCTCTGAGATTCTGGTGAGCTCTCCGAGGGTGGGCTCTGGTTCTTGGGCTTCTCTTGTGCTTCGGGGGCACCAGGCCCCGGGCTGGTCCCCTGTGGGCTCCCTTCTGCTGAGCGAATGGAAGGAGCCTTCGGAAAGCGCTCAGCTCTGCTCAGTCCTTCCTTAGCTGCATACTACATCTCTCAGTTCCCTTCCTTCATCTGTAAAACGGGAGCAATAAAACTTAATCCACAGGGCTGTCATAAGGATAAAGCAGCATAATATATGTGAAGCTGCTCTATAACCAAAATAATAATTCACAGCGATAATAATAGCTAATATATATTGAAGGCTAACTATGTTCCTGATTAATTCTAAGCCCTTTCTATGCCTCATCTCTTTTAACCCCCATAAACCCGATGAGGTACATACCATTATTAGCCTCATCTCACAAATGGGACAGTGAAGGCACAAGGATGTGAAGGATGCAGTGCGGGCTTGTGGACTTGTCCTGCTTGCATACAGGTGGAAGAGGCTGTGGGCAGCCTTGTTGTAAGTCGAGGGACAGCAAGAAGTTCCCTCTGCTGAAAATATCATTAGATGGAGGCATTTTGGTCTCTAAGAGGTCTCTGTTAAAATGGCAATTACCCTGAGAGGAGTAGCACATTAGGCTTCTGCACACCACTAAGGCCATAAGATGAACCGTCTACCAGATGACGCTCCCTCCTCCATCAGGACCCTGAGACAAAATTGGACTGGTCAGCCCAGGAGACACCAAAAGAGAAGAAAAGGAAGAACAAAGTCCATGACCTTGGCCATTGTCCCTGGAGCCTGCCCTGACCCCCACCTCAAGCAGTCAGTGCCAGACGACCGGCAAACACGGCTGCCTTTCTTGTGTTCAGACAGACCAGTGAGGGGAGGGGCCCGACTGGTGTGCCATCTCTGCAGTGCCAGAGCCTGCCCAGGAGATCGCTCCTCATCTGTCCTCCCACCTGCTCAGACTTGCAGGCTGGCTCTTGTGACCGCTGATGACTTCTTGGGACATCTTAGTGCAAAACTTGGAAGCCATCTGGAGAAGCGCAGGTGCTGCTGGGGCAGCTGCCATCCCTGCTGCCTGATCTGGGTCTCCCCTCCTGCCCCACCGACCCAGGCAGGCAAGATGCTGCCATTTTGATCCCCACCAAGATGTCACGGAAGTTCAAAGTCCAGCCACACTCAGGCCCTCAAAATTCTTAACTTCCCTTCTCCTGGGCTGTGCTCCGTTGGACCAGGCGAAGAAGCTGGATGATGCAGGCCGTGGGGCTGTGAGGGGCCGAGGGATTAGAAGCAGCACTCTGTTCACTGCAGTTCAGCTGCTAGTCACAAAAGCCAAGGCAGTTCTGGCCACCCTGACACGTGTCTTGCGCCCAGCACACACAGGAGGAGAGGCTGGCTGCAACCTTCCTGGGGCAGGTCACTCCTCAGCCATGCTTTTGTTTCTAGCCACCCGTTAAAGGGACACAGAAGAACCAGAGCTGCCTGAGTGAAGGCCAGCATGGCGAAGGGCCTTCAAGCCATGAAGAACAAATGAGGATATCAAGCCTGGAAAAGGCAAGACTTGGGGACCTCAGAGATGCTTTTAATATTTGAAATGTTTTTTATTTCAAATTGTTTGTGTGCGTGTGTGTGCATGTGTGTGTACTTGAGGCCAGTAGAAGAAGTGCCACTGAGGACCAGTTGGAGAGGCAGGATGGTGGATAGGAGTGCAGGCTCTGGAGTCAGATACTGAGCTTCCAATCCCACCTCCTGGGCCTCAGTTATCTTGTCTGTGAAGTGGGAACAAAAACTAGTACTTATCTTCAAGGGCTGTTGTGAAGATGAAATGAGTTAATACACGTAAGATGCTCTCAATGGCCTGGTTCATGCTAAGTCCTCAATAAATGTTAGGTTAATATAATGTTCACAACTGTCAGAAAATGGAAGATTCTAGGATATGGTAAATGAAGGCTGCAAGATCCAAGTTGCATATGGTGTGATTCCAATTTCTTTTTTATTTTTTTTAAAGATTGGCACCTGAGCTAATAACTGTTGCCAATCTTCTTTTTTTTCCCCCTGCTTTTATCTACCCAACCCCTCCCCGTACACAGTTGTCTATCTTAGTTGCAGGTTCAATTTCGTTTTTAAAATGTGCATTATTTTGGAAGAATACTAGAAGAAAATACCACAAACAAACAACAATAGATTAGGCGATTTCTGGACAATAGGATTATGGATGATTTAAATTTTTGCACTTTTAAATATTGCACATTTTCTAGGTAAGCATATATTATTATTTCGTAAGTGGAAAAACATTTTTAATGCTATCTCTGTTTTAAAAAGGCATGGTATGCTTAAAAATGTAGTGCGATCCTGGTCACTAAAAGGGTTTAAACCACCCTGTCACTAAAAACATTCAAACCCATGTGGCTAATGGACAGTTGGGTTATTTATACTGTTTAATCCCAACCATGAAGGGTAGCCAGGACACAGAAATAAAGCCTGGCAGGAAACAGATGACCCTGGTAACAGTGGGTACTCTACAGAGATGGATGATGAATAGGGTTTTTTTTTCTTCCTTCTTCTTTGTTCTTTTAAATTTTTCAAAATTAAATATGCATTACTTTGAAAAGGGGCAGAGGATTAACTGGAATGAAAACTAAAGTAAAAAGAAATCAAAAGAAAATGCGGTCAGCCTGTATTAGCTCAAAGGTCCCACAGACCTGCCCATCTTGTTTCCACGACCATGACTCTGTGACCACAAGATGGTGGCAATTACACGATGTGATACATCCACCTCGATCTGCCACACACTGCAGCCAGATGGGGGTCATGTGTCCCCCTCCATCCCCCCACTATCAAAAACCACACAGGGGTTCCAGTTTGCTTTTACATCATATTGAAAACCTTCACTCCCCAGGCCCCCCACCATGTGGCTTCAGCGTGTTATACTCTGGTCACCCAACTTTCCACCTATGTCCCCTGTTCACGTTTCTCTCACCCAGCCAGGTCCGCCTCTGGGGGCCTCACTAACACCAGCCCTCCGCAGGCCTGAACAGTGGCCACTTCCTCACCCGGGACCCCTCTGCCCTCCTGTCAAACCCCTTCTACCCATCAGTCAAGGTCACCTCTTCCACGCCAGGTACACTGAGCTCCGCTCGCAAATGTCAGTTCTTTTCCTGCACCAAACGCCTTATCACAGCTGCAGTCTTCACTGCTTCGCGACCCTGAGTCTTGCCTCTCCCCTTTGGGTGAGAACTTCTTGACTATGGAGCCACATTTTCTACTTCTCTTTTGTCTCCCATGCCGCATACAAAAACATCTAGCTCCATGCAGAGGGGTACTCAAATCCAAAAATAGGTACTGGCTGGGCCATGTTACTCAACAGCCACTTCCTGTGGTCTGACACCCCAGTCCCAGCAGAGGCCAAGACCCAATTAGGCAGCTGTTCGATGGATCTGAAAAGATAGTAGACTTGCAAGTTAAAGGTGATTTGTGAGGATAGCCCTATGATTAAGACACAGCTCTGCCCTGGAGTGAAAGAGACTCAGTTTCTCACTTTCTCGTTTGATTTAAAGCTCTTCATCATGTACCAAATTGGAGAAGGACTGGAGAGGTCTCAGTAGGGTCATGGAAATGGGAAGTGGCTTAGGAAGTGGAATGAAAAGTAAAGAGAATAGGGTTAATTTAGCTGGAAAGAGAATTGACAGGAGCCCACACTGGTCTTTAATATGGAGGAAAACTGTATATTTTCTGTATATAACTGTGCAGCTGCTGTGTTCCTTCGTGCTCCCCCCCAGCCCCCCGGCACCCCCAGAGGTCTCTTCCTGCTCAACCAGCCGATAGCCAACACCCAGATCTCTTCCAGCTCCAAAACTTTAGTTTGGAACCTCTTAAGCCGGAGACTGCAGGCTCTGGAGTATGTAGTCAAGGGGCACTGCGGAATATCCCTCTCAGGTGATTTCGAAGAAAATAGACACACATTTTAGAGCATGATCTAAGCAGGACCTTCTGCCCATTCTACTTCAAACCATACATGAAGATGCACTTGCGTTCCACATAAAATATGTTGTTATTTTGATATAAAAAGATTTGAAAGTACTTTTACAATTTTGCTTTTGAAATTATTTGGTTGTGGATAACTCATTTAATTTGTGATTGGCTATAATTTCTTGGCTTCTGTCATGCATTCTTGGGAATTTTTGTAATGTGAAAAACCCGTAACCTATAGCTTGTTTTCAGATGTAAGATTTATGCGAATATTTAAGGCAACAACAGGCTGATGTCGAGCACAATCATAGCACCGCCTGAGACTCGGCGTCTAGTATGCTGCTTCTCAACCGCTCCCCATTAGGAAGTGTTATAAGAAGTGCTTATTTATAATATCTAGAATACAAAAACGTGGAAAGAACTTCTATTTAAAAAGTTAAAGTGGAATCAAAGCTATACCTACGTTAAAGTCATTTTCACTCATTTGCTTTCCAAAAGCTTTCCTGACTGGTGGAGAAATTTGGAAGTAGGGTGAGGGGGGCCTTTTGCCAGCACATGGGGAGCACACATGTGCCATCCATAGTGTGGGTTGAGGTTGAAAGAAAAATTCAGAATCACTGCTCTGATCATTTTGTTTGAAATGTCTTATTTCTTTTCGAAACCAGAGCTTTCTTGGGGCTAGATGCGGGGAGCCCCTGGGGCAGTCCAGCACTGAGCACTGGGGGTTACGAAACCATTTGTTGGATTGACTGAGACATAGCACTCCACTTGGCAAATGGGCCCACTGTCCCAACTTTCTCCAGGAAAAGCAGGGGCCATCACAGGATCACCACTTTATTTAGACCTGTGAGACTGCTCAGGAATTCCTGTTTGCCCATTTTGCAGGGCACACAGTGAGGCCCACGGCAGCCGGGCAGGAGCCCATGCTGGGTGCCAAGCAGGACCCAGGCCTCCGTGAGGTGGGCCTCGGGTCTTTGCAGCAGGGCCTGTCTGCACCTTTCACTGGGCGTGATCTCTGTCCAGGCCACCTGCCCCTCCCTTCCCTGCCACTCCACTGAGACACCCCAGGGACCTACTCTTGTCACCCTCTGGACAATTCTCAGGAAGAGGCTCCACCCTCTGAACTGACTCAGTGGAAATTAGAGGCCTTCCCTGGGTCTCACGAAAAGTTCTCTGACCTGAGGATGACTATGAAACTACAGCAGCTTCCGCCTCCCTCCCTGCCTTCTGGGGACAGCACTCTCCCCCACCATTCTGGGACGAAGGGGTCAAAATGACATCTTCTTCTTTCTCTCTAGTGACCTTTCAGAACCCAAAGCTATCAGGCCCATACATTCTCCCCGTGCTCACAAGATGCTGAGCTCCTGCAGGTGCTGATGATAAAGAGAGAAGGCAGGTGAGTCCTCCCTCCAGACCCCTGCCCTTGACAGCGCAGAGACTGCGTGACATTAGGGCACTGACTTGTTCGTTTGTTTCGAATCTTATCTCGCCTCTGCGGGCGGGTGTCGAATGAGCCCTTCCTCTCCAAGTGTCTCCCAAACCCATTTCTGCACCATGGGTTGACACTCTCCTCCTCCCCCTCCTCTGCCCACACCCCTCTCCCATCACCTGCCCTCACCAGAAGGAAAGCCTCTGCAGGTCTGGGCTGGGTGCTGACCTTTAAGAGCAGGGAGCTGTGACCAGACAGCAGAGGAAACACAGCCGCGACAGAAGCAGCAGCTGGGGAGGCTGGGCCTGGTCTCCAAGCCCCGAGGAGGACCGAGTGACTTTAAGGAATCCTTCTGGACTCGTGTCCAAAGAGGATGATCTCTTCTCCTGGGAGAGAGCCTTGAGCTGCCCACCCCTCCACCTGGGGAAGGGGAGGGCCTGGGGGGTTTATCTACATGCGCTGCCACAGTCCACAGGGAGCTCTGAGGCCAGGGTGGAGGGCCTGGAGAAGGAGGTACCATCTGGAGCCCTCCCGCCTGAGCATCCCGAGAACAAGTCCCACATTTAGCTCCCACCTCTGCCACTTCATGAAAAGAGAGGCATCAAGGGTCTGGGTATCAAAGGCAAGATGCCCTGGCTGAGCAGATCTACAGATGGCCCCCGGCATGGTGAGGGGTGGGGGCCAGCGGCTCCGAGGTGGTACCCAGTGGACTTGCCCCTTCCCACCTCCACCCCTCAGTGACATTCCAGGGTGGCCCCACAGCTAGTGGAATGATTGACAGTTCAGCAGCATCAGTGGCAGAAACTCAATCCGGGGCACAGACTGCTGGAGATCAGGAAATGATCTGGTTACTCGTCTGCCTCTCCTGAATCCCTGGGAGCTCCCTGGGGTCAGGGTCCCAGCTTCCTCCTCCTCATGCCACAGTGCTGCCAGCACTAGCAGGGAAGGGCTCCAGGTCCAGGCTCTGTGGGGAGGAGTCCCTGCCGCCTGGCTTCCTGGTGGCTACAGCGCGGGCAGCAGTGGGGACACGAAGGCAGAGCTCAGGAAGCTCTCCTTTCAGTCCTGGCTCCAGCCCCCAACCCCCACAGACCCTTTGGGTGGATGTGCTTCATCTTAACTATTTCCCACCAAGAAAAACATGAATTTGCTCTCTGCTTCCCTCTGGCTGAGCTCCTGAGGAGACCAGAATGGCCCTAGGATGGGGATGGGGAAAGAAGCCTTGTGTTGATAAGAAGCCTGAACAACCAGGTCAAGAACCAAAAAGAAAATGACCTGAGGACTTGGGGCCGGGGAGAGTAAGGTTGGCTGCTGGCCATCTTCCAGAAGGCTCTTTGCCCTTCCCTCCCTGTCCACACTGCCCCTCGGACCCCTTCAAGGAAGCATCCCCATGCTCAGAGGGACTGGTGGCCTCAACCCTGCTGCTCCCAAGAGGTGGCAAGAGAAGAGGCATCATCAGGCCAAAGAAATGAGCGACTTGGAAAAGTCAGTGGAAAGAAAACATGTTTTCATCACAGCAAGATCAAGAAACTGGTTTGCTTCTTGCACCAACCCCCTCATTTTTCTTATGAGAAATCAAATTCAGAAGGGACGCAGGACGGCAGCTCGTGAGAGACAACTCAGGGCGCTGGAAATGGCCCTGGTCTTAGAAGCAGAAGCGCCGCGGACCACGGGCTAGTCACTTAACCTCTTTGAGCCTCAGAGCAAATCAGGGAAGAGCCAATTCCAGAGGGTTGTGGTGGAGACCAAGAGAGACTGCTTAGGGGAAAATACTTTGTAAACCGAAAAAGAGAACTAAAACGGAAGGGGTGAGTGACGGAGCCGGGACTAGAGCCCAGATGCCCTCGGGCCAGGCGCCGGGGCCAGCAGCCCACCCGAGCTCGGCAGCGGAGCGAGCGACTCAGCAGCAGGCCACCAGAATATGCAGGTCTGTTCCCACGCTACAGAGGCCAGTGCCTGCCACCACATCCTTTCTC
Source organism: Equus caballus (assembly GCF_041296265.1). NCBI lineage: Eukaryota > Metazoa > Chordata > Mammalia > Perissodactyla > Equidae > Equus > Equus caballus. The sequence goes on from NC_091688.1 coordinate 4,102,261, forward strand.
TCTGGCTTGTGGGCTCTGCAGCCTGCGAGAGGGTCAGCGCAGACAGGCCCCGCCCAGCCCTGAGAGCGCAGAAGCCCCCCGCCCCCGGGGAGGCCAGGCCGGCCCAGCGCCCCGCCTCCAGGGGCTGCTCCCCGCCCACGCCGCCCTGGTGCCTCTGTCCCGTGCTCTAACCAGTGGCCACTCTGGGCAGTGGGACCGAGGTGGTCACTGACCTCACGCTGCGACGGCCCCGCCCACCGTTCTTCCAGCCGCGCCTTGGGCAGTGTCCCTGCACCAGAAGGCGGCGTGCCCAGAGGAAGGAGCGCTGGACCCCGAGTTAGAGATGTGGGTCCCAGGCCCACGATCCCATATCACTGTCTAGCTGTGCTCCCCTGAGGAACCCACTCAGTCTCTCAGAACCTGTTTCTCCTTCTGTCAAATGAGAACGACGATGGCTCTTTCAAAGGGTTTGTGATGAGGTGCAAATGAGCTAACACTTTGGAAGCACTTATTAAGTGGAAATCAGGGTACAGCTATAAGATATTATCATATGTTCTAAAAATTTTTTAAATTATTTTATTGCTAAGATGACATATGGTAGTATTGAGACTTTTTTAATAGATGAAAGATCCTCTGATGGAGCAAAACAAGTCTGTCCCTTGCTGCATGTGGACGCGTGTTTTCACGCCACATGCAGGAGCGGAATGCTGTCGTTGAAGTACCTCCAAACAGAAACTTAGGGAAGTGAGGGGCGCGTGCCTGGAGGAAGGCTGCCGAGGGCCTCCTGGGGGAGGCAATCTGTCTTCACCAGCCTCTTCTGAGAGGCCCAGGGCAGCTGCTCCCCCACCACTTCATCAGTCTACACCCCGCAGAGAGTGGCTTGAAAGGCAGGGCTGGGAAGCACGTAATGGATTTGTGAGGCTTTAATACCCCACAGCCTACAAAAGACTAATAAAAACCCAAGGCAAGATTTTCCCAAGAGAGACTGTCACTGCGGAATAAAAATGGAAAAGATAAAGGCGAGTTCCTAGGATTTTCTCCCTCACTCTCTGTTTATAGGTATGGATTTTGTTCTTGTGTGACCATTTAAAATACGCACGGTGTTAAATTAGCACTCCAATAGCAAAAATAAAAGTGTTCCCACATCACCTTCTCTGCAAATATGTATTCAAATAGGATGAAATGCTATCTCAGGCTTTAGTGTCTGGAAACAGGGCTAACTGAAGAGTTCCTGCCTGCTTTGAGACTGGGCGACACTCCCACTGAGACATCACGAATGCCCGGCTACTGGGTGGGCTCTGCGCCTCTTCTGGCCGTGTGGTTTGGTAGCAGAATTCCATGGAAGTGGGACCCCGCTCAGGGGTGAGAGACACAAAATGCTGCTGTTCAGGGGAAAGCCACGTTTGTCAGAAAAACAATACATCAGAGACGCCGGGACGCAAACCCCCAGTGACGCGGGACAGGGACTTGGGTCCTCTTTCCTGCTATCTGTAAAATTTGATGTGAGTGGCCTGTAGGAAAGAGGCCAAAGGTCCCTGGCCGATGGGCTTTCCGAGCGCACGAGCCCAGCTGCCTGACCGCAGCGTAGGGCAGCCCCTCCTGGCCTGAGTTTTCCCCACCTCCCCCTTTCACACAGGTGGTTTCCCTGAAAGGAAAGAACTGCGATGCATTTTCTCCCTCAAAAGTGGCTTTAAAAATGTGTAAAACACAGGACTGAATGCCACCCAGCCCTGCCTCTGACCTGCACCCACGCTGGGTGTTGGGGCAGCCAGACCCAGGACGAAGCTGGCCTTTCCCCCGGAGGCAGAGCCAGCTTAGCTGCCAAATGCCCCCACCCCAGGCTTTTTCTGACCCTCTGACCCAAGTGAGGACAGGGGTTCACTCATCTCTCTGTCCTTCCCAGCACAGAGGTACACTGTAGAAAGCAAGCAATGTCCTCAAGCGGAAGCACATATACAGAGCCTGCAGTGGGCTCGGTGTGTCAGAACGGCCGGGGGCCTCATGATTCCGAGAGATGGCTCCAGATGCTGCCCTCAAACTCTTCCACGTTTTTCCTCACCTTGCCCCCATTTTCCTTAATTTTTCTTCTCCCATTCTTTCTCCCTGTCCTCCTTTTGACATCTCTGAAGGAATTTATATCAGCAGTTATTATATTTCATGTGTGTGTTAAAATCATGAATTTGTTAAAACGATTTGTCACATTTGAAATAGTATATTTTATTCTATATTCATAAATTCTGAAATTTTTTTGGCGTTTCCTCCTTTAAAAAAATTCAGACTACTTCACATCCATTAAAATGGCTATTAACAAAAAACAGAAAATAACAAGTATTGGTAAGGATGTGGAAAAATTGGATTGCTTATGCACTATTGGTGAGAATGTAAAATGACACAGTTGCTGTGGAAAACAGTTTGGCTGTTCCTCAAAAAATTAAAAATAGAATTACCATATAATCCAGCAATTCTACTTCTAGGTATTTCCCCAAAAGAATTGAAAGCTGGGTCTTGAAGAGATTTTTGTACACCCATCTTCACAGCAGCATCATTCACAATAGCTAAAAGGTGGAAGCCACCCAAGTGTCCATCGACAGATGAGTGGATGAGCAAAATGTGGTCCATCCACACAATGCAATATTATTGAGCCATAAAAAGGAGGGACATTCTGAACATGCCAGCTACAACACAGGTGAACCTTGAAGATGTTATGCTAGGTGAAATGAGCTAGATACAAAAGGACCAACAATGTATGATTCCACTTATATGAGGGACATAGAGTTGTTAAATTCACAGAGACAGAGAGCAGAACGGTGGGTGCCGGGGGCTGGGGAGAGGGGGTGGGGGGAGTTGTTTAATGGGGACAGAGTTTCAGTTTTACAAGATGAAAAGAGTTGTGTAGCTGGATGGTGGTGATGGTTATATAACCACTACATGTACACTTAAAAATGGTTAAGATGGCAAATTTCATGTGTATTTTGCTACAATGAAACACTGGGGGGAAAATTTCGAAGCACATGCTATTATGATTGTCTTAGGCGTTAAGATTGCCCTGTGGGCTTTTATCGGCTCACATTCTGCGTTTGCCAGGGAGGAGGAGAGACAGGAGAGGCAGTGGTCAGGGGTCCCCGCAGGCGCACAGCTTAACCCTTACAGCCGGTAAAGCAGGAGACCTTGCCTCTCTCCATTATTCTCCAGTCGGCAGTTTTGTAAGTCCAACATTTTCCACTGCTCTCAGAGATAAAGGTAGGCAACAGCATGTAAAGTTTAGAACCTGATGTGCACAAGGAAACTGTTTTAAAAACCAAAAAAAACAACAGGCCGGGGAGCGTCTGTGAAGCCTCTTACTAGCAGGCAGGGGAATTTTCTTCTCCCGGCGCGTAGGCTGCCGTCTTCAGCTTCAAATCATAAACAACCTCCCGAGCCGGGGTTAGCCCCAGGTGGGGGACACCCCGCCCCTCGAAACCTCCTTCTTGAACTGACAGTTGCCCCCTAGTGGGAGGTGGGAAACCACTCAGCTCCATCTCAAAGGGACCCCTGCGCCGGGGGTGTGAGGGGAGGAGGCTGCGCTGGCGGCCTGGTCCAGGGCCGCCCAGGACGGTGTCGGCCTGGAGGAGCACGGCCCACCGGCCCACCGTGAGAGAAGGCGTCACTCCGGCCGTGGGCCCGCCGCGGGCAGAGGGGAAGGCGCGGGGAGGGGCGGAGGGGGGTTGTTGAATATTTTTTGGAGTCCATTCGTATCATTCCACTCCTGGGCAGGAAAAGGATTGCATTGCCACCTTTCCTGCCCTCACACCTTTCCTGCCTTCTCTCCTGCCCCCATTTTCTTAATTTGTCTTCTCTTTTCTTTCCATCTTCCTCTTTCCTTCTCCACTTTTCCCCTCCCGGGTCACAGAGTAAGCATCTGCATATTAGAATTAGCTGTTGCTTAGTCGCGCCGCCGTCTGTCGCAGCGCCCCCCCATAAGGGCTGCGTGGGCTATACCTTTGAGTCTTACAAAAGCCACATGCGAGAGGTGCTATTGTGCCCACTTTGCAGATGAAGGCGGAGCCTCAGAGAGCTTAAGTAACACATCAAGGTCACACAGCTGGAACATGGAGAGGAGGGATTTGAATCCTGACGGTCTGCCTTCAGAGCCCAGACTCCTCCCTGCCTGGCTGTATTTTTGACAAATTCTCTTCCCCCTTCTTCTCTCATTCCCCTCCCACAGCTTCCTCTTGCCTTTCCTTTTCCTAAGGCAGGAGGTTGTGTCAGCAGGGAATGGGGGAGAAGTGACTGACACAGAGGAAGAAGGCAGCCAGGCTCAAGCTCCAGTGGTGACATTAATGTACACCTATTTCCTGCCTCCCTTTTCCAGAATGGCTGAGTTCCATGCTAGAAGGAACCTTACTGATTATCTCTGTCCAAACCTTCTGTGAGGTACCGAAGAAAATAGGATCAGAGACATCGAGTGATGTGCTTGAGGCTACTTAGTGGCGGAGCCCAGGCCCAGAAGCTGGCTGACGAATTCCAAGACTCTTCCTGTTCCAGAGGCCTTCTCCGTGGGTGGCCGTCTGCCAGCTTTACTTATCCAGAGTCACCTCCCCAGAGTTCTTAGGGGAGCAGGAGAAGCAGGGTGCATAACTGGGTGAAGAGTGACTTGTGGAGGACGGAAGGGCGGGGGACTGGAGGTGGCTGCTTTCTGAGGGCCGTTTGCTCTCTGTTTCTTGTGTACGGCACGATCAAGTCAGAACCCCTGGGGCCAGGTCAGCAAAGCCTGTGCCAAAGGCTTAGGGACTGGTTCCATCCTTTCCAAAAGGGTCGGATGTTCTCCTTCCACCTGGGGAATGGCTAGGTACTTGGAATTTTCTGGAGACCGTGTTGGGTTCTCTTGAGGATTTGGTGTTCAGTAAATACAGAGGTCCCTCTACACCAGTGTGAGCAGGACACTGGGAGAAATCACGTAGCTTGCTGGGCTGCACTTTGCCCAGCTGTGATACGGGAATAATTCCCTCCCTCTGTTGGCCTTTCAGTCTGTTGTGAGGGTCCAAAGAAAGACCGGGTGGGGAGGTAGTAAGAGAGCACTGTCAGCGTTCCGCGGGCCCTGTTCGCGGTCCTAGTTTTATTTTGCACTTTGGCCTGACACCACCCACATCACTGGATTGGTATAAGGATCAGGTAGAATCGTGAATCCTGTGTTCCTCGGAGGGTGGGAGCTTCGTCTCGCTTTTTGTATCTCTTATAAGATCCGGATACAGAGAGATATTTATGAAAGCAATGGGTGTTGAGGGTGAAGTTCTCGTCAAAAAACAAATGTGAGGGACAAGGCAGTGATGACATCAGATCATGAATGCTTGGATTCTAGAGCTGGAAGGACGGTTTGAGACCTGTTCCAGGGCCTTATCCTTGAGCAGAGATGTCTGGGGTCCAGGGAGCTCAAATGCTTCCCCCAGAGGGGCTGGAACTCTGTTCCCTCCTCACTTGGTTCTTGAATTCCCGGAGCAGTTGGGGACCGTCCCTTCAGACACAGCGGGAGGGTGGGTCCCGAGGAGCGGGGGACTGGTGGCCCAACTGGCCACCTGAAAGATTTCGGCAGACTGCTCATGCTTGTGGAATAAAGCAGACAGTAGCTGCAGAGTGAGTTGTCGATCACAGCAGTGTTCCCAGCCGTCTGAATTTCCACCCAGCAGAGACACTGTTGAGAGCTATGTTGGAGGAGAGGTTTGACTTGACGCCCTTGAAGGTACCTCCAGCTTTCTGACTGCTGATGTAGGGTGGGCCTGCGTGTGCTGTAGCAGGATCGCGGTGCCCTGTGCACCCCTCCCCCTATTGCCCATCCTCCCCACCTCCCCCGCCCCTCTTGGTTCTTGGGCTGCCAGGCTACAGGTCTGCTCCAAGCAGTAGCTCGCCGCCAAATCCTGAAGCGCTGGGGTTTCACGTCACTTAGGCCTTGAAGCCTGCTCCAGCCTAAGGTGAGGCTGACTCTCTTTTCAGATAGGACGGGGAGTAGGAAGAAGGAACCTAGGAGGAAGCAGCTGGCTCTCAGAGGTGTTAGGCTGAGGGAGAAATTAGCAAGGCCAGCTGACGAGCAGGGTTTCCTGGGTGGGGCTGAGAGGTAGACAAGGGCCACAGCCAGGGTCACTGCAAGGCGAGACAAGAGTCTAAACAGGGACCGAGCTGGGTAGAAGTTTGAGATTTGGGATCTGTTCCTAAACGGCCTCCCTGAGTTTCCTGAGAGATGCCTTTGGATCAGAGCACAGCAGTCCTCGGCCACCATCAGAAATGCCTGGGAGGAATGGTCTTGACCACCATGGCTCCAAATGGTCATCAGCTCTGTCCTCTGGAGAGCAGGCCCAGGGGGGTGTGACGTGCAGCATGTCACCTGTGAGATCTCCATCAGATCCAGGTGGGCCTGGAGTTTAGGGAGCTGTACGAGGAAGGTGGGTGAGGCAGAGTTTGGGCCCACGAAGGCGCTGGAGGCGGGCCCCAGGAAGCAGGGACATGGACAGTGAGGGGAGACCTAGCAATTCTACTGCCAGGAATTTATTCCAAGGATGTAACCCCAAATGTGGACACAGATAAGGCACAGGAATGTCCACAACAGCACCATTCACAGTGCGCCAAAATGTGAAGTCACTGACCTATCCGACAGCAGGCGTGTGGGAGGCGTTACAGCGCCCATAGGCACGAACGCTGCCCGAGAGAAATACTGACCACCGGGGAAAGAAGGCCACGCTTGACCGTCAAGTGAGAAAAACAGTTACGAAACTAAACGCACATATTCAAACCTGAAAGATAGTCACCAACACACTAATGAGTCTTGGTGACAAAATTTTTAAAAATAATTTTTGTTTTTTCTTTGTTCTTTTCTATATTTTCCAGGTTTTCCACAGTAAGTATGCTTTGACCTTGTAATCATTAAAAATATGAAAAATGTTATCTTTTAAAGTGTGCGCGTTTTAGGTTCTAAAGCAGAAAATAAAATCTATGCAATTTAAAAAAGAATGTAGTCGACTTGCTGGCTTACAGGTCATTTATTTATTTATTTATTTTTTTTTTTAAGGAGGATTAGCCCTGAGCTAACTACTGCCAATCCTCCTCTTTTTGCTGAGGGAGACTGGTCCTGAGCTAACACCCATGCCCATCTTCCTCTACTTTATACGTGGGATGCCTACCACAGCGTGGCTTTTGCCAAGCAGTGCCATGTCTGCACCCGGGATCCAAACCGGCGAACCCCGGGCCGCCGAGAATTGGAACATGCGAACTTAACTGCTGCGCCACTGGGCCGGCCCTCAGGTTGTCTTTTGCTATTTCCCATTTTCTTTAGTATTATAGGGCAGGGGAACCTTTCTTGGTGGTAAATTACTGCTTTTAGGGAAGCATTAAATAAATAAGGACATAAAGATTGTAAATGTTGATATTTGATTTGGACACAGTACTGAGCTCTTTGAACACCTGTTACCCTAGAATTTAGAGTTAAAATAAGCCACAGGATTGAGAGGGTAGCCTGGCCTAACACAGAGAGCACTGGGCTGATGGTCAGTCCTGGGTTACAGATCCAGAATCACAAACTCTCAACTGGAACAAACTTGGCACTCCCTATTTAAGGGGCCCCCAACCCCATCCATGATCTGAATTCCACCTACAGCATCTTTCCGGCTCAGCCACCAGCTTCATGATTCTGCCACCTCCTTTCTCAGGGCCAGTGAAATAAAGGGATTGGGACACAGAGGATCTCCTAGGTCCTTTACCAAGCACAGATTCCATGATGCAGAAGGGGAAGAGGGATGGTGATGAAAAAGCCTCCTTTATCATTTTACCCTGGGCTGCCAAACATTCCATGAGTGTCTGGCCCTTTCTCCTTCGTGCCTGATATCGACCCTACTGCATACGGGTGATGGATGCCAGAAGCTTGGCCGTGGGTACCCTGGGCTGTGGCAGCTCTCTGCCACCCTTCCTGTCCTTTAGCCTCTCCTCCAGGCCTTGCCAAAGCAGTGGCTTTTGTGCTGCTTGGATCAAGAGCTGCCTTCCTATCTGCCTGTCTGTTCACATTTCTATCACTCTGTGGCTCAGTGATTTTGGTTGTTTTTCACTCCTCAGATCAGATCAGCTGCTAAAACCAAAAGTGCTTTGGTGTCTTTCTACATGAATCCACATCTTTCCAACCTTCTGTTCTGAAATGCTCAGGCCCCTCAAGAGTCAGAGGAGCAGAGACATTGGGGTGAGGCCAGGTGGAGAGGACCTCAAGGGAGCTGGAGATGAGCACATGTTCAGGGATCATCAGAAGATCCTTGAGAGCAGCCTCGGAGTGACATGGCCACTGGTATGCCATGGAGATGCCTCAGGCACTCCATTTGGCATTCAGGAGTTCATTCTTTTTTAGTTTATAGTAATAGAAAACATCTATTATAGTGCTACTATGCACCTAGCTCCAACTGGGCCCTTTCCATACAGATCTTTAATTCTCCCAACATCTCTTCAAGCTAGGTAGAGTTATCTTCATTTCATAAAGGAGAAGACAGTTTCAGAGAGGTCCAGTCCCTTGCCCAAGGCCATATGGCTGGGTAGTGCTAAAGCCAGAATTTCCATCTAGGTCTAGTTGCCTCAGAATCTATGCTCTTTCCACTTCCTTCTGAAACTGACCTCCCTCAATTCCCCCATCTAGACGGAAATTGCAGACGGAAGACAGAAGGAGGCACTTGCCAACTGTGGACACCTGATGTCAAGCGGTTGCTTTCCGTGGTTTGTGGCTGTCCCCCTTGGGAAGTGCCATTCCAAAAGCCATGCTCACAGGGCAGCCCTGAGGCCATCATTTCCACAAATGTTGGGGAAGTGATCAGCAATGGATCAATTGCTAGCCTCCTGATGTCAAGCGGTTGCTTTCCATGGTTTATGGCTATCCCCTGTGGGAAGAGCCATTTCAAAAGCCATGCTCACAGGGCAGGCTTGAGGCCATCATTTCCACGAATGTTGGGGAAAGCGATCAGCAACGGATTAATTGCTAGCCTCCTGTGCTGGTCAACTTAATGACCAAAATGAAGTCAGACTGGATTGTCACTCATGACCTAATCCATCACTGAGTGATTGACAAACAAAAATTATGAACTCAATCTACTGGTTTTCAACCAGGGGTAGATTTTGCCCCCTAGGATTTTAGCAATATCTAAAGACGTTTTGGGTTGTCACAACTTGGTGGTGCTGTGGGCATCTAGTGGGTACAGGTGAGGGATGCTGCTAAACATCCTTCAGTGCACAGGACGGCCCCTACAGCAGAGAATCATCCAGCCCCAAATGTCATAGTGCAGAGGCTGAGAAACACTGCTTCATGCACTTAATCAAAAGGGACTTGATGTAACTGGAGACTAACAAATGTCAGAAAAAGCAGCTATTTTATTACTGGGAAATTGTCGCTAGGGTTAAACTGTAAAAGAGTTAGCCGTGACCAAGGGTGTCCACATCCTGTTAGGCTAGTCACTGGGCATTGTGTATTTTTTCTAGCTTGTCTTATTCAAGAGTGGCCCATGGAATTTACTTAGCTTTTCTTTGCATTAAAATCAGGAATGGAAAGTTTAACCTCTAAGAGGAAAACAAACAGAAAATGAAAAAGTACGTGTAGCAATGGAAGTTCATGTGCAAATTTTAGTTGAGTGTATTCTTTTCTATAAGGTTACTCACTCCCCCGCACAGCAGCCCTCCAGGCCACAGGTATATGCGGAACCCGCCCACATGTAACTGTGTAGGAGGAGAGCTTGGATCTGGATCCGGAGGAACAGAAGTCAAATTCCGACTTTACCAATAACTAATCTTGAGCAAATCAGTTACCTTCTTTAAGCTTTAGCTCCTCCACCAGTAAAAGGGGGGTTATACCTTCGCATGCCAAAGGACTGTGGATTTTTCATGAAGTAATTTACGTGAAAGCACTTGGCAAAACTACAAAGTATAATCCACTCGCTCGCACCATGACCAACACAGACACAGAGGGTTTCTCCTCCTTGCCCATGTGGGTTCTCTTTATGAGATTCTCCCACTTTGCTACTGCCTGGGCGATAGCTGCTGCTAAGCTTCTCCTGGGTGACATTCTATTTCTTATGCTGCACTGAAAAAATATTCTCTATATCATGAAATGGAAACATGGAATCCAACTTATTTTACTCATGACCCAAAGGAGATTATTGCTTCTGAGAGGATAGTACATCCCATTCTGAAGAGAAGGCTCACGATGATGAGGCAGACAACTTTCATGATGCAGCTTTCCATTTTCCACGAGACGAAATCTGGACATCACCCAATGCTTGATTGTCCTACAATAACTCTTGCCACTTTGAGCCAGACCCTTATTGCTCTTTAATTCTCATCTGTTTTTGTCTTTCCTTAACAGGGTGCTGGATTTTTACTTTCAAAATCAACACAATTTCAAGGGTCATAAAAAAGTTTAAAATAGAATAAAATACAATATGAAATAGAAAATAAAACAGAATATGCCACCCGTTTATTACAACCTGAGCTTCTGGTATGAATTAGAGAGATGGCTTGTGCACCTACATGTTTTGTTAGTTAACTTTTAGCTGCTGCTCTCAAAGCACTCGGCTGTTCTGACACACATGGTTTCTCATAATCGCCACCCCCTTGCCTGTAAAGCTTGTTATGCAAAGCAGTATTTGTCTGAGGACGAATGAGCTATGTGTTGTGATGTGCCATGAGTTCCTGAGAATAGAAACTCCTCTGACTAAACTCTCTATGAACGGAGCAAATCAGAGAACAATAACAAACGCTTTTATGGTTCAGACAAGCCAAATCACATTTGGTTTTCCATTTCACTTTAGTGACAGGGTTATTGACCTTAAAGATGCTCTCCCAACAGATGCATGCCATTTTTGTTTTAAGCTTGGCACCTGTGTTATCTGTTCATTGAAACCAAACACCCGCTCCAGCTGTGTGGCTCTCTAAGGAGGGCACCTCAGGCATCTTCCTAGTGCAATGGGATGGGAACAGCCAGAGGTGGGCAGACACTTACTGATGGGGCCTCCTTTCAAACTCAGAGGTGGAGAACAGGGCATAAGAAGTAATTGAGGCAGACTTGGACCCAAGCATCTGATTTCTGATCTCATTTCTCTTAACCAGGGGTTGGCAAAGGACAAGCTGTGGCCCGAATTTGGGCGGCTGCCTGTTTTGTAAACAAAGTTTTAATGGGACATCACCATGCTCATTGGTTTCCGTATCGTCCGTGGCTGTTTTCGTGCTTCCCCAGCAGAGCTGAGCAGCTATGAAAGAGACTGCGGCCCGTAAAGCCTAAAATGCTTCCTAACTGGTCCTTTGGAGAAAGTTTGCTGACTGCTTCTTAACCATGGGTTTGGTCTGAGGGGGTCCAGGGACACATACTTTAGGCATATAGAGAATACAAAGAAACAAATGTCAGGGTTCTTGCCTCAAAAATCTTTCCGTTGGAAAAGCAAAGTGGAAACTACATGGAAAGTTAATTAATAATACAAGAGTTGGATGATGACATGAGTCAGCGATCAATGACAACACAGGCACCAGCCCAACACTTTCCATGTGTTGTACAATTTGCTCCTCATAAAACCCCTTTGAGCTGGATACCATTACCCACATTAAACAGATAAAGAGCACCAGATTCAGAGAGCTTTTATTTGCCCCAAGAACGCACAGCTAAAAAGTACTGAAGGTAGAATTTGAACCCAGGAAGTGTGACTCTAGAATCCATGCTGTTCACCATCACTTGAGCAGGGAAGATGGTGAATGCCTCAGGAGTTCAATAAAAGGACGGATTATTGCAGGCTGGGATGGGCTGCGAAGGCTACAAAGCAGAGGTGGGGGCTGAGCATCACCAAGAAGGACAGAGAAGAGTCTGAGGAACAATCCTCCCCACGTGAAGGAAGACCATGTTACACATTAGTCATGACCAGTGACCCCTGGAGAGGGGACTTGGCCAGAGGGCAGGTCTTTCCTAGGACTAACCACTCCTAGACCCCATTTAGAACATCCAGGAAGCGTTTACAAGCAGCCTTCAGTCAATTGCATCCAGCCCCAGTCTCCACACATCAGCGGGTAGCTCCTGAGTGGCTGCACATGGTGCTGGCAGGAGGTGCTGGCTGCAGGTGGCTTGGCGGTGGTCCCTGTGTCCCTGGGTTAGGGCCTGAGGCAGGTCTTTCTTAGGGTCTTATGGGGATGCATGTGGTCAGTAGCATCCTAGTTACCCAGAGAAGAGACTCGGATCTGGTCTCAGCATCCAGCACCATAGCCGCCTCCTCTGACGGCGCCTCTCCCTGCGGCCATCTTAGTGGTGGAGCTCAGTACAGTGAAGACCCTGGAAGATCAGGCGGCAGAGATGCCAGGTGCAAACCTAGGCCGTACCACTTACTGGCGACAAGTCCTGAGACAAATCTCTTGGTGGTTCAGAGCTTTTTTCTGTAACATGGAGTACTAATGCCGACCTCACTGGGTTGTCATAAGATTGCATGAGCTGTGAGATGGAACCATATGTGGAAATACCGGGTGTGCCTAGGCATGTGATAAATATGAGAGATGGAAGTTAAAGGTAGATGGAAAGTTGGTGACAGGGGAAGGAGTCTGGAATAAATGAAGACCACTCTGCTTTAAGATGTTGTTCCCTTCTCCCAAATCAGCTGAGCAAATGGGGCCTCCTTGCTAAGGATGTGAACCTTACGGAGTGGCCTTCTTCCACAAAGAAGAGGCATTTTCCAGCAGTGCTTCTGGTCAACAATCTACTCAACAACCTCCCACACCCTCGGCCCAGAGAAGAGAAAAGGAATCATGGAAGTTATATTCTTTCCCATGAAGATCCTTTTAATACATCTTCCTGTCCCTTCCCTGCTTGCTTATATCCTGTCTCTCTCTCTGTCTCTCCCTCTCTCTCCCTCTCTCTCACACACAGAATCTTGCAACAGCAGAGAAAATCAAGGTCATCCTTTGTCCCTGCCTATACACCTGTTTTGTACACAAGCAGGTCTCACTAGAATTAAAATTTATTCTGAACTAAAATCACTCACACAGTCTTTCCTTGTAAGTCAGGGCTGGAGCCTAAGCCAGTTTCTCAAATGCTCGCTGACTGCAGAAAGCTGCAGAGAGAACTGGTCTTCCCAACGAACACGCGTTCGAAGCATTTCTTGACTCAGAACTGAACTGGAACCACTCCGCCTCGCAGCTGGGGCCCCTGGCAGCTGTGACCTGGAAACACAACCTCGTTTGTTCTTCCCTCACCAGCCAAGGAGAACATGCAGAAGGCAGGAGGGGCCAGCCACAGCTGCCGCCTTGGCCTCTCCTCCTGCAGGCTCCCTCTGCCAGTTCAGACCCCTGCTATGTGGAGCCGAGATGTCAGAGTTGGAGCAGGGAAAAGGAGCAGGTAGAAGAAACTGTCTAAAATCCAGAACAAGCTCTTCTGCTTGAAATACTATTCAGATTCATTTCGAGATTGCAGAATGTGCTGGCGATGTTTTTCTAAAGGGTAACCCCGGTGCTTCCTAGATGGGAGGCACCCTCCCTTCTGACATACTTATTCCATCTTCTGGAGGGAGGGAGGGGACAGAGCTGGTTCAGCAGCCCCACAATCTGCATCTATGCCAGTCATTTCAGCAGGGGCTTGAGAGTCAACCAGGCCAGAAGTGAGTGTCTCTGCCTTGGGCTGGCAGTGTCCTTCCTCTAATGGTGCTAATGGCAAAGAGCATTGTGCATTTATGGCCTGTTACCATGCCTCTGCCCTTTCCTCACGGAGCCGCATCATGGGGAACGGCAACCAATGTTCCAAACAAGTAAACTGAGCCATCCTGGAAACGACCATACCAGGTTGTCTCAGGAGACGCTGAGAAGCATATTCTTGTGTCTAGAAATTAAACTGTTTCTTGTGTAAGAAATTAAACTGTTGACTCAAATCGGTATTTCTGTAAGGGACTTCTTACATGGTGATAGGAAAGTTTCATAGTCTCGCTGTACCTCTGAGGTACCATTTTTAAAAGGGTGTCTTGGTTTGGGTTCTTCCAGAAGCCAACCCTGAGACAAAGATTAGAGTGCAGGTGGTTTATTTGGGAGACATTCCCAGGAAGCTCGGGCAGGTGTCATGGATTGACCTGTCCCAGCAGAAGCTGATAGCAGCCCTAACCCCCAGGCCCTGTGAATGTGGCCTTATTTGAAAACAGGGTGTTTGCAGATGATCAGGTTAAGATGAGACCGTTAGGGTGGGCCTGATCCAATACAGCTGTGGCCTTATGAAAAGGGGACATTTGGACGCAGACACACACATCCAGGGGAACGCCGTGTGAAGGTGAAGGCAGATTGGGGTGATGCATCTACAAGCCAAGGAGTGCCAAAAATTGCCAGCAAACCACCAGAAGCTAGGAGAGGGGCCTGGAACAGATTCTCTCTCAGAAGGAACCAACCTTGCTGATGCCTTGATTTTGGACTTCTAGCCTCCAGAATTCCGAGGGAATAAATATCTGGTTTTTAAGCCAACCAGTTTGTCGCACTTTGTTATGGCGGCCCTAGGAAACTGATGCAGTAAATACGTAAATAAGGGAAGGAAATCAAGAAAGGGAGCATCGTCAAGCTAGTTACCCCGTTAACAACCGGGGCTTCATGATGCTGGCAAATTTGAGGAAACAGTATTGAGCAGGTACCACACAGTGACCACCATGAGGGGCAAGGCCGCTCGGGTCGGTGTACCACAGCTCCCCAAATCAGTCACTGGCCGGGGGTGCTCCTCCAGACCGTTAATCCGCCTGCATTTCCGGCCTGCAGGTGCACAGCGCAGAGCAGGCTTCGAGGCCAAGAAAGGCCTCGGCCAAGAGGTGGATGGGCAGCTGGAGAGCAGGCCACATGACTGAGGGGGAGGCCAAAGTGCTGTGGACGGGCTCTGCAGGCATCCGCTACAAAGGACGCACTCAATCTTCTCAGGCTGTCTGGAGGTTTTCCGGCAGAGTTTAACACATAGGTCATTGAAGAAGGATAAAGTATTATTGGCCCCTCTTTTTATTGGGACAATCTTGCCAATTGGTGCCCCAAAGGTCCCCCGTCATTTGCCCGTCCTGGTTGCCGTGGGGGTGAGCGGGGCACGAGAGCTGCTCAGAAGGAACGGAGCTCAGAAGGCCCTCACCTGGGCGCTGGCGCTCCTGCTGCCGCATGCCTTCGAGCAGACTTCTCCTTCCCGGGGCGTCTTCCTCTCCTCCTCTGTGCATTAAGTCCTAGCCATCTGGATCCTGTGTCCCCAAGGTGCGTCCCTTCCCTCCTCCAGCCCAGCCTTCTCAGAGCCCTAACATTTTGAGCCATTCAAGACAGCCCTCGACTGAGCTTTTCTCAAACTGTATTCCGCGGGCCATTTCATAGGTGTTCCCCGAAAAAAACAAATGCCAAATGGGGTCAAATTAATTTGCACAGCATTGCACACTACAGCTCCTCCCTCTCTTCCTCCAGGGGATGTGTAATGCACACTTGCAGAGAGAGGGGTCTGAAAAGCCCTACAGCAAAACAACAACAAAACCTTCCTGAAGTTTCCTTAAACTGGTGTTTCCAACACGTGCGTACCCTCTTTGCGCAGTACAGTGTTCCCATCTTGCAGAGCACAGCTTGGAAAACAGTGCCCTCATTGTAAACCTCAGTGAGCAAGTCCTTTAGGAGTTAGCTCCTTTGGACGAGGAAGGGTGGCTCATGGGAGCAGCTGGCCCCATGGTGGCAGGTCAGGACCAGGCCTGGAGTGGGGGTGGGCTGCATGTCAGTGTAGCAAAGGCCATGAATGGGAGGTGTCCCCAGGCTCCTCATCCCAGAACCATCCTGAGGGTGGGGAGTGAGGTTCCAGGGGAGAGAAGGGGGCTACCAAGAGCCCTAGGTGGTGTTTCCGGTTTCCCGAGGTGGGACATCCTATCCCCTCCAGCGAACCTGCCCTTTCCCTACTCCCTTCTCCACATGGCGAACAAACCTCCACTCCTCCTTCAAATTCACAACACCGTCAGGCTCTCACCCGCTGCAGGCAACACAGTTCACGGCGGGGCCAGGCCAGCGCGTCAAGGCCAAGCTCTGCTGTGTGCTAGCCATGTACCCCTGGGCCTCAGTTTCCCACCAGCCAAAGTGCTACAGGATTAGTTGACCTAATGCGTGTAAACAACACATAAGACAAGCTCCTCTCCACCAGCGCCGTCGCTGCAGTTCAGACCACTTGAGCAGACCTCAGCCATGTCCATCAGCCCTCGAAACGTGGGAGGGAGCTCTCTGAGCACAGCAGCTGGGACCTGTCCCAGAGCAGCGCCGGCCCAGGGGATACGCTGAGGAGGAATTAAGGCCTGGCCATGCTCTCTATCTTATTTCTACCTCTGACAGTATTTCTGACGGTGAAACGTGTTGTTAACACATACCCTCTTCACTCATGGGAAAATCACTTGATTTTCTCTCGTTAGTCTAGTCTTCTCTTCCCAGGGCCTCTGTCACTCTTAGAGGCGAGTTTGGCTGCCAGGGCATCGGACTGGCGGTCGCTGCCCTCGAGGTCACCGTGGGCCTGAACAGTCTCAGCAGAGAAGTCAGAGATGCCACTGATTTCTCTGCGCGAAGAGGCATTTCTCTGTCCCTCCTAGTCATGAGTGGCTGCCCGGAGGGGCTGGGACCCCCAGATAGAACCGCGTCCCAGAAAGCTCTAAAAAGGAAATCCTTCCAGGTCCCAGGGGTCACTCCTGCCCAGCTTGGGGAGGTCGTCCACCGGCGAACGACTGACGGGAAAATCAGGGCCCGTCTCTCTTAAAGAAAATTACACGTGTCTGTCTATTCTATAAAAATCCAGTAAATGAAAATTCACACTCAGGAAAATAGCTAAATTAGCAAACGAATCCTTACATTACCAAAGGATTTGATAACACTCTCCAAAGTGTCTTTTAATGTTGTTATCATATTCTCCTGCATAGAACTTTCCAGCGGCCTCACCTAGCGGGGCGAAGGTTCCCATGGACGTGGCTGACATTTTCTCTTTTTGTAAAAGCTTTGTTGAAGTATAATTTACACATCATAAGACATTTTCTGAACCAAGATGTACTAATAATATAAGGTATCGGGGTCACTCGTGAAACTGTTATCGGCCGTCTCTACAGAGAAAGTGCTCTGGCTCTACGTGTTTATGTGTGTCCAGATGTGTGTGCGTCTATAGCGTTCTTCCTGCCTGTCCACCGCCTGCCCCCTTCCTGAACGGATTCTGAGCAGACGGCTGACCTGATCCCCTCCAGAGGCTGCAGGGGAGGCTCACGCGGCTCAGGGCACTGGGGCTGCTCCCGCCCTCGGACAGCCTGTTTCCTGTAGGTGGGCAGGTCAGGCCCTGTGGTACTAACAGGCAAAAAACTGGAGAAGAAAGAGAACGTGCCTGTAGAAGCTGGAGTGGAGGACATCAAATGAGGCTCCTCAGCAGCACGGCCTGCCCCCTTCCAGGGGGTTTCCTCCCTGTAAGGATGACCCAGTGCCCTTGCGAACCTCCTGAAACAACTGAAGGCTGTGTCCCTGCTTGTTAAGGTGGCCGGTCTCCCACCGTTAGAGCCTACGGGTGGGCTGAGCTAACGCGGCCCCGCCACTGCCGCTCTCCTGTGGGTACCAGACCAACGTGAGGCCTCTTCCCATGCACCTGAGGCTCGAGTGGCCTGCTCGGAAGCACCATTTACTTACAGCAGTGCAAGCTGTGGCCCAGAGGACAGATGGCTGGAGCGAAACTCAAAGGTCCTGGGTTAAAGGACTGCCGCTGCTGCTCGCTTACAATGTGACACTTGGCTGATTTATTGATCTCTTGGACCACCAGGCTTTCTCTGGTAAAATCTAGACGTGTAACTTAAAGAGATCTATCCTTTCCAGCTCAAACATCCCGTGATTCTGTCATATCAGCCAAGGCCCACTTAGATGACAGAAAAGCTTCCCAGAGAGAAGATTTTCTTCTCCTATCCCCACCCCCACCCCAGCCTAACAGGATGTTACCACAAGCCACTTCTGTAGCTACACTACAGGGGAGGTGCGTTCCTGACAACTTTGCAAAATACGAGTTAATTTCTCAAAGGAATAAATGTACAATAAGAGTCACGTTGTTTTAAATAGTGCACATAAATTGAGACCTTATTAATTTTTCGTATTGCGTTATTCTGAATTTGTATAATTCAAAATCCCATTAAACGTGACTCGTATATTCCCTCTGAAAGGATTTGTTTTTAAACCTTCAAAGAGAAGGAATGGAGGTGATGAGAGAGAGGTGATGACACAGGGTCAGACCTGGTGGAGAAAGACCATGGGTTTGAAGGACCTCTACAGGGAGAGCATCCAGGACCATAGAGAGGACTCCCTAGAGAGGACCCAGCAGCACAACACTCACTTCCTTGGGTGATCATGCTGCGCTGAATTTGAGATGATTGGCTAATTTGGAGTTAGATTTTTTCTGTTTTTAGTTGAAATTAATCCAGGCTTGGATGCTGCTAGAAAATGTTCAACCCCAAATATAAAAACCCTAAACAGCCAAATCCTCTGTTCATCCCTTGGCACAGAGGAGCCCGTCTGTGCTCTTCAAAATGGCTGACAGGAATTTTCTGAGAAGCTATGGTCTGAAACCAAACCAGGAATCGGATCGGTTTCAAGTCAGAGACTTTGTGTTTAGAGCCATAGCTAGAATCCGATGAATGTGTTTTTTCCAAATAAATGAAATCAAGAAATTGCTGTGAAGATCAAAAACTGCTCTGCAAATCTTCCCTCCCACGTGCTCCCCACTGGCCCCCTCGGATGGCGGGGCCTTATGATTATAACTTTATTCACGTCCATTTCTGCTCCCTCTCAAGAGGAGATTACAAAGCTTTGGAAATTAGACCCCCCACCCCCCCGCCCCAGGAGCTGTTCCTGATGAGGTGCTCTGTTGAAACGGAAGGAATTTGCTTTATAGCAGCCTCCCTTGTGGAATTAGGAGGGGAACGCTTAACAATACAATTGCATTTGCGATGGGCAGGTGGGAGCTGGCCAAGTTTTTAAAGGGGATTTCACAGGCCGGGTCAGCGGGGAGATGGATGGGTGAGCTGCGGTGGATACAATTATTTGACTTTCTGAGCTGTTCCTTTGAAGCCTCTACACTTAATAGAAAGAAAAAGAATAATCCTCTTTGCCAACCTTTTGTAGCTCAATCTTTATTGTTCCCACCGAAATCCAAAGAAAACGGACAAGATTCATTTTGTCCAGAAAGCATTTGTGTATTTTATATAGGTCTGGGTTTTGAAGCCTTGATAGTGAGATGGGAGAAAAGACAAAGATTTCTCTCTAATCTGAGGACATCAAAGGGAGAATTTCTGAAGCTCTCTAGCCTAACTCAAAATAGTCCTGGATGGTTCTCCTGATATATACCTCCTTTGCGACTAAACTCAGCATGGACATTAGCACAGGTTCACAAAATGGTGAAAATTAGACCAGACCACAGAGAAGGAAGCCTGTAGGCAAATTAAGACTTTTTCATCAAACCTGAGAACATGAATGACAGGACCAGGGAGGCTTTCTTTACTTCTGGGTTCTCAGTCACTCGACGTCCATCTCCAAGACACTGGGTGGGTCGATGGACTGGTGGGGCCAACCATCAGCAGGTTGTTTGTTTGCCTTGGGGCACATGAGAGGTGCTTGGTAGACATCTACTCATTGATAAGCCGAGGGGCTGACCAGATGGTTTGAATAATCAGATATTAAAAATAACCAACGGGGCCGGCCCGGTGGCGCAGCAGTTAAGTGTGCACGTTCTGCTTCTCAGCAGCCTGGGGTTCGCCAGTTTGGATCCCGGGTGCAGACATGGCACCACTTGGCAAAAGCCGTGCTGTGGCAGGCGTCCCACATATAAAGTAGAGGAAGATGGGCAAGGATGTTAGCTCAGGGCCAGTCTTCCTCAAAAAAAAAAGAGGAGGACTGGCAGTAGTTAGCTCAGGGCTAATCTTCCTCAAAAAAAAAAAAAAAAAA
The DNA here is from genome assembly GCF_041296265.1 of Equus caballus. Lineage (NCBI taxonomy): Eukaryota > Metazoa > Chordata > Mammalia > Perissodactyla > Equidae > Equus > Equus caballus. Next base: position 4,122,172 of record NC_091688.1, read on the forward strand.
AAACACTAACGGTCTGGCAATACCAAATCTCAATGGCCAAAGTAGGTCACCAGGAGCCACCTTACTGATTGCCTGTCAGTCTATTCTGGGGGCAGAAAGAACAAAAAGCATCAAATGCATTTTGAATATTTTAGTCGAAACTCATAGGATGGCCACTGTGGGAAGCAGTAGTGAGAATTTGGGGAGCTGGTAAGATTTTCTGCTGATGGGTGAACGTTCCTGAAACTGCTTGTGTGCTGGGCCTCCTCCACGAGAAGGGCTCACCATAGGGCACAATTTGTGTTGGGTTTTTAACCCTGAGTTCTGAGAATAACAAAATTTCCACTTTCCTTTGTCACCTTAACGCTGGTAAAAATGTCAACAGTGGGTCCAAGAGATCCCCACACATCTGGGCTTGATTGTAAGGGGGTAGATAGTTTCCACAGGTGGGGGTGGGGTCAAGTCAGCTTTCTAAGTAGAGGGAGCTGGGAGGAAGAAAGGTGGAAAGAAGAACAGACAGCAGGCTGACTAGGGAGATGGGGAGAGTGAGGGAGGTGTGGGGGGGTTGGGAGACCTGAGAAGTCTCTGCATCTATGAAGAGGCTGCTCCCACTTTACATTAGCCTAGAGATTCTAGTTTGGACAGAAGTTTTCTTGTCTCCGTTCTGCAAAGAAACCTGGGAATGTGCTCTGTGACATCTCAGCCCCACTGTTCACCCATCTAGAGTGTCAGCTCTAAACTCAAGTAATGTTTGCCCTTTGTTCTACAGAGCTGTCCTGCTGCCACCCCAATCTCATAAATACACACAGCAGACACACAGAACCACTTCTTGGTGCTCACAAAGACACTTACATGCAGACGCAAGACATGTCCATCAGCGTACTGACGAGCACATACATGCACCAGACACACCAATGCATGCACACCTACACGCACACACTGGAACACACCAGAGCACATACGCAAACACACAGCATCACACACACCAGCACGCGCACACTGGGGCACAGACACCTGCACCCGCACCAGAGCACATGGGTAAAAACACACACTGGCAGGAATGTTTGCCAGCCCCCGCCTGGCCATAACCCACGGGATAGGGCTTGGGCAAAAGCTATTGCCGTGATGGATTCGCCTGGCTCAGCTGCCTGCGCCCTGGAGCACGCTGCTCTGGCCAGTTGGCCGGCTGTGGCAACAGATTGCAGCTTCCAACCCCACCCCTCAGGCTGGCTTTTCTACTCTGTGCCCTATAACATCTCTTCTCTTCAGTTCTCCACCATCACTCCCAGCCCAGGGGACAAAAGGGCAGTTCTCACTCAGGGCTGTCATTCACCTACGATAGTCCCATGGTGGGGAACCGGGGAAACATAGGAACACACAGTTGACTTTCCAGTATTTACAGCAACAAAGAAGCAGGGATTTGCTTAATCCTAAATGGTGGTGTCAGTTTACACTCCCAGCCGTCCTCCCCAACACCGAGGCTTGGTGAAGGCGACGCACCTATAGCCTAGCGCCCCTACAGATGTCCGGCTGAAGCTCCTGCACAGGTCCCCTCTCCCCGTCCTCTTCCCAGTCGGCTGTGGAAGTGGGCCCCCTAACTCACAGATATTCGCACATTTGGCTCTTTAATGCTTCCTGCATTTTTCTCTGAGCATCAGATTTCCCATCTTGGTTTTCCTTGCTCAAGTCAACAGCAGAAGGGTTTGCACTCCCTGAGCTCAGCCCAGGTAGGTGCAAGTGGGCTCAAAGCTAAAATCTGACATAAACAATTGAGAATTGATTGTAGACGTTTGTCATTCAAAGACAATTCTCCCATTCCTCACGGATTTCATTAAAAAAACAACTCCCAACTCAGAGTCATGTGTAATAGTGTGCTACTCTTTCAGAAAACCTCACACACACAAAACCTTGCACACCGTATGAGATTACCGTCTTACCAAGCAGATCAATTACAGGCTGGTATTTAGGATCAAAGCTGCTCAAATAAGATTTAATTTATATTTTGATTTTCACATTTGATTCCACCTGTGCGTAAGGCTGTGGTGGGGTGCCTGCACACATAGAAATGGGTTGAATTGCAACTGAGGCCCATCTCTCTTAAGAAAAGCTCCAAAATAGATATAAATATTAAGAGTAAAAACAGAAAATCTAGATTTTACCAGATTTAGGGGAAATGTGAGTTCAGAACTATAATAATATGCCAGAGAAAAACATAATTCTGTGTTAACAACCAAATATTTCATACTCAGCGGAAAAATTTATATTGAGGATACGCAGCATCAAAATAATTTTTTACTTCAAAAAATTGAGAGAAAAATAGTAATAAATGCTTACTAAGGGAGATACTTTCAAAAGACGGCTTCAGAATTCACTCATCAGGTGTATGATATTATAAATTGATGGGACCGGTAGAAGCTGCAGAGAACATTCGAGAATGCGCACCCTGGACAAAGGATCAGAGGAACTGGGTTTGGGCTGCTTCTACCCTTAGGCAACTCGTCAAACGTCTGAATCTCATTTTCTTCGCTTATAAAAGAGAATCCTACTACTTTTCTGCTCCTTGCCATGGGATGGCTATGAGAATCAAGTACGTGAGGGCATTGGAGAGCTGTCTGTAAATATAAAGGGGTGGCCCTGCTGAGAATGGCGGTCTGGACTGGGCAAGGCTCCTGCCTGTCCTCGTTCTAATGCTTTCCGTTTGTTCTTTTCCTCTTGAGTCTGAAAATTAGTTGATGGGTAGCACAAACCATAACAGGCAAGCCCAGTGGTCAGTGGGAGCTCCTGACATTTGCACCACTGCAATCGGCTGCTTCAGACGGCCATTTGCTTTCTCTCCAAGTCAGTTCTCACCCACAAAGCCCTTCTGTGGCCCCAATAAATCTGCAGCCGATGCACAACCATAGGGGACAAGCAAGAAAATGTTGGACCTCGCGTCCTTGGATTTTCACAGCAGAGGCTCCCGCTGGAGAGTTAAAAATAGTGTGATAAGGTGGAAGTTCAGAAGAAAAAATATTTGGAGCTGCAAGAATGAAGCTTAGGTTTCTAATTCTGTGAGCCATACCAATGCGGTGGAGGGCCAGGTAATGAAATGTTCTTAAAAACTTTGTAATTTCAAGACCATATGCAATTAATTTTGTAGCTGGAAAGGATGTTCAACCCTCTCCTTTCTCATCTCGCAGATGAGAGAGCTAAAGCCCAGAGAGAGATTCTGCCCAAGTTTACACTGTAGTTTAGTGATGGAAGGAGAAAAAGAAAAGCCTATTAGTACCAGTGTGCCACTCTATTGCATTGCGAAAATGGCATTCTTCTGTTTTGCGGGAAACTGAGGCACACAGGACAATGCCTACCGCTCTTTCAAGCACCTTTTGTGCGTAGCACGTCCAAGCAGCCTCTGCACTCCACCGAGCTGCACGAATCCACCTTGTTACCGCCATCTTACAGAGGAGCAACGAGGCCTGAAGGGGGCCCTCCCCCACCCAGAGCGGCTGGGGAGGAACCAGGGCTGGATCCAGATAGCTCTGGTTCCAGGGCCTCCACCACAGGCTGCTCCACGGAAGACACGCACACTGCAGATGGTCACAGAGCAGCAGAAGTCTAAACTGTCCTGAGAAATGTCTTTTTTTTCTTTAACCTATTCTTTTAATTGTCAGTCCTGTCCAGTAATTCAAAAGAAATTTTAAAAGCTACACATGTAAAGATTTTCTTGCAGGATTAGCTATTATACCAAAAATTAGACACAGCTCAAATGTCCAACAATAAGGAAGCAGTGAAGAAAATACGACGCATAAACTATGGAAGTTTACATAGCAATTAAAAACAATCATGAAGGCTAAGTATGAAAAAATCGCTCAGAATATTAAGAAAAAAGAACTAGAAAATTATAATAGAAAAAGAAAAAATATATAATATTAAGAAACCATTTTATAATATTATATAAAAATACGTATACGCTTATAAAAAATATTGGAATGGAACATAAAGAAGTGAAAATGAAAAGTTATTAGGCTAGCTTGGCTTTTAAAAAATTTATAACTTCCTCTAATGATTTTATGATATTTTTGTTAAAAATACCTCTAATTAAGAAAGGAAAAAAAGTGACAGCTACTTGGAACATTTATTTAGTGACCTAGACCAAACTGAGCTATGATAGGCAAATAGCCTGCTTTTTTTTACTTTCCATATTTTGAGGTAATTGGGCAACTGGATAATGTGATTTACACCGGAGTCCACAAACGCTTATTTTCCTTCTTGGAAATCTCCAATCGCCAATCAACAGCGATAGCCTTCTTTATTTTCTGCTTTTCCTTAGTGCTAAAGCCAAGTCAGAAAAATGAGTGTCTTTGTTTATTTTTGAGATATCACCTGAATCATATGAAATTAACATTTTCATAGGTAAAAATAAATGAATATCGTAAATTACATATGGTCCAATCAGAACATTTTAACGTAGGTTTTTATCTTAAATTGTCCTTGCAACTCATCTCTAATCATTCTATTCACTCGACTGCTCTGTTCCCTCCACCAGTTTAATTTCTTTTTTTTTTTTCAGTACTTTGTTTAATACTAAGTTCTCTAGAGGAAAGGTCCAAATAATGCCACTCCAATATATCCCACCCCCAAATAAACCATGAAAGTGAATTTAATCACATGGAAACATCTAGATTTCCCTCATTTGCCCACCTCTTAATTCCTTCAACAGTATGTATTGTGTGTGGACGTGCTCCAGGCATGAGTTCAGTGCTGGAAATACCTCTGAGCAGGGACTGAGGCGTCTTTCTCCCCCTCGGGGACACAGACTCCGGGTTTTCGGCTGGGAGGAAGGGCTATGAACGTGCAGTGACTGAACGGATCACTTTGTTCAACTAGCAGGTCAAATGACTGGTTTGATTGTTTTTTTAACCAAACTGACTGACTGTTTGCTCAAATTAATTAAATCCACCATCACTTTAGTGTTCATAAGAACCAGCCGTGGCCCAAGCTGAGCTAAGGAATTTATTTTGAATTATCCCTGCTATTTATTTAATTAATTAGCTGACCCCTAGGCAAATGGGGCTCAGGAGAGAAAGGACAACTCTCACGCGAGACAGTTCTCTAATGCGCCTGAACCTTTCCAAATAAAACACAAGACAGCGCCAGGGGCGCTCGAAAGTCAAACAGTAAACCAGTAAAAATTAAATCTAATTTTTTAAAGACAAAGGCAGAAATAAGAACAATTTTTAAATAAATACAGCCGTGATTATTCGCCTAAGCCAGAGCTTCCCAGGACTGTTTCTGGGGGATGTTTCAAGGCCGCAAAGGTGGGCTCCAGCCCAGCGAGTCTGAGAAACGCCAGGGCAGAAGGACCAAGGAGCTCACCAGGGGGAGCTGAGCCAGGCCACTGGAGGTCGAAAGAGACCAGTGGTGAAATGCGATGGATGAAGAACTTGTCCTGGCGTCACGTATAGCCCCCCTCGAGTCGAGCTCCAAGCAGTTTAAGCAAAGATCTGGTTTTCAAGAAGTCTGCGTTTAAATGCGCAGTCACCGTGCACCCACACCAACCATTCGGCTTCAAAATCCGGGCGGCCGCCCTGACCAGCAACGATCGGGTGGAATTTGTCTGCAATTTCCTCCCCCTAATTATTTATATTATGCATTTTTTAGGCATGTTTTCACTTTGGGGAATATCCCCTGAGAAGAAGTGTCTTTAGAAGTTAAATGTTAGCTGTAACGCTCATCCTGTGACCCGCCATAGCTTGACCCTTGCCGTGGCCCTGCCACCGGGGTGGCTCGCCACTGCATTCTCGTGCTGCTGGACGTGAGCTCAAAAATCAAGAGAAGGGAGGGCGGTGTTTCAACAGACGGAGAAAATGCCCACTGCCGCTTTACAGCATGCCTAAGAACACATTAAGAATCCCAACCACAGTTCTCATTTCCTGTTCGTGAGTATTGAGACCAGGAAAACAGGCCAAGAAGTAATAATTCAACTCCTATTTATTGGCTGTCTATTCTGTGTATCAAACATGTTACATTCACTTCTTATTTTCACACCCTGCAATGAAGGTGGGAAAACTGAGGCCCAGAGAGGTTAAGTAACTTGCCTAAGGTTGCACAGCTAGGAAAGTGGCAGCTCTCTGATTGACCTGACTCTTTTCACCACATCCACCTGCCTCCCTAAGAGCAGGGCTGCTCAAAGCCTGGAGCCTGCATCTCCTGAGGCTTTGTAGCAGAGCTGCATCTCCTCCCTGGAGAAAGGACAAAGGCCACATTGACCACTGAGTGTGCTCTTGGCCACGGTGTGGCAGCGAGTTAGCGCACTGGGCACCTGAGGACTCTGTAGGTGAAAGCGTGCCCATGCCCCCAGCACGCCACCTGAGTCTCTGCCGGCCTCGGACCTGGCGGCTGTCTGGGCAGACTCTCACCCGGGGACACCTGCTCGTGCAGACGGACTCGGGCATCATTTGCTTTGACCCTAATGATCTGGGCATTTCCAAGGAAATGGAAAAGTCTTAGTAAAAAGTAATGTTTTAAAAGCATTGGGGTGGGGGGTAACTTAGTTGAGCTAGAAAAGAGAGAAGACCTCAGCTCAAGTTCCCTCAGCAGCCCTTCCTCCAGGGCCCACCGCAGAGGGCGTCCTGCAGGCGGCGGGGCCTCTCCCGGGCCCTCTGCCTCGCCTCCCCCGGGCTAGGGCGCCTGCAGGGACTTTTGTCCTGGAGCCTTATGTAAAGGTAACTGACAGTTCATCTCCACTCGCACAGCGAGCGGCACCAAGGGGGGGCTCTGAACCGCGGGGCGGCCGGGCCTGCCCGGGGGCTGTTTACCGCCTTGACAGCCGCCACCACCCCGCAGCTTTTATTTTCCTCTCCTAACTCCACTCTGCACCGAGCTGGACCCCACACGCATGGGCAGCGCAGCCGCTCCACGCGGAGGCGCCCCCCAGCCTGCAGCCCAGGGTCAGGCCTACGCCAGCCGCGTCCCCCGAGGTCACTGAACTCACAGGCAGTCAGGGTGTCACGGGCCTTCTCGGCCCCCGAGCACAAGGATGGCTCTCTGTGCTCACTCGGGTGTCCTTAACCCCCAGCACCATGTGACTCACACCCAGCGAGGCCTTTCTGAGAAGAGAGCTGTGACCTTACAGAAAACCCCGCCACTGCTTCATCCTCGAAACGCCGGGGCGCCGGGCAGGGCTGTCCCCTACTCCCTGGCAGGATCAGAAGTGCAATGGCCTTCCTGCCCTCCCACCGTTGTCGCTAAATGCCTTCCCATGCTGGGGTGAGCTGTAAAGTGGAGGAAGGACACTTGTTTGTGACCACCCTCCCTGCCTCTTAAGATTCAAATATGGCTTGTCCTGTTTCTGGTAAAAACGTCATGATGCTCCCCACCCCCCGCCCCGACCCAGTCCATTTCCTCTTCTTCTCACTTCTCCTCCTCCTCATTATCTGGGCCAGAAAACATGGCGGGATGAAAGGATTCTAGCAGAGCCAGGCTCCCGCGAGCTGGAATGAGGCGAGGTGTGAGCTGGTTGTTACTCTTGGTGGCGACTTAACAAGTCACATCCTCTCATCTGTCCTCTATGTTCCATCAGCACCTCTGGCTTTTGGCCTCAGAGAGAGAGCTGCCTGAAGTGGGTGAGTCACTGTGTCTGGGACGGGTGTGTCACAGGGCGGCCCTTGGCCATGGGGTTCAAGGGTGGCCATGACAGCGCTGAGCCTGGACACAGACCCCCAGGGAGGCCGCTTCTCTCCTTCTTAACCCCACTTAGTCCTTGGCCTGTCGAGCTGTTTCAAGTCAGCCAGGGCCACAGCCGTGACCTGCCTGGCCAAGGAATGCAGTCTTCTTTGTGGGTGAAAGAAGATGGGAAGGGGCCGAGCTACGGCCAGAGCCAGCACAGGGGTAAAAGAAGATGCAAAGACTAGAAAAGTGTCGCAGCACGAAACACGGCCTGGCTGACATCGCGTGACCCCGTCCGGCCTCTGCCGGATACCGCTCTCTGTCCTCCACCTGGGCCTGGCTTGGCTGCTCTTCCACTTCCTTCCTGCTTGTCCTTCTCCCGCCCCCCCACCGCCCATGGACGTTTCTCTCCCTTATCACTGGAAAAATCTATACTATGGGCAGGTGTGTTTTCAAGCGGCTGGCTCAGAATTGATGCCCGACTTGGCTGTAATGAGGCAGACACCAGCATCGAGCCGGACCCCTCCCTGCTCAGCTGCCCATTGATCCGGCGAGGACAGGACTCGAAGGGGACACCAGCTCCCCACCACCCCTCCACTGTGTCGCCCGGCCCCGCGCACACACGCACAAAGTGGTTCTAGAAGTTCCTTGCCATTGATACGTGCAGCCTTACCTGTGACTGGGAACTGCGCCTGCAGGATGGCCGCGATCATAAGAGCCTTCCACTTCATCTTGTCCTGTGCCCCGGGATGGTGCCAAGAGGCAGAGGCCGTGGCAGCCGTGGCTGGGACAAAGAAGAGAAAAGAAGTCTCTGCCGGCTTTGTTCTGCTGCTGCCTCCTCAGGAAGTGGAGGACTATGGGGCCTTTGAGGAGACAGGCACCTGCCAACAGGGCCCAGAAACTCACACTCCCCCTTTCGGTTCACAGGCAGGAAGCCCTGGAGGTTTGAGGGTTTGGGGGTGGCGTGTGTGTGTGTGTCTCTCTCTGCCTCAATTTTACTTTTTCTCTCATTTAATCATTGTTTTATTTTCCTTTTTTTATAATTTTTGTCTAATTTTTATCTAATTGCTATCTTGATTGGTGAAGTCAGTCCCTAGGCAAATACGAGTTCCCATTGCACGTAAGAACATTTACCGTTTTCCTAGACTCATATATTTTATCGGGGTTGGTAAGATGACAGAGTGCTGGACTCAGAGTCAGGCTAAATGGAGAATTCTTGGGCTTTAGTGTCACCTCTGCGATCTACTTACTGTCTCACTCAACATCTCAACAAGTTGTTGGAGGAGGTCTGAGGATGCAGATCGGAACTTGGCCTGAATTTGAAACGTGGAATAGCTTGAAATACTACAGCTCACGTAGTATTTCGCACACTTTGTTAGTTGTCAACAATTAAATGTTGGAGTAATTTACAATAATAAAAGAGATAAACACCTAGAAATAAATTTAATAAAAAGTGTAAGATCTGCATGAAACAAACTTTAAAACATTACTGAAGAACACGAAAGGACTTGGGTAAATGGAAAGGGATAACCTGGTCTTTGATAAAAGGCTCCCTCTTAAGAAGATTCCAATTCTCCCTAAACTAATCGATCCATCTCACTAAAAATGCTGACGTAAAAAAATAGCTCCTGCAACTCAATAATAAGAAAACATAACCCAATTAGAAATTGGCTGAAGATCTGAATAGACTTTTCTCCAAAGAAGATACACAAATGGCCAATAAGCACATGAAAAGATACTCAATGTCATTAGTTGCTAGGGAAACGCAAATCAAAACTATAGTGGGGCCAGCCCAGCGGCCCAGCGGCCTAGTGGTTAAGTTTGGGTGCTCCACTTTGGCAGCCCGGGGTTCGCGGGTTCGGATCCTGGGTGCAGACTGACACATCGCTCATCAAGCCATGCTGTGGCAGCATCCCACATACAAAATAGAGGAAGATTGGCACAGATGTTAGCTCAGGACAATCTTCCTCACCAAAAAAACAAAACCAAAACCAAAAAACTACAGTGAGATCCTACTTTACACCCACTAGGATGGCTAAGAAAAAAACGACACACAAGTGTTGATGAGGATGTGGAGAAATTGGAACTCTCCTACATTGCTGATGGGAATGTCAAATGATGAAGCCCTTGTGGAAAACAGGTTAGAATTTCCTCAAAAAGTTAAACAGAGCATATATGACCCAGCAATTCTACTTCTAGGCAAATACACAAGAGAACTAAAACGTATGTCCACACCAAACTTGTATCTTAATGTTCATAGAAGCATTATTCATAAAAGCCCAAAACTGGAAACAAGCCAACCGAGGAAGGGATAAACAAATGGGGTATATCCCCCAAATGGAGTATGATTCAGCCATAAAAAGGAATTAAGTATTATTACATGTTACAACATGAGGAACCTTGAAAAAACCATGCTAAGTGAAAGAAGCAGAGACAAAAGACCACATGTGATATGATTCCATTTCTATGAAATGTCCAAAATACGCAAATCTATAGACAGAAAGTAGATTAGCAGTTGCCAGGGCCTGGGGAGAGGGGGAAATTGGACCCACTGCTAATAGGTACAGAGTTTCTTTTTGAGATGACAGAAATGTTCTAGAATTAGATGGCGGTGATGGTGCACAACATAGTGAATATACTAAAAATCACTGAGAGTATGCTTTAAAATGGTGAATTTTATATTATGTGAATTATATCTCAGTACAAAAATAATGCTAAAACAAACAAACGAAAGAATAGCCAGGAGCCTCTGTAACAGAAGAGTAAGGAGAGTGAAATAGCCCTGCCAGACATCTAACATTACAAAGCGACATAATTACCACATTGTATTTATGGCACTATAGGCTCAAACATACCCGGCCAATCAGGTTTTGATAAAGGTACAGGGAATATTCAACAAAGAAATGATAGTCTTTTCAACAAATGGTGCTAGTCCAACTGGATATCTGTATGGAAAAATAAAAAAAAAATAGTTACTCATTTTACATCATACACAAAAATTAACTGTAACAGTTCATAGACCTAAGCGTAAAACCTAAAACTAAAACTTCTGGAATAAAACATAGGAGAAAAATCTTTGTGATAGAACATAAGAAGCACAAACCACAAGAGAAGAATATTGATAAATTAGACTTCATCAAAATTAAAACTTTGTTCATTGGAAAACACCATTAAGAAAATGGAAAAGCAAGCCGTCGACTGTGAGAAATTACTTGCAAACATGTATATCTAGAATATATAAAGAACTCTTTCAACTCAATAAGAAAATAGGCAGAAGATTTTAATAGACAATTTCCAAAAGGAGGTAAATGAATGGTCAGTAAGCACATGAAAACATGCTGAACATCATTAGTAATTAAGGAAATACAAATTAGCACGCGATGAGATACCACCTCACAGCTATTAATGAAGCTAAAACTAAACAACTGGCCAGGATGGGGAAGAACTGGAACTCTCACAGACTGATGGTGGGAGTGTAAAATGATACAACCATTTGGAAAACAGTTTGGCAGTTTCCTCAAAAGTTAACCATAAATCTACCATATGATCCAGCCATTCCACTCCCAGGTATCCACCCGAGAGAGAAGGAAATATATGCCCATATAAAGACTTGCCTATGAATATTCAGAGCAGCTTTATTTGGAATACCCCAAAGCTGGAAACCACCCAAATATCCATCAACAGATGCATGGATAAACAAATTATGGTATGCCCATTCAGTGAAATAATAATAATAAAAATGAATAAACTGCTAGTGATACAACAACATGGTTGAATCTCAAAATCATTTAAACGAGTGAAAGAAGCCAGGCAAAGAGCACGTACTGAATGATTGTGTTTATATAAAATTTTAGCACCATGACAAAGGGTTTAGTTCCTTTATACATAGAGAGCATCCAAACATTATTCAATTACAACAAATACTTTTTGAGTGACTACCAGGAGCCAAGTCCTGTATTATATGCTGAAGACAAAACTGGGAGTTGGGACTGGCCCCATGGCCAAGTGTTTGGGTTCATGTGCTCCACTTCTGCGGCATGGGGTTTGCTGGTCCAGATCCTGGGTGCAGACCTACACACTGCTCATCAGGCTGTGCTGTGGTGGCATCCCACACAGAAGAACTAGAATGACTTACAACTAGGATATACAGCTATGTGCTGGGGCTTTGGGGAGAAAAAAAAAAAAGAGGGGGAAGATTGGTAACAGATGTGTGCTCCGTGTCAATCTTCCTCACACAAAAAAAACTAGGAGTGAAACAGACAAGGAATCCTCACCTGCATGAAATTTTCAGGCTGGTAGACGTCTAAAAGCACATGAGAAAAATGAGCAGAGGACTTGAATAGAATATTCTTGGAAAAGGAAGTAATTAATGGCTTTTAAATGAATGAAAGATAAGTCAAAATTCAAACTACAGTGAAGATACTTTTTTACCTATCGTATCGGTATCAATTCTTCTGCTGGGTTCTATCCTGTCTTGCCTCCCAAGGACATTGTTGCAGAAATTTTCTCTTCTCTCTCCTGCGTATCAATTGTTTCTTCTAAATTGGGTCATTCTCATCAGTATGCAAGCATGTTCTTTCTCCCATCTTTAAAAAACCCTAAAGGATTTGAAAAGCGTTTGTACATTGGAGCCAGCCATATGTCCTGCTGCTTTGGGAATCCAGCCTCCATGTGGAGAAGCCTGGATTAGCCTGCTGGAGTACGTGGCTTAGCTGACAGCCAGCACTAACTTCTAGGTAAGTGAGTAAGGCCATCTTGGACCATCCAGCCCCAGGTGAGCCACCGCAGGACTACAGCCACATCAATGGCCCCAGGTAAGGCCAGACAGAGTACTGCCTAACGGAGCCAGCCTGAGTTGCTAACCCACAGAAGCGCGAACAACTGAAATGGTGGGTTGTTCTAAGTCACTAAAATTTGAGATGGTTGTTACACAGCGATAGACAGCAGAAACAATATCCCCACACCGATCTCAGAAAATGCTCTAATTGGCCCAGCTTGGGTCTTATGCTCACCTCTTGGATCAACCATTGTTTCCAGGGGGACAAGATGAGATTGGAGATGGGACACTATGATTAACAGCCCTACCAGAATCATTTGTAATAGAAGAAAGGAAAGGAAAAGATTCTGGGCATATACAAAATAATAACTGTTCACTGCCTCCAGCCTTGCCCTGGTGAGCACAGTGAGCTGGGGCTGGGACCTAGAACGAGGCCCACACTCTGCAGAGGAGGACACAGGCAGAGGTAGGAGGTGAGAGAAAGTCCACATAGAACCTGATACCCAGCAGCTGTGAGTTCCTAGTGGGCAAGGCCTGGCTATTCTGCAGGGTTGAACTCTAGCTCCAAGTACATTTTGGATGGGTGGGTAGGTGGGTGGATGGATGGTAACATCCAGGATGGCAGGAAGTCCAATGCTGAGTAGGAGGATGCCTCAACTGTTGAGAAGAGCACAGCAAGGGGAATCCAGAAGCTGGCGAATGGAGCTGCCACCTGGGAAAGTTGTCATCAGAGAAAAGGGCCCTTGCCTCTGGAGGGCTGACTGGGCATTGAGTAGCGCAAAGACAATGTAAAGACCACACATAAGGCAGGCACTGGGGCTCAGGACCGGAGCTGAACTGATAGAAGTCAAATGGCTACAGCTGCGGACAGAGACAGTGCAAGGTGACAGGCAAAACAGAACATGAGCAGGTACGTGGTAAGAAGAAGATATCGGTGCTAAATGAAATCTCATAATTCTTCAAATGAGTAATTCCGGTGAAATAATTATTTTGACCTGCCCCCTTTTTTGGAAACTGCAACCCTCATTTCCCTTGGAGAGGCCCACATCTCCCCTAATCCTCGAGTACTTTGAGTAAAGTTTGCACCTCCACTGGGCTCCAAAGGTGGGCACAGGACACAGCACCAGCCAATCAGAGCATCAGATTCTGCTGTCTACAATGATTAGTTCAGGGAGGGACAATGAGAGCCCTTTTCGAGATTTTTGCTGGAACGACAGGGGAAGGATGCTGTTTTTCCCTGGGGATGGCAACTGTGAGGATAGTGCAAGCCTGGAGCTGTGGGGGCCATCTATTCTCCACACGGAGAGAGAGTCTGACTGGGAATGAGGCCAACCCAGAGGAAAGCTGAGCCAAGAGTCGGGGAAAGAGAATTTCTATTCCTGTTGCCCTCTTGCCTTACTTTCAGCTACATGAGCCAATATACCCCCCTTTTTCCTATATTAGTTCATCAAAATTTAGTGGGAAAGCTTTGCCCACAACTAAATGAGAGGCCGCTATGAGGGGCTTATGGGTCTGCCTCTTCCCATAACTCCTTGCTCCGGATGGTCCCCTCTTGGGCTTCTGATTTTCCCCTGCATTCTGAGACTACGGCAGCCCCATTCCAGGAAGCAGGGACCTGGGGTGCAGCCTCACAATTCCTGGGTTCCTGATCACCAGGAAAAGAAGCACAAAAAGTAGGATTGGCTTCCATCCTTTGGGGTTTCCAGAGGTAGTCACTCCCAAGGTCCCTGGGATGGGGAAGCACATCCCCAGGCCTTGAGGCCCCAGTGCCTTGACCCAAGCCTGCTCATCCCGCTTCAGCCGACTGGTCTTGAACTGACAAGCAGCTGGAGGCCAGCTCATGCCGTTTCCTGAGGGGTTTCCACTGGGGCAGATACTTCCAGCAGTCCTGCAGGATCCCACCCAAACGCCTCATGGGGCCTCGTCTTTGCAGGCTCACCATGCTGTACCCCAGAACTTATAACTGGAAGTTTGTACCCTTTGACCAATATCTCCCAATCTCCCTGACCCCCCCAGCCCCAGCCCCTGGTAACCGCCATTCTACCCTTTGTTTCTGTAAGTTCAGCTTTTTTAGATTCCACATGTAAGTGATATCATAGTTTTGCCTTTCTCTGTCTGATTTATTCCACTTAACATAGTGCCCGCAAGGTCCACCCATGTTGTCACAAATGGCAGGATTCCTTCTTTCTCGTGGCTGAATAATATTCCATTGTGTGTATGTAGCCCGTCTTCTCTCCCCATTCTTCTGTTCATGGACACTTAGGCTGTTTCTATGCCCTGGCTGCAATGAACACGGGTGTGCAGACATCTCTTCAAGATTTTATTTCCTTTGGCTATATAACCAGATGTGGGGTTGCTGGATCAAATGGTAGTTCTATTTTTAATTTTTTGTGGAACCTCCATACTGTTTTTCATAGTGGCTGCACCAGTTTACATCCTCACCAACAGCGCACAAGGGTGCCCTTTTCTCCACATCCTCGCCAGCATTTCTTATCTCTTGTCTTTTTGATAATAGCCATTCCAACAACGTGAGGTGATATCTCATTGTGGTTTTGATTTGCATTTCCCTGATGATTAGTGATGCTGAGCATCTTTTCATGTACCTGTTGGCCATCTCTGTGTCTTCTTTGGAAAGAAGTCTATTCAGTTCCTCTGCCCATTTCTTAATAGGATTGTTTGGGTTTCTGCTATTGAGTTGTGTGAGTTCCTTAATATTCGGACAGTAACTCTTTATCAGATATGTGATTTACAAATATTTTCTCTCATTCTATAGGTTGCCTTTTCATTTTCTTGATGTTTCCTTTGCTGTGCAGAAGCTTTTAAGTTTGATGTAGTACCATTTGTTGATTTTTGCTTTTGTTACTTACACTTTTGGTGTCAGATCCAAAAAATTATTACCAAGACCAACGTCAGGGAGCTTTTCCCTTATGTTTTCTTCTACAAGTTTTACGGTTTCAAGTCTTCTGTTTAAGTGTTTAATCCATTTTGAGTTAATTTTTGTGAGTGGTGTAAGATAGGGGTCCAAGGCCATTCCTCTGCATGTGGTTATCCAGTTTTCCCAGCACCATTTATTGAAGAAAGTATCCTTTTCCCATTGAGTATTCTTGGCTCTCTTGTCAAATATTAGTTGACTGAATATAGAGAATTTACTTCTGGGCTCTCAGTTTTGTTCCATTGGTCTACATGTCTGTTTTTATGCCAGTACCATGCTGGTTAGATTACTATAGCTTTGTAGTATATTTTGAAATCAGGAAAAGTGATGCCTCCAGCTTTGTTCTTCTGTCTCAAGATTCCTTTGGCTATATGGTCTCTTTTGTGGTTCCATATCAATTTTAGGATTGTTTTTCTATTTCTGTGAAAAATGCTATTGAAATTTTGATATGGATTGCATTGAATCTGTAGATGGCTTAGGGTAGTATGGATATTTTAGCAATATTAATTCTTCCCATCCATGAGCATGGGATATCTTTCCATTTATTTCTATCTTCATTAATTTCTTTGAACCAAGTCTTACGGTTTTCAGTGTACAGCCTTTCACCTTGGTTAAATTTCTTAAGTATTTTACTGTTTTTGATGCTATTGTGCATGAGATTGTTTTCTTTTTTCTTTTTCAGATATTTGTTAGTGTATAGAAATGCAACTAATTTCTAAATGTTGATTTTGTATCCTGCCACTTTACTGAATTAATTGATTAGTTCTAACAGTTTTTTGGTGGAGTCATTAGGATTTTCTGTGTATAAGATCATATAATCCACAAACAAAGACAATTTTACTTCTCTCCTTCTGATTTAGATGTCTTTTATTTCTTTTTCTTGCCTGATTGCCCTGGCTAGGACTTCCAGTATTCTGTTGAATAGGAGTGGTGAAAATGGACACCCTTATCGTGTTCCAATCTTAGAGGAACTTTCGCTGCTGAGGGTGGTGTTAGCTGTGGGCTTGTCATATATGGCCTTTATTATGTTGAGGTACATTCCTTCTATATCCAATTCATTGAGATTTTTTATCTTGAGAGAATGTTGTATTTTCTTAAATGCTTTTTCTGTATCTATTGAGAGGATCTTGTGATTTAGATCTTTCATTCTGTTAATGTGGCATATCATATTTATTGATTTGTATATATTGAACCATCCTTGCATCCCAGGGATAAATCCCACTTAATCATGGTGTATAATCCTGTTACTGTGCTGTTGAATTTGGATGGCTAATATTTTGTTGAAAATTTTTGCATCCATATTCATCAGGGATATTGGCCTGTGGGTTTTTTTGCTTGTAGTATCCTTATCTGGCTTTGGTATTGAGGTAATGCCAGCCTTGTAAAATAAGTTTAGGGGTGTTCCTTCCTCTTCACTTTTTTGGAAGAGTTTGAGAAGGATTTGCAATAATTTTTCTTTCTTTGAATGTTTGGTAGAATTCCCCAGGGAGACCATCTGGTCCTGGGCTTTTCTTTGTTGGGAGATTTTTGACTACTGACTCAATCTCTACTCATTTTTCATCTGTTTAGATTTTCTTTTTTTTCATGATTCAGTCTTGGTAGGTTTTATGTTTATTGAAATTTGTCCATTTCTTCTAGATTATCCAATGTGTTAGCCTATAATTGTTCATAGTAATCCTTTATGATCCTTTGTGTGGCTATGGTATCAGTTCTAATGTTTACTCTTTCATTTCTGATTTTATTTATTCGAGTCTTCTCTCTTTTTTTCTTAGTTGGTCTATCTGAAGGTTTGTCAATTTTGTTTATTTTTTCCAAAAAATCAGCTCTTAGTTTCATTGATATTTTCTATTGTTTTTCTGGTCTCTATTTCATTTATTTCTGCTCTGATCTTTGTTATTTCCTTCCTTCTGCTAACTTTGGGTTTAGTTTTTTCTTTTTGTGGTTCCTTGAGGTGTAAAGTTAGGTTATTTGAAATCCTTCTTGTTTCTTAATGTAGGTATTTATCACTATTAACTTCTCTCTTAGAATTGTTTTTGCTGCATCCTATAGGTTTTGGTGTGCTGTGTTTCCATTTTCATTTGTTTCAAGATTTTAAAAAAAATTTCTTCTTTAATCCATTTGTTGTCCAGGAGTGTTTTGTGTAGTTTACACATACTGTGAATTTTCCAATTTTCCTCCTGTTATTGATTTCTAGTTTCATGCTATTGTGATCATAAAAGACACTTAGTATGATTTCAACCTTCTTAAATTTACTAAGACTTGTTTTGTGACCCATCATATGGTCTATCCTGGAGAAAGTTCCATGTCCACTCGAGAAGAATGTATATTCTGCTGCTGTTGGATGGAAGGTTCTGTTCACGTCTGTTAGGTCCATTTGGTCAAATGTGCAATTCAAGTCCATCATTTCCTTATTGACTTTCTGTCTGGATGCTCTATTGTAAAGTAGAGTATTGAAGACTCCTCCTATTATTGTATTGTTTGTATTTCTCCCTTCAGATCTGTTTGTATTTGCTTAATATATTTAGGTGATGTTGGGTGCGTATATATTTATGATTGTTATATCCTCTTGAAGAATTGACCCCATAATCATTATATAGTGATCTTCTTTTCCTCTTATTACAGTTTTTGGCTTAAAGTATATTTTGTCTGCTATACACATAGCTACCCATGCTCTCTTTTGGTTGCTACTTGCATAGACTATCTTTTTCCATCCCTTCACTTGGAGCCTATATGTATCCTTAAAATTGAAGTGAGTCTTTTGTAGGTGGTATAGAGTTGGGTCTAGTTTTTTTATCCATCCAGACACAATGCCTTCTGATTGAAGAATTTAATCCATAGTAATTATTGATAGGTAAAGGCTTACTAATGTCATCTTATTAATTTCTCGCTGTTTTGTAATTCCCTCATTCCTGGCTCCCTCTCTTGCTTCTTTCCTTTGTGAATTGATGATTCTCCATAGTGGTAGGCTTTGATTCACTTCTCTTTGTATTTTGTAAATCTACTGTAAGTTTTTGCTTTGTGGTTACCATGATGCTTATGTAAAAAATCTCGTGGACATAACAGTCTAATGTACGCTGATAACAATTAACTTCAATTTCATACAAAAACTCTATCCTTTTTCTCCCCCTTTTATGTTTTTGATGTCACAATTTACTTATTTTTATATTGTATATTCATTTAAAAATTATTGCAGCTATAGTTATTTTTAATACTCTTATCCTCTAACTTTTATACTAGAGTTAAGTGGCTAACACACTCCCATATTACAGTGAGTGCTCTGAATTTGATTATATATTTACCTTTCCCAGTGTGCTGTTTCCTTTCATATAATTTGCGTTACTCGTTGGTGTCCTTTCATTTCAGCCTGAAGAACTCCTTGCAGCATTTCTTGTCAGGCAGGCCCAGCAGTGATGAACTCCGTCAGTTTTTGTTTCTCTGAGAAAATCTTTATCTCCCCTTCCTTTCTGAAGGATAACTTTGCTGGATAGAGTATTCTTGGCAGTTTTTTTATTTCAGCACTTTTAATATATCCTTCCACTCTCTCCCTGCCTGGAAGGTATCTGCTGACACCCTCTTGAGGGCTCCCTTGTAAGTTATAAACGTCTGTTCCATTGCTGCTGTTGAGATTCTCTCTTTGTCTTTGATTTTTTACAGTTTTGTTATCAAGTGTCTTGGAGAAGATCTCTTTAATTCGAGTCTGTTTGATGACTATGAGCTTCATCAACTTGGATACGCCAATCCCTCTTTAGATTTGGAAAGTTCTCAACCACCATCTCTTTAAACGAGCTTTCTGCCCCCCTCTTCCTCTCTCCTTCTGGGACTCCAGTGATTCACAAATTGTTTCTTTTGATGGCATCCCATAGATCACATAGGATTTCTTCACTCTTCTTTATTCTTTTTTCTTTGTTCTCCTCTGACCTGATAATTTCAAAGTTCCTGTCTTCTAACATACAGGTTCTTTTTTCTGCTTGACCCATTCTACTCTTGATGTCTTCTATTGTGTTTTCCATTCATTGTATTCTTGAGCTCCAGAATTTCTGGGGTTTTTAAATTATCGTTATTATTTCTACCTCTTTGTTAAACTTCTCCTTTTGTTCATGTGTTGTTTTCCTGATTTCACTGAATTGTCTTCCCGTGTTTTCTTGTAGGTCAGTGAGCTTCCTTAAAATAGCTGTTTTAAATTCTTTACCAGGCAAATCACACACTCCACACCCATGGAATCAGTTCCTGGAAGATTACTGTGATCCTCTGGTGGTGTCACGTTTCCTTGATTTTTCATGTTCCTTGAAGTTTTGCATTCCTGTCTTCACAGGAACTGCCTTTACTAACTGGCTTTGGGAGAGAAATATCTTCTGTCAGCCCTGCTCGAGACTCTGAGGCTTTCTCATACCTTCTGTGGATATGCCTGTTCCATGCTCCTGGCTCCCTCTTGTGAGAATTCATAAACTTGCATGCCTTCTCTCAATCTTGTCACACACCAGGTCCAGTGCCGACAGCCTCCCTTTTACTTTCCCAAGGCAGGCAGTAAAGCTCACGTTTCTGGTCTCTCTGTGGCCCGTGGATTCAGGCCAGCTTTCTGTACATGCTCACTAGCCATCTGCCAATGCTCACTCTCACCACCACCATCAGGAGCACACGCAGAGCCAGGAGTGTGGGTGAGGCCTGCAGAGTGCTGGGCAGCCTCTGGCCCAGTTGGGGGGCTCTGCAAGGCATCCTTAACAGCTCATGGACCAGCTTCTTGATGAAGTCCACAACCCAGCTGGTAGGATTCACATCCCTTTAATGCCCTTCCAGGGTCCCATCTGCCACTCTCTTCCTGCCTCCCAGTCACACAGCTCATGATTCAGTGCTCTGGATGGAACAAGAGAGAAATGAGCCTCTTTAGCAGCATCCCACACAGCTGGGGAAACTAGGTGCCCACTCACATGCTTTCACTTTCCCCCATAGGAAAAGTCACAGGGCAGAGACATCCCTAAGCTGGGCCCCCTGGGGGAAGGGATGACACAAATCAATTCAAGCTGTTCCTCTTGGCCACTCTAATGCATCCACATGTGTATTTGTTTGTTCCAGCGGAGTGCTGGGACTTCTCTGGAACCTGGACTTCCGCAAAGGCTGTCTCATCTGTGGGTGACTGTCTGAGACAGTGCTTTCCAGGGGATCCCAGACCGTGGCTGAGAGGGGCTGGAGGTGGTTCAGGGGCCACTGCAGGGTCCACAGCCAGGAGGGAGGTCTGTTTGCCTATTACCCCATGCACAGGTGGACAAGCCTCCTGCTGCACCCCTTGGCCTGTGGTGCTGGTTCCCACAACTCCTACAAAGGCGGTTCTGTCCATAAGTGGATGCCAAATTGTTGTTGAGGACGGGACATGAACAAGGGGTGTCTTAGCCATGTTGCCGATGTCACTCCATCGATTTTGCTTTGAAGAACCAACTATTCTCCCTTGGTTAGTCTTGGTGAGGCTGTCAGGTAAAGCCGATTAGCTGCTTTCTCCTGGAATTTAAATCTTGAAAGAGTGAAACAAGACCTGGCAACACCCGCTGTTCACTTCTCCTGCTGGGACCCATCACAGCAGTGGCTTGTGTCCTGTGGCTCTATGAACCCTGTGCCAGTAGATTTCCTTTTGCGTAAATTACCCAGAGTTGGTTCTTGTTACTTGCAACCAAAGGATCCTAACCCTGGGCTAGGATTGGGCTTTTCAGAGCTTGTATTAGCTTTGTATTGCTGCTTATCAGATTATCACAAACTTAGTAGCTTAAACCAACACAGAGTTACCATCTCCCAGTAACGTGGGTCAGAAGTCGGGGTACAGCATGACTGGGCTCTCTGCTCAGGGTCTTATGGGGCTGAAATCAGGGTGTTAGCCAGGGCTGCTGTTCTCATCTGAGGCTCAGGGTGCTCTTCCAAGGTCACTGGCTGTTGACAAAATTTATTTCCTTACAAATACAGGACTGAAGTCCCTATTTTCCTCTAACTATTGGCTAGGGACTGCTGTCAGATCCTAGAGAACGCCACAGTTCCTTCCCACGTGGCCCCCATAGGCTGTTCACAACATGGATGTTTGGTTTCTTCCAGGCCAACCGGAGCGCATCTCTCTGAATTCTTCTGCAACCAGCTTGAGAAAACTCTGCTTTTAAAGGCTCACCTGATTAGATCAGGCCCACCCAGGATAACATAACATAATCACAGGAGTAATGTCTCATCATATGCAGAGGTCCTTCCCATGATTAAGGAGATTATACACCCAAGTGTGGCAATCTTGGAGGCCATCTTACAATCCTATATCCCACAAAAGTGCTATTAAAGAAGATGCTCCTTCCTTATTCCTCTGTAAGGAGCAGGTATGCCTGGTATCCACCTTTCTCACCAGATGGAGGAAGCTTGCCTGGGAATGAAGCCAACCCAGAAGAGAGCAGAACAACAGATGCATAAAGACAGATAGAACACTTACTGCATCCACTGAAAGCCTGGATCATGCTATACCTAAAGGCCCACCCACAGGCTTTTCCATTTCATAAGACGATTAACTTTTTTCTTAAGCTATTTGACTTAGATTCTGACCTTGCAGTTGAAATGGCCTTGAATATTACAGAGGTTGAAAATGCATGGCTCTTGAAGATGTGCTTGCAATGTTCACAATTTCACCTAATGGGCCCTCCTCTCAAAAGATTATTTGTTCTTAAGAAAATCTGTCACAAAATTTTGTTTCTTTAATGAGACATTCAGGGGGAAAAGCATGCCTAAGTCCAAACACGTGAGAAACAAATAAATGAAAAGTCTGCACAAAGATATAAAAGATTTAAAAAAGATGGCAACAATAAGCTGGGGTGTGGGTAAAACTAAAGAGATACTATCAAGGGCTGAGAAGAATTACAACCTGCAAAATATTGCTGTTGATGGCCAAAGACCCCCCCCCCCCCCCCCCCGGAGAAAGAGCATTTCTGCTTTAATGGGGCTGCCCTACATTTGTGTGTCACTTTCACCTATGTTGTCACATTTAATCTTCATGGTGACTCAGTAAGGTGGTCAATATCGGTGGACAGTTTCCATTTCATAGTTAAGCAAACTGAGATTCAGAAAAATTAAGCAATTCGCCCAAGCTCACAAAGCTGGTAAGCGGCCGAGTCAGGACTAAGCTCAGGTTTCGGGGTGCTGGTCCACGCCGGTGAAGGACATGAGCTTTAGAACAGCCGGCCCCGCTCAGGTCGCCGCCCCGCCGTTTCCCAGCTTCCAGCTGCCTTTGAATAAGTTCATAAATGTCTGAAACTCCTTGTTCCAGGTTAGCTAACAACGTCCTTCTCATCGGATTGTTCGAGGAATGAATAAAATGGCCTTTGTATAGATGGTGCTGGCGAGAGTTTGTTCCCTTTCACATCACTCAGGGGAGGTGACAGGCACCCTCGTGGCCTGGGGAAAGGACGCAGGAGGGTTGTAAAATGTTTGGGGCAGATGCTGCCTGCAAAATCTCTCCAGGAGTGATGCGAGCCCGGAATGGGGGTCCCAGTCTCTGTGGAGAGGGCGGCAGATGGAGGGGAGCCGATGACACAACAGAGTGACAAGGCCTCCATGGGGAGGGGAGGCCCTCACCCCAGAGCAGGGCCTGCGTGCTTCCTCTCTGATCCCTGTTGTTCTTCAGGACCAGGTCAGACTCAACGCATCTGCTTCCCGTGCGCTCTGAACACATGGTTCCAGCTCCTGGGCTGGTGGAGCGGATGAGTTTAGCATCAGAAGTCTTATAAAGTCCACTCCTGGGCATCTGAGCAAACACAAAATCACCTTCTGAAATGAGCAAGCTTCAAACTGTGAGATGCCAGGGCATCTGAGAGCCCAGTTTGTAACTACGTGCTAAGAGTGGATATTCTTAACCAGTTTCTGGTCTCTGTGGTGCCTTATCCCTACCTCTGACTCTGCCAAGCGATCTTCCTATCAGTGTGGCACCAGGGAGAGTTACTGCTTTGTGAATGCATGGACCTGACATCTGCTCCCATCTTCGCCCTGAACTTGCTGTGTGACGTTGACCAAATCACTTTCCCTCTCTGGGCCTCAGTGTACTCAGTTATAAGATGAAGGGGCTGAGTTTTTAGGTGGCTTTTTTATTACTTGAGACTGAAAAACATCCTGAGAAATAGAGAGATTGTGGGCTCCTCCGTCAGAAAAGTGGCTCTTGGAGGGTGGCCTGGTCCCTGAGACCTGGTACAGTGCATTGCGCAAACCTGAGGCTCAGTAAATACTTGTTAGACAAAAAGTAGTTGTCTTCATTTGTGTTTGTAATTGAAACATGAAAAAAAATAAAGTATCTTTCTTCTCTTTTAAAAAAAGAGGGGGCTGACCTAGACGTCGCCCGCACCCTCCCCCCCCCCCCACCCCGCCCCGCAGTGGTCTTCTAGCTGGCCGTTATATTTAAGTATACGACTCCTGCCTCCCCAGCGCCCCCTCCCCTGCCGGCCCTGCCAGCTGCTGTCTCCCTGGAGAGGCCCGATCCCGTGCCGGCCGCCTCTGGGCCCTGGGGCTCCCCAGCGCCCTGCCTCGCGCGCACCGAGGGCGCCGCGCAGTGACGGCGGTGTCCGGCTTGCACGCGGGCGGCTGCCTGCCGGTCTCATTGCGCTGGAGAGGCTCTGCCTTCGTGCAGATGGCATTTTTGTCACTGGCAAAGGGCCAGGACCGACTGAGCTTGCATGGGGCAGAGGCAGCTGGCGGGCTCGCGAGTCCTCTCGCAGCCCAGCCCGGCCCTTGGGGACCCCACGCAGGTCTGCGTCCTCTTGCCCCAGGAAGAAGCCTGAAGGGGACCCACCCCTGGGGACCGGTGGTCAGGGGCAGGTGGGTCGCCGCATTAGACCTTTACAGTCCCCTAGGAAGGTCACCAGCTTAAGGGGGAGGAAGGGTGGTTATGGGGACAGAAAGGGGCCCCGGCTTCCCGCGGCGCGGCGGCTCCGGCCCGGGATGGGAGGAGGAGCCGGCACTGTGCGCCCCGGGCGCGGCGGCTCGGTGCAGCCCCCGCGGCCCCTCGCGGCTGCCGAGACGAGCACAGCTTCCCGGCTCCTCCCGCGGCCGCCCGGCCGGCCGGACCTCTCCGGGGCCGCGCCACAGGCCCGAGCGTCCCCCTCTGCGCTGCTCCCGGGGGGCGCACACCGGGCACCAGCGGAGACCAGCGACTGACACACGGCAGAGGAGACCTCCCGCGGCGTCGTTCCCTAGGAAATGGCTGGTCCTTAGCTCCTCCGCAGCTTGACCTGCGCATCCGCGTAACGGGTGGCCTCGGGCTATCCGCACCTTGATGGAGACTAAGTAATGCTCATCAGCACCGCGCATCCGAGGGGACTTAGGGAGCGGACCCGCTGGCAGAGCATTTGCCTAGGGCCACAGGCTGAGTGGCTGAGCTGGGATTTGAACACGGCTTCTGGCTTCGGAGTGCACGCTCTTTCCTATACTCCACACTGCCTGCCCCAGAAGATGTCAGTGTGCGACCCATGGAAACCTGGAGATTTCTAACACATGGCATTTGCCATTTCTATACCACACACCTTTAATACGAGTGGCAAGACATTTCTTAAAGTACCCGTATGTCAGCAGCAGCGGAGGAGTCACTGGATTCTTGCAGACAGAGCTAGATTTAAGGACTGGGTCTGACACGCAGCTGTGTGAGCTCCCCCAAGCTAGCATCTGGGGACTCCAACCTCCTCCCTGAAATAAGGGAAATAATGTGTGTCCCACCTACTTCTTGGGCCTGTTGCAAGGGTCAGATAAAACCCTGTGTGTGAACATATTTTATAAAGTTAAGTTCTATAGTAATCCTAACTTTTATTTTCGAGAAAACTCAACCTATAGGTTACCAACTGATATCTGGAGCAAAGGAAAGAAAAGCAACTGATATTTACTGAGTTTTTTAATGTCCAATGTTACCAGTAACCTAAGAGTTGCCAATTAAAATAACACAATACCATTTTTGCGGTCAATGTGAGAGTGCTAGCTGAGCACTTCCACACACTGCTGACGCACCACTAATTGATACAAATTCTTAAGAGCAATTTGTAACATGTACCAACAGCTTTTGGCTTGGGAATTCCACTGCTGAGAATCTCTCTAAGAAAATAGAGACGTAGAGACTATTTTATGCAGAAAGATAGTTTTTTTTTATAAGGGGGAAATTGGAAGCAACTTAAATTTTCAAACGCTGGAGAAAGTGGTAAGAGCCTTTAGCTTCTGCCTGTCTGGTGTCCCTTCAGCTGACGTAACTTCTCCTTTCCTCTGAGGAGACCCTGCGTCCCCCTGCCTGCGGTGCTGACCGCTGCTGAGCTGGACCCCGCACTGCAGGGAAGGACACAGGCCCCAGGCTCGGCCAACATGGGCACCCTGTCCCCAGACACAGTGACTATTCAGGACTGCTCTGCTGGCTGGGAACCATACAGCCTCTCTGCTCCAGGACTGCTGGCTGCAGTTAAAACCAGCACAGCGGGAAGAGGAGCCAGGAGATGAAGATGGAATTCTGAAGGCACATCTTAAGATCAGTGAACCCCTCTTTTTGCTTAAGCCACGTTGAATAGGGTTTCTGTCACTAGCAACAGAGTCCTCACACAGACCATTATTTGCTAGCCAGGGTAGACGGATCTGATGAAATATTGTGCGGCCATTCTAAACCATCCTTATGAATGGTTTCCACCAGCATAACAAGCTAGTGATTAAGTGAAAGCGTGATGGACAGTCAATATACAGCCTGGTCTTGACTAGGTTTAAACACCTTCATAGAGGCAAAGATTGGAAGAAAATTCATCAAAATATTAGCAGCCATGCTGGCTGGTGAGATTATGAATTTTTAAACTATCTTTATTTTTCACACAAATAGATCTTACAATAAATACTAAGAAAAAAATAAGAAAAAGATTAAAGTTTTATTGGTTGACTTATTCCAAAAGGACTTAAGTTATAATTGTCTTTCCAGATGAAAATTTATAGAGCATCTGGTTCTGAAGTGACAGTTTGGAATTTCCCTAAAAAATATTGACCTACCAGCTTTACACAAACTAGAACATTTTTTCAGTGTTAAAACTGAAAACACGCCCCATTATGGGCAAGTAGAATCTCTTCTTCAATTACTTTGTGATCTTCAGTCTGAATATTACTAAGAAGGGAAACACGACATTAACCACCTCAGGTCAGAATATTTATGCGTTTATTTCACTGAGCCCCTCCTCGTGCCATAAAGGATTTTTCCCCACCCCACTACATACCTGCAAAGAATTTGAACCTGGCCTAGAAGACAGAATAAACTGTGATGATTGGTCATGGTGTGGTAAAGACCAACAAGCAGAGATTCAAGGCCAGCAGGATCCACCAAATGCAGCCATCTGGGCTCAGCATCTTTGGGCTCCTCAGCCACTCCCTCTTTCTCCTTTTAATTTTGTCTTTTCTTGACCAGAAGCTGCCTTGCTTTCTGGGCCAAAGCCAGTCCCTGTCTGAGACTCATCCCCTATCTGGTTCTGGCCCTGGCTCTGCCCTTCTTGTGCAGCAGGTGGGCTACGGGGGGACCCGAGGCACATGGCGTTGAGGGACAGTGCGATAAATCCATGAAAGCCTAGCAGCAGCATGAGGCCCCTGCTGGGCTGCCTCCACCCCAGTGTCATCTCGAGACTCTGCACTTCCCACCCCACCCATGGTGTCATTCTTCGGGCCTTGACCTGCTCAGCTGTACAACAAACTGGCATTTGCACAAAAAGTAGTCTACAGTGCCCTCTGGTGGGCAATCAGAACATAATAGGGACATACTCTGCACACTGAATTAAAAGGAATCTGCAGCGCCTGCTGAGAAAAACTGGGTAACTTTCCCCTGTGATAATGGGATCTTACCTGAATATAGATATGTTTTTATAGGGCACCAAAAGATGGAGACAAAACTCGCAATAAGTGAGTAAAGGGAGAAAACCAGACAGACACCCTCCAGCTCATTCTATCACAAGGCACCTTGGCAACCCAGGCCCTGGGGTGAGACCCTTATGAAGGCTGCATTCTGGCCAGCCCCCAAATTTGGGGACATAATGAGCTGCTTACCAATAGGAAAGAGTCGAGATATTCACTTCAAGCTTTGAAGCAGTCAGTGGTTGATTTATGAGCAGGCTAAAATAACACAAAAGGGTTCTGACCATAGACAAGGAAACGAAGTGTAATAAACATTAACATCTACATTTAAGAAAATAAATCCAACACGTTTCATTAAAATAATGCTTTTAATTATTGGTGCTTTAAATACTGAACCCATTTTACCAAGTTTGACATAAATCATTTTTCTTAAACACAAGCTGTTTGCTGGATTCCAGGTAAGTTCATTTTATAGTTACAAGCATGATTCATGATTCATATTCAACTTCCTTTCTCTTAGCCATTTGAAGACTCAGCGGCTTGATTCACAACACCTCTTTACAAGGAAGCTCACCTTCTGAAATCAAGCATGTCAGTAGTAAAACTGAATAGTTTCTTCTCTTCTGAAGAAATGTGATTTTTTTTAAAAAAATGTCATGTTACCTTCCCTTTGATCACCTGATTTAAGTAGTCACAGCGTTAGGAGCAATTTAGGGACTCAGAGCAGTTGAGGAAGCCTAGGTCACTGCTGAGGCAGCATTATTAACACAGCCATGGGGGGGGGGGGGGCGGCGTTTGACTCCAGCTGAGGTGACGCATGTCTGGGTTAACTCTGCTTATCAAAGAACGAGAAACAACTTACACACAGAACACCCTCCTGCCTTCTTTTTCTTTTGCAATCCCATTTTGGGGCAAAAGAATAATAATAATGTGTACGTGTGTATGATTGTGTGTTTGGGTGGAAGAAACAAATTATACAGTCTCCACTTAGGTGGGGAAATCAAATTCAGGAAAAGTTTCATGAACTTTTTTTTATTCTAGGTAATTATTGCCCCAGATTTGAAAACTTAAAAAAAAGAAACAAAGTTCTTTAATAGTTTTGCCCTGTGTTGGATCAACAATACCCAGGACTGTCAGATGTGAATGGGCCACAAGTAGGCAGCCCCATTTGGGTTTCATGTCTTGGCAAGATTTATTCGGGCACTTACAACAGGAGCCCACCCCTTTGCAGGCTCAGGGCAGCCGGGGTGAGCGACGCCCTCCCCCAGGACAGTGGCTTCCAGGGACCCATACACACCCTCAAGCACCTTCAAATGCCAGCGGGCAGTCCAGCCTGGGGCCTGCCCCTCTTCAAGGAGCACCGCTGGGAAACTATTCGGAATCGATGGGACAGAATTTCTTTGATCATAATAAAAGACATGTCTCTAAGAAAATGGCTTCAAAATATGAACAAAATATCTAGCAACCACATCTTCCAAGAAATCCAGTAACAGGGCCACCTATTCCTGTAAAGAAGCAAGCAAGCAAACAAACCAGCATGTGAAAGACAAGTGGCTAATCTTCCAGGATCCTTCCAGAGAGAAACATTAAGCCCTTCAAGTCTGATGAGCCACCCCAAGCAACCTCACACATGTGGTTAAATTCTCCATATTCTGCTTCACCTAGAGAAGGGAAGAGAGAGGAGAAAGAATTAGTTCATTCAACTCGGCTGACAAATCTTAAAAGTAAATTCATTCTAGGGAAAGACTAGAGAAACTTCTGATCTAAAAGTTTAAGATTTTGAGTTAATTTCAGCCACTTTAATGTACTGAAGGATCACCCGAGTGGTTAAATGCAGATTCCTGAGTTCTGGGATCAACAGGTTTAGGGCTGGGCCTAGGAATCTTCATTTTGGCCAGCACCCCTCCTCTCCAAGCATGGCGCTGACACTTTAGTAAATGCTGCTGTGGTTATCTCATTCAGGGCTATCCGAAGGTTTAAAGGACAAAAGCTGCTGAGAGCAGACGGGGTCCTGAGCTTTAGGGCAAAAGAGCAGCAGTTAGCCAGTGCCTGACCACCCTGAGTCCAGCTGGGCAGGTGCCCTTGACCCCAGCTATCAGGAAATCCTTCTCCAGGTAAAGGAGACGGAGCAAGTTTGTAATCCGTGACCTCTCGTCACCTCTGTCCTTGCTAGGCAACACGTGGGCACCGCAGAAGAGACGAGGCCTGGTGCAAACACTCTGCTGCTCAGACCCCACAGCGATAGGAGGCAGCTGCTCACACTTAGGAGAACTGTTTACTCAAGGATGTCAGCAAATTCTCCACGTAAACATTTTAACCTGCCACTCAGCATGCAAATATGTTTGTGGGGTCTTGACCCAACAGTCCAGTGAGGTGAACCACATTCAGCTGGCCCCACAGGACCCCTACCAAGCAGCACTTGTGTTGAAGCTTCTGAACAGACCCCATCTGAGTGGATGCAGAGGCTTTATGGCATCTGTAGAAAGACCATCTTCCGGATCTAACCTGGGTGGGCGGGGCAAGGTGGCTGCCATTTGGGGAAGCCCCAGAATGCTTGTGAGGCCCCTGGGAGCACTCCCCAAGAACGTACAGGCCTCAGCCCTCTCAGACACCATTGTGACACTGCACGGGCTATTACACAGCTCTGGCGGCCCATCGCGGGGTGGGATGGTGGGGGCCCACTCCTGGCCTCTGAAACAGACAGGTAGCACGCAGAGGCCCGTGCTCAGAAACATCAGCCTGAAGGCACTGCCCGTTCCTGGGATTCTGGAGTCCTGCCTCAGAAGGGGTCACACAGTGGACAAGGAGAAAATGCTCCCTCTTATCTCTGAGCTGCAGAAAAGGCTCACTCGTCTGTGTAATAAAGTGGGAGCCTCAAATTTATCTATTTTATTCACTTATTCAGCATGGAGACTTATGGGAATTTTTACTTTGCTATTAAAGTAAGCATTGCCCTTGGGCATGTTATTTATACAGAGAAACTATACGTCAGAGATTGTCACGTCCCGTGAAAGTGAACTTTCACCTCCGACAGCGGGCTTGTCATCATACTGGCCATCCTCCTTGATAATTTGCTGCCCAGTCATAACGTTGTAATTGCTACTTCCACATTCCCATAAAGGAAGGTGGCCCTGCCAGCCCAGAGACAATGACTGGCCCACGCCTCTCTCCTGCATGCACAGCAGCAAAATGAACACCAGGACTGCTGGATTCTTTACTCAAACAAGAAGTTGAGAACCTTTGTCTCAAATTATCTGCTGTACAAGTAGCCAGTATTTACTAAACAGCTGCTCTATGCCATGCACTGAACTAGGCCACGTTCAGGATAAAAAATAAACACAAAACCTGAACTTTGCTGTGAAGAAATTTAGAGTCCTGGTGGGGAGTCAATAGTTCAACATGGAACTGTCCTACAATAGAATAAGACGATAAATAAATGCTAAGAATTTAAGCCCTAAAAGGAGCTACAGCCTATAAGTCTAGCTGAGCATCAGCGCCCTAAGCTCCACAAACAGCAGTCGGTCGTTACAAGCAGGAAGCACATTATAAACGACACTGGATCAGAAGGCCCCCGGCTGCCAGTGGGGTAATGGGGGGGGGGGATTGGGGGGGCAGATCGTCATGGTAACAAGCCAGGTGAAGGCTCTGGGGCCAGGACGCCAGAATTTGGATCCCAGCACCATCCCTCACTGGCTGCCTGACTTCAGGCAAGTTTCTCACTTTTCTGTTCATCAGCTCTCAGTCCTACACACAAGGAAAATCATCCCCTAAGTGGGACGGGTGTGGAGAGAATTCAAGGAGTTAACACGTGTAAAGCACCCAGTGTAGCAGCCAGCCAGCCAGCAACACCCAATGCTGCTGTCAGTGTTGTTACCACCGCCGGCTCAGCCTCGAGGATGTCAGAGAGGCCAGTTACCTGTGTCACCGGGAAAAGCACCAGTCCCTGTACTCCTTCACTTCAACCCTGACCTTCTTGCAAGGCATCGGAAGACATCCTTCTTCCCTGTCCTTTTCCCAGTTCTGTCCTCCTTCATTCTCTCCCATTGGCCCCACCGGTGTCAACCGCCCCCCTCCATGTGTCCACTTCCTGGTGGGATAAGCCACACAGCCCCACAGGCACTCACAGGGCTGGGGGCTGAAGGGGATGGGGCCACATGCTCAGACTCAGCTGTGGATCATTCATAGTCCAGAAGCAACCAAGACTGATTCTCGTGAGAAAATGCCATCATGGGGCAGAACTGGGCTCCATCCAGGGCCCCACAAGCAAAGTCTCAACACAGGACCTCAACCTGGCGTCCAAGCCTGCAGATAGAGTTCAGGGGGTCTGTGATGGAAGAAAACGTTTTCCTTTTCATTTAGCTCTAACTGAAATTTATCATTTCCTTCAATGATGAATGTAGGCAATACACCAAAGCTGTGATAGCACTGTGACTGTCACCAACAGAAATAGAGAAACTGTGGATGCTTTCATATCACAAGAAGTCATCAAAGATCTCTTACAATACTGTTTTCAGTCCTCACTACTCTGAAAGTAAAGCTATACACTCACCACTAGACCTTAGCATTCAACGTGTGCGTTAAAAAGCCGACATATTACTAGACCACACATTAAAAAAATATTTTTATCAATGTATTTCAATATAGCTGGTCTCCTTTGTAATCCTATGTATTTCGTGCATTTAAAAAATGTTATTCTGAGGGTGGTTGTAGGCATTACCAGCCTGCCAAAGGGGCCCACAGTGCATGCAATGGTTAAGACCCCCTTTGCTTAAGAAGGTTGAGGACAACCAAGGGCTGGAATATTAGAAAGGTGGAAGACGCGTAAATACTTACTGAAATGTGACGTTGTAATATTCTTCAGGCGTCACTATTTTTGGTCCCCCAAAGAAGTCCAGGACCCAGATATTGGTTATGTTCAACTTAGCGAAGAACCAATTATGGCTGGAAGGCCAGGTTTTCATCTCAGGGTGTCGAATGAATAATGAACGCTTTGCAAAGTCCACTTCTGTTTCATTCACCTAAAGGACATATGTAAGATAAACATTCTCACGGCAGTGACGTTTTGTTTTCTCAAATCCTAAAGAGTTTATACAATTATAAATGTTGATTTAAAATTTTTATTCCTTAAAAAATTGAAATATAATTGACATAAAACATTGTATTAATTTTTGGTGCACAACATAATGATTTGATATGTGTATACATTATGAAATCATTACCAGAATAAGTTTAGTTAACATCCATCACATCAGTTAAAAATTCTCTATTTTTTTTCTTGTGAGGAGAACTTTTAAGATCTACTATAAATCCTGATCTCAAACTTAAGGTTTCAAGAGCAAAGAAAGGAAGCTGGAAGAAATGCAGAGAACAATGAAGATTTCAAATGTGAATGATAACAGACGTAATGAAGTGGGAAACCGTCGGTACCAATTTTCATCGTTGCACAGTAATTTTGGCACAAGATACTATAATAAAATGTTACTGGTGCTTACGCCATATAACATTGGCACATTTATCCCATAACCAGCACACGTGAAAGACGCAGATGCGTGCACACAACGGAAGGAAGTCTTCAGAAGCACCATGGAAATCAGGAGCACTTGCCGCCCGTCCTCCTTTCTCCTGCCGTGGACACTCAGCGAGAGATGTGTCCACACAGACCTTCCAGACCATGAATAAAACTTGTCTGAGCATTCACGATTGACAAGGTCAGAAACCACATCTGCTGGCCTGCAGTGAGATCAGTGCTCGTGAAACCTTGCCCTCTGCCCTGCCCATGGTTTTACTGAACCTCCTCCCTCCTGCACTCATCCGAACTGTCTAAACGAACTTCCAGAATTTAGACCGGACACTTTCCTTCTAGTCTCCCTAGGACGCTCTCGGCTCTCAGCCACTGTCCACATACAGAGGCGAGGAAGCCAAACACGGGAAATACCCCACAGCCT
Source organism: Equus caballus (assembly GCF_041296265.1). NCBI lineage: Eukaryota > Metazoa > Chordata > Mammalia > Perissodactyla > Equidae > Equus > Equus caballus. Next base: position 4,155,299 of record NC_091688.1, read on the forward strand.
AAAACAAGGCGGGGAGCGGTGAGCTTTGCCTGAGCAGACGTTCCTTATACAGACACTTCACAGCTGTTACATCTGTGTGCCTTCAAAAAATAGCTCATTCTGGGGCCAGCCCGGTGGCACAGCGGTTAAGTGCGCACGCTCTGCTTCGGCGGCCCGGGGTATGCCAGTTTGGATCCCGGGTACAGACGTGGCACCACTTGGCAAGCCATGCTGTGGCAGGCATCCCACATATAAAGTAGAGGAAGATGGGCATGGATGTTCACTCAGAGCCAGTCTTCCTCAGCAAAAAGAGGAGGACTGGCAGATGTTAGCTCAGGGCTAATCTTCCTCAAAAAAAAGAGTTCATTTTCCTCATAGATATCTTACTGAACACTTAAATGAAAGCAACTGATTAAAACATTGAGTTTTCATGAAATTATACACTAGAACGTATTCCACCTCTGTATCTCAAGCATAAATCAATTTTATGTTATTCTCAAAATCTCTCTTCCTTCGTTGTTGATAATATGATGCTCTTCTAACACCAGCCTCTGCTCCTGTGGGATCACCATTTACCTTGGTAACAGTTCCTGCCAGTATTATGTGAGCACAGAGGGGACTCTGGGGATCATATCCATGTTTCCTGCAGAAGTCAGTCTGTGCCAAAGACATGGTCAGTGTAGCATGCGGATTCTCCTGTAGAGAGAAAACGAAGACCCTCTCATGTGAAACATTGTCTCTGGAGAGCTAATACATTTCACCAGCTGCATACACACCGTCCCCAGAGCTTGACCATTCTTCCGTCACACAATGAATTACAAACCACCACCTTCCACTCAGGAAAATCACTACTTGGACGAAAGACTGATCCTGACCCTCTCTCCAAAAGTGGGGGAGGGGTCATATTTAAAATGAACTGACTCAGTAAGAATTATTTTTAACACTTTTTTCCCCTTAAATTCTTAATTTGTCCCATATTCACCAGAGGAAATATAATTATAGTACCACCCAAACACAAGGCTGGGCTATGGCCTTCACTGAAAGATGTAAAGGTTAGACTCTAATGTGGAAGTAGCGCATAAAAATACCACAGTTGCTCAACTGGCTAATTGTACAATTTAAGCAAGAAATAGCTGACTCATGCTTCTTGGTTATCTTATGCTAGCAGAAATTGTCATGTGATTTCAAAATGGGAGAAGTAGCTCACTCCTGCTCCAGCAACAAGAGAAGAATTGTTGGACTCAAACAGTGAAGCAAGCAAAATTTCTCATTCTTTCTTATTCAGAAATCAGCTCCATAAAAGGCACCGTTGACAGATTACAGCAAAATCCACACGTTGCATTGAGCACTTTAAACTCCAAATGTCTTGTGTGGGAAATTTTGCCCTTTCACAGTGACCCATCAAAATAGTGCCATAAAGAGATCTCCTTGAAATCCTTTAGCCAAATATTTGCTGTCTATAAACTATTAGGCAAAGCGTCTACAGAAGACTAAAAAAAAAAGGGAGAGTGGGATTCAGCTAAGGTCTCTCCCTTCTCTGAGTTTATAACCTGATTGAAAAGTCAGACATAAACAAAACTTAACACAAAACAAAGACAGAGAAGAGGTCAAAAGGCAGTGCATAACTAACTGCCAAGTGAGTGGTACAGTTAAATGTATTCGAAGCTCGGTGTTAGGAGCTGTCAGCATAGCCTGGAGTGATGTGGAAACTACGGGAGCCTTACAAGATATTCAGAATCAGGACAGGAGTGGGAGGTTGTATTATAGTTGTATATACAACTATAGGTTGTATAGGGGAAAGTCTAAGACAGGACTGTGAGTAGTGAGAAACCCAACGTGCTTGAAAGAGAGGCTTTCTGAGGGGAGGGAGGAGGAGGGCAGAGTTAGGGTAACTCAACTCCAAGCTCAGGAGTCAAGACTACTTTGTAGGCTGGCGTCCGTCAGGGCTTTCCAAGAACAGCCGCCTGGAGAGCTCGTTAAAATGCTGATTTCTGGCTCCACTACCAACCCAGGTACCTGCATTTTAAACAAACACCCCGGGTGAATCTTACGCAGCTGTAAGCAGTGGATGCTGTTAAAGGTTTCAGGCAGAGGGCAATGCTGAGTGGCATTTTGTTCATGTAAATCTGGTGGGCAGGGTGGACAGGGGCAGACAGGGAAAAGACACAGGTCAGAAGGAGGAGAAAAAGTGGACGGTATTAACCAACCTTGACTGGTTGATTGATGGAATCAGTCAGACTAATTCTGATGTGGCCAAGCCTTTTCGATGCCATCATGGAAACTACAAGTCCTGGGTAGGTTCCTTACCACTGCCTCTTTCTAGAGATGTCAAGGACCTGGGCTGGAGTTCTACCTGACAGCCATGAGCTGGCTAGCCACAGCTGAGTCCCTGCACCTGAGTCTTAGTTTCCTCATTCCTACAGTGGGGATAATAATATGGGCACAAGTTTAAATTAAATATAATCGTTGTATGGAAGTGGTTCTCAATCCCCCCCCCCACCCCCCCATTAGAAGCCTCAAGGAGGGATTCCGGCAGTTGGGGGTTGTTTTTTATTGAATGCGTTTTTAATAAAGTGCCTTGGCATTGCCTTTTTTTTTTTTTTTTTTTTAGGAAGATTAGCCCTGAGTTAACTACTGCCAATCTTCCTCTTTTTTCTGAGGAAGCCTGGCCCTGAGCTAACATCTGTGCCCATCTTCCTCTACTTCATATGTGGGACGCCTACCACAGCATGGCTTGCCAAGCACTGCCATGTCCACACCCAGGATCCGAACCCCTGAACCCCGGGCTGCCAAAGCAGAACATGGGCACTTAACCGCTGTACCACCGGGCCGGCCCGTTGGCATAGCATTTGTAGGTCTTCCCAGGCGACTGTACTGTGTATGTGCCTTGGCTAAAGGAGGCAGCTGCTTCTGTTTTTGCTCAGCAAATGCAGGCCTCCAGAGCCACAGATCTTCCAATTTTTCAAGAAGTTAGACATTTAGGGTTTTAATTGAAATCTCAGTTTTCAAAGGTTGGTAACTAATTTATTAAAAACAACACAGAACTCTGTGTGGGCCAAAGGAAACTGGTCTGTGGGACATATTCAGTTCAAAGGCAACTGGACCTGGGGTGAAATCCAGTTTGGCCATGGGCTCTGGGCAAGTTCCTTAACCTTCCTAAGCCACAGGTGCTTCTGCAGTAACACCCACCTCAGGGGTTATTTAGGGATGAATGGAAGACATCTGGAAGGTGAAGGGCGGCCTGGCCCACCACAGATGCTTAATCAAGTATCAGTTTCTTTCATCTTTATCCACAATGTTGTACTTTCCCAGTTAACCTCAAAGCTGGGATCTTTCTCCAACGACCCTCCACCAAATCAGGCTCTGTTGGCGCACTGCATGGCTCTCGCCTCCCAAGCTCTGTCTGTGACCCCTCTCTTGGGACAGCAGGGGTTCCACCAGCGAGTTGTAAACCCGAACCTGCCCCAAAAGGAGGGCAGCCTGCCCCAAAAGGAGGGCGAAGGGTGAGGAGGAGATGACCTCCCCTCAGTTCTGCTCCCCGCAGAGGAAACTCACGTGCACAGGAGGCCTAACGACGGCAAAAAGCACTGTCATCGTCCACCACCCTGTATATTACCTTCTTGCTGAGGAGGGGAAAATTAATTCAGAAGGAGGAGTAAGAAATGAAGGATTAAGAAAGAGAAACCCCGAAGCCACGGACACCAAGCGCTTAACTAACTACCCCCCAATCTGTACGTTCTGCAAAACTTTTAATAATAAGAGCCCAGTTAACGAGACGCCGCACTCCGAGACGACTCAGGGGAGGGAGGTCCTCCAGGGCTGGCAAAGAATTCGCACCCGGCGCGTCGCCCAGGGCGCGGGCGACATTCCTGGGACTCAGCTGCCCGCCGGCCGAGGAGGCATGGTTCGGGCCGCGCTCACCTGCAGGTGGCTCACGGCCTGCTGCAGCGGGCTCAGGTACAAGTAGGGCACGCCGCTGCCCGCGCCCGGGGGCCCGTCGCTGAGCGACAGGACGTCGGCGAAGGGCCAGCCGCGCACCGCCTCCTCCGTGGCGACGGTGGCCAGCGCGCCCCAGTCGCAGACGTGCGCCACGAAGCGGGCCACGCGCGCCGCGTCCTCGCGGGGCGGCAGCGGCGGCAGCAGCACGGCGGCGTCCCAGTCCCCGTGGTCCCGGCCGCCCCGGCCCCGCGCCGGCGTCACCAGCAGCGCCACCAGCGCCGGCGCCAGCAGGGCGGCGAGCAGCGCGCGCGCGGAGCCGCGGACACGCCCGGCCATGGCGGTGGCTGCGGCGACAGTCCGGTGCCCGGGGACCCGCAGGCCCCGCGCCCGCCCGCTGGCCGGCCTCCGCCTGCCGAGACGGGCCAATGGGCGGCCGGGACGGAGGGGGCGGCCCCCGGCCAGCCCCGCCCCCTGCCGGACCGGTCGGTCTACCTTCCTCCCGCTGCACCCCGCCGCTCTGGCGGATTGCGAAACGGTCCTCTGGTCGATGTTTGTTCTGACAGATGGAAAAACAGAGGCTTCAAGAAATTAAGCCACTTGCGTAAGTCATAGCACTAGGAGAGGACCAGCCTCTTCACACGCGCACACCCTCCCTTCCTTTAATACCTTGGGATGTGGCTATCTGGCATCTGAGAGGAAATGCTGCATTCTCTACATATGCTCCTCTTTATTCTTTACTCCACTATCCGCACCAAAGAGCAGCCAGGGTCCCAGTGGCCGAAGACAGAAGCCCCAAAGTTTAAGACTTATAAGACGCTGCTCCTGGCCCGGGAGTCTCTCAGACAGACGCTCAGGGGTTGTTGGTCTGCTAGCAGTATTCCATGCACGAATTTCAACTCATCCAAACTGGCTTGGGATCTGTAGGTCATCAGGCTTGGAGTCAATGGTTTCATAAATTTATTGCCCTTACTTACCCCCCTCACCCCATGTATGTAGCTTTTCCTAAGCTGGTGTCTTCCACTCTTTCAGGGGGGCCTCCCCCATTCTCATAGTCTGGGAAGTGGTCAATAGCTCACACCATGCGACCTACAGTCATGATCATCGTAAGCTCTGGTCACATTTCCTCAGAGTGAGTCCTAATCTTTTTGGCCTAGCCTCAAAACCCTGCCCTAATTGTTGTTATAAATGCTGCCTGGTGTAGGAGTTGGTCAGCTTGTGAATCTGGCTCTCCCAGGTGTGTTGATCAACAGAGATGAGCTAACTTCACTCAGCTGCTGTGGGCCAGGCCTGGGAGCAGGTGTGGGCAACAGGTGTGTGAGCCCCAGTCCCGCCTCTCCTTCACCCCGGACTCAGCCTCGCACCTTCAGCCAAGATTCTCTTGCCACTCAGAACTCACCTGTAGAAATAAGACTGTCTACTCTGAATAGGAGCCTGCAGTTCCCTCTGGTGGTCAAAGCGTGTTACACACACTGCTTTCACATTCAGGGAAGGGGAATGAGAACAACCCTTAGTCCAACGTTGCTTCCTTTTCAACAGCTGAGTTTAGAACAGCTTCAAGCTAGCTGGGAAACTAAGTGGGAGAAATTAGAGAGGAGGAAAATCAGGTTTATCATTTTCAAAACAAGTACTGAATGATACCAGCGATGATATCAGTTTCCCTACAGTAACCCCAGCACACATGGGGTTAAAACCAAAAGCACCCATCCCGGTTCCCTGCTTCTTTAGTTACACTCCTGGTAAATATCGATTTCTTTAACCTTCGTATCCCTGAGCTTCACAGATCCGTGAACCTAGTGTTGAGATCAGACCATGGACCTTCCCCTCACACAGTGCGCATAGAAGTTTCAAATTGTTAAAACCCAGGTGGCCTCACACTGAAGTCTTGGCTAATTACGGGTCCTTGAAGTTTATTGCAGGAAAACTGATGTCCAGAGAATATCAAGAAACTAAGTTACCCAGACCCCAACTCCTCGGCTTCCCAGTGCTGGAATCCACCATCCATCACAGAAGCAGACAACCAAGGACACTCACCTGCAGGTTCCCTTACCTTGCCACCCCCTCCCTGCACGTAGACACTTTCCTCTGAATGTGCACTCCTGTCTCCCCACTGACGTCACCCCAAATTAACCTCTTTCCTTGACATAAGCCTGGCCTTCCAGATTTTGTCCCCATCCTGTGCGGTGGGTAAACAAACCTGTGTTTGTGCTCGGTAACATTAATACAAGTAGTTTGGGTGCCTGCCAATTACAAATATTTATCCTTAACCTCTTACGGAAAGAGCACACACAATCCAGATTTGCAGTTCTGGTCTCAGCGCTGCCCCTATGAAGTCATGTGACTGTGAGCTTTCATCTCACCTTTATGGGCCTTGGTTTTCTCATCTAAAATGAGAAGGTGAATTAGATGATTTCTGACACCTCTTCTGGCTCTATGTTCTATTAAAATGCAAAATATGGGCCTTTTGCAAGTTTCAGAATATGAATAATATTTTTTTGCAAGAGGATCAAAAATATTTTTTGTTAACTGCTGTGCCACTTGCTGCTGGCATACGAAATAACAATACGCCCTATCATAGCTCCATGACAAATCAGGTGGCTAGAACGTGGTCTCCTGCATCAGAGCGTGAGAAGGAGGCCTGCAAACCCTCCAGTTTTAGGCACCTCTCCTCAGTGTCTGTCTTTGCACTCACTGTTCCCTATGCCCAAAATGCTCTTCCCTCAGCTATGGGCATGGCTACCTCTCTGCCATCTGGATCTCCACTCAGATGTCACTCCTCAGAGGTGCCTTCCTGGCCACTCTTTCTAAGAGGGCTTCCTCCATTAGTCTCCAGTGGACAATCCTGTTTATTTTTTTCCTGGCAACCATGGTGCTCTGTAACAATCATATTTATTTAGTTATTTGTTGCTTATCTCCCCTGCTAGGATGTAAGCTCCAGGAGAGCAGGAATGTTGTCTATCTTGTCCACCTCTGCATCCCCAATGCACAGAGTATGCACTCAATAAATATTTATTGAATGACTGCCTGACTTAATGAATCATATCTGGTTGAATTCTTTGCACACAGAGTCTTATAAAATCAACAAGAGGAAGTGAGGACGACTGAATGGAAACATTCAAGGATAACAGTGGGTGTTTCAGCTCTTAATTAGCAAAGCCTCCTCATTGGGGTATTGGGGGAAACCCTTAGTAAAGAGTGGCTGTGTCAACCGTCTCAGCTGGACTTTCTGTCTATATTTGAACAGCCTGAGCTGATCCCCACCCACCAAGGGCCCACTGGGAAATAGTGATCTTCTTAACTTGGGTTCGATCCATCCTGTCAAGAACTGACCCTGCGTGCTCCCTCTTTACATGGTGTCACCCTTGCTTATTTGTCTGGGTCACTCCCAGCCCTAGTTTTCACTGGGGTCAGGGGCAGTGGTTTCATTATCTCCATACCCCGGCATGGAGCACAGTGCCAGGTATCTGGCAGCAGCACCCAGTACATGCTGTTCACCAAATGTCTCTCGGTTCACATTGTCTATAGATGGCCCCCAAACCACTTGTTTATCAAACATTTGCTTTTCCATCTCTTTGTAAATTGCTTTCCTCCTCTTTGAAATCCCAAACCTCGGCCTCCAACATCCTCCTTTGTCTTTAGCTAAAGACAGTATTTAAGGTGGTGGCTTCGGCCATTTTGGTGACAGTTTTCCTGGGTCTCTCCCATGTATACATGTTATTAAACTTTGTTTGATTTTCTCCTGTTGTTCTGTCTCATGTCAGTTTAATCCTTAGGCCAGCCAGAAGGACCTAGAGGGTAGAGGAATGGTTCTTTTTCCCCTACAGGTGCCAACCAAGCCCTGGGCACTGAAATAGGTGCTGAGAAATTAGATATTAATTAATAGACATTGTTCCTGTCCTTAAGGGAAACTTCTGCCTAATTAATTCACAAATCCAAAAATTATAATTCAATGCCATCAGCATGATGTGGAGGACTTACAGGAGGCAGAGGAGGTATGGAAGAAAGAACCTCGGCCTACCTCGGGGGAAGGCTTCATATCGGCTGTAATTCTGGAGTTGGAACTTGAAGGATAAACAGAAGCTTGGCAGACAATGAGAAGGTGGGAGAGAGAAGGAAGGGAAGAGGTATATAGAGAGGAAGTGGAATGGACACAGGCGAGGAGACATAATGTGTTGAGAAAAGCAACTGAAAGTTGAAGGGAGTGTGAAGAACCAATGTGGGAGACAGGCATGTCCCACAGGGTGGGGGAAATGTGTTAAGCCAAGAGCTGCACTGGTCTCAGGATCTACTAGGAATGGATCTGCTCCTAAACTCATTCACATGGTTGTTGGTAGGATTCAGTCCCCTTGTGTGTTGTTGGATTGAGAGCCTCAGTTTCTTGCTGGCTGCTGGCTGGAGGCCTCCTTTCATGCCTTGCCACATGGGCCTCTCCATAGGGCGGCTCACATCATGGCAGCTGGCTTCCCTCGAAGCAAGTGAATGAAGGAGAAAGAGAGAGGGCCAGCAAGACGGAAGCCAGAGGCTTTTTGTAACGTTCTAATGATCTCAGAATGATATCCCGTCCCTCAAGAAAAGGAGATTAACATAGAACATGAACACCAGGGCGTGGGAAAGACAGGCAGATGGGATGGGCACAATGACACGGCTTTAGTGTTCAGTTATGAATACAGTTATTGTGAATTCAGAAAAACATCTACAAGTTATGTTTATCTTCCAGTACAGCTCTCTACCCTCCCCTGGTCTCGTGCCTGAGTCTAGAAATGTAACATGATGGAAAGGGGAAGCAGGGACTAAAAAAAACCTCAACCACATAAACTGAAAGTGCATATGGTGGCAATAATGTGAGGCAACAGTGGACCCCAGTGCTGATGATGCCCGGCAGCTGTGGGTAGCACACAGACCTGCAGTGCCTGACACAACGTGCCCTGTGGATGTGGCTCAACTAATGGTTCTGACAAGAGAAGAAGGGCCCTTGTGCGGCTGTGTAGACAGTGGAGGTTGAGCTCATTTGTTTGTGAGCCCGTGTGAGACAACTTGGTGATGGGAGAGGCTTGGAGAGGAATTGAGGTCCCACTGTCGGGGGTGGAGATGAGGGCCATAAACCTAGTGTTACTGTTAATATGACCCATTTCGTCTCCCAGGCAAACAGAAGCTACCTATGCAGGTAAAGCTTTCATTGGAAAGAAGGAGAAACTATTAGCTAGCCAGAGACTGTGAGGTGAAGAGGATGTTGGCATGGTCAGAGGTCTTAAAGCAGCAGCTCTGGACTGCATTCAGCATGGCTGTTTCTTGCACGCCCGCCGATGTTTCTCTACAACCTCCAAAAGAGGCTCAGGCTCGGTGTGAAAATCTTCACTTGTCAAAAGAGTGGATGAGTGGCGTGGGGAAGCGTCGGGGGATGGGGAGTGATGGGGCTGTTAACAGTTTTTCCTAAAAGCAACAAGGAAAATGCAAGCTGAGTAGTGGCTGAGAGAGCGGAATTGTCAAGATAAGCGGCTGCATACGAGGTGCTTATGTCATTTAGATCTCGCTCCACACGCACCGTGTGTCAGAAATGTTTATATGTTTAACGTAACAGGGTTTTGCACAATGGAAAAAGCCACCCTTACTAGATCATGTGCTTTCTTCCCAACAACCACAGGTTTTCATACCAAGGGGGACGATTTCATTTTGGAGGTTAAATTGTGACTGAAGTCACTGTTAGTAACCTAGGTGGCTACTAGAATACCAGGTACAGTAACTAGAATGAATTAAAAGTCTTTTCAAGGCTTTCTCTTATAAATTCCATTCAAGATGTGTGAAAGATCGTAGATAGAACACACCAGAGAAAAACAATTCTCACGTCCCTTAAGTAATTCTAAATTAGACCGTGTTATTTCTTTCCCTACACCCTCCATGGCTACTCATTACACTTACATCCACACTCTGATGTGTGGCCTGCAAGGTCCTACTGAGCTGTTCTGCGCCCGCCTCTCAAACCTTGACCCTGCTCCAGCCACACGTGTCTCCTCGCTGTTCCTCAAATCTCGCAAACCTTTTCCACCTCAGGGGCTGTACACCTGCTCTTCCTTCCTCCAAGAACTTACTTCTCTAACCTCTTCGTGGGCCGGCTTCTCAGCCTCCTCAGCTGTTAAAGATAACTTCATGCAGACTCTCCCTGACTACCTCATCCGAAACGGCCGCCTTGGGTCACCCCCAGCCCCATTGCTCTGCTTTATTTTCCTCCTAGCACTCCCCACGATGAATAATTACATTTGTCCACCCTTTTTGCCAGAACGGAAACTCCATGGGAGAGGACCACCTTGGTCCGTTTGGGCTGCTATAACAAAATACCACAGATTGGGTGGCTTAAAAACAAGAGAAATTTATTGCCCACAGTTCTGGAGGCTAGAAGGCCAAGTGCCAGCATGCTGGGGTAAGGGCCCCCTACAAGGTCAAAGGCTTCTCCCTGTATCTTCACATGGTGCGGGCAAGGGAGCTCTGTGGGATCTCTTCTACAAAAGCACTAATCCCATTCACGAAGCCTCCACCCTTAGGACCTAACCACCTCCCAAAGGCCCTGCCTCTTAATACCATCACATTAGGTTTTAAGATTCTAACACATAATTTTGGGGAGGACATAAACATTCCGACCACAGCAAGGACCTTATCTATTTTGTTCAGTGCTGAATTCCCAAGGTATGGAACACTGCCTGGTCCGTGGCAGGTGCTCGAGCACTGACTGTTGAATGAATTAATAAATGGATGATTAAATCATGGGCAATATTTAAAGTATTTTTGGCTGAGTTTACTTCTATAGTGTGTATAACCTGGAGTACAATTTAAATCACACCACTCCATTCCCGCGCCTCTATCAAAAGAACATATTTCTTCCGTCTTTGTGCCCTTCCATCCCCAATAAGAAGCCCAAGAATTCTGGGTCACTCCTCAAACTAGGGAGCTGATCTTATTACTATTGCCTTGTGCAAAAACAAATAATATAACAGCTAGGAAACCAGAGCCCACCACAGGCTGCATTCAGAGCCTTTATTTTGAGCTGTTGAGGACGTGCAGGATTGCCGGATTGCAGGATCGCTGTTGCAAACAGCAGCCCGGTGCTGGAGTGCAGACGTGTCTGGAAGCTCCCCCTCCCCCGGATCGTTTCTCAGGATGCAGGATGAGAGGATGCCTTCTCCCGTGGTGGTGCCCTAAACTGTGGTCACTCTGTGCCTCTGTGGTTCTGAGCTCCTCAGTGACAGTTCCCCATTACACAACCTTCTCAGTGTCATCAACATGGTGAATACTAAGCTCCACGTGCTCAGCACAGTCCTAAACACTTTCATGGACCATCTCATTTAATCTCCGCATCAACCCTGTAAGATAAACTACAGGTTCCCAATCTCATATCTTCATTTCCAAAATCCAAAACAGAAAGTTTCTCTAAGTCATTTGGCAGCAAACCTTGCCTCGGGGAGGTTCCTTCTGGTTTTTATCCACCCTGCTTACTGTGAGCGTCCCTGTGTTTCCCTGCAGAATTCTGAATGTTGTGGAGGAAAAGTACCCGGAACACCATCAGCTTAAGCCTTGGTTCTAGAATTCCAGCATGAGAAGCCCCTGAAAGGAGCATCTGCCTTGGCGGAGACGGACTCTTTACCAGGGGGTCAGGCCAGTTTAGCAAGTTTCAGGAACAGTCGGACAAAGATGAGTTCCGGAAGAGGGAGGAATTCTTGTGCATCAGCAGCCACGGTTCAGGCAATTTGGATTTCATCAGGAGGGGTGGGGAGGAACAGTTAGGGGCAGAGCTGTGTGTAAGAGGGGGTGGAAGGAGCAGCTGTGGAGCACAAGGACTCCAAGGGCCTCTGCGGAAACGGCCCATCCTCAGTGCCTCTCACAGTCCATTGCTTATTGAGTACAGCTCCAGACCCCTGGGGCACTGCGTGATATGTAGAATAGACACTTATGGGCAGCTTATTACTTTCTTAGATCTGAACGACTATGAATTCCGAGACACATCTGGTCCAAAGTTTCTTGGTTAAGGACTGTGAGCTCTTTTTATCAGCCCCGTCTTACAGCTGAGGACACTGAGGCCCATGGGCGTTAAGGAACTGGCCCCAGGTCTATCACTTAGTGAGCAGACGAACAGACAACCTGTTTTCTGCAAGTCACCCTCAGGTGCCAGAGCAGCCAGATCAGAAGGGCTGTGCAGCTGGAGTTAGGCGCTGTGCCGGGAGCTGCCAGCCTCAGGACCTCGATACCCTGCCCCGGGCGGAGGCAGAGGCACTGCCTCTCCCCTTCCTGAGGTCAAGGATGAGCAGGGAGAGCCCACCCTGACATGTCCACGTTTCTTGCTGCTCCAAGAGTTGAGGAGGAAGCCTGTGGTTATTTTCCTCTCTATTTCCTCCATGACAGACTTTCTTGGCCATTGGGACTTAAGAAGAAGCTTATTATTTGCCCTCTGCCCCTGGTTCCTGGCACAGAGCTTCTAAAACCCTTGTAAATTCCTGAGTGATTGGAGCATCTTTGTTATAATATTTGATCTCAGACGGACTCCTCTACCCTTTGACCTCCAGGGAGGGAGGAGGGGCTGGAGATTGAGTTAATCACCAATGGTTAATGATTTAATCCATCATGCCTATGTATTGAAACCTCCAGAAAAACCCTCAACAACGGGGTTCGGAGACTTCTGGATTGGTGAATGCATCCATGAGCCTGGAGGGTGACGCACCCCAAACTCCACTGGGGCAGAAGCTCCTGCAGTAAAGACCCTTCTGGGCCTCACCCTATGAACCTCTTCACCTGGCTGCTCGTCTCTATCCTTTATAATAAACCGGTAAACATAAGCGTTTCCCTGAGTTCTGCGAGCTGCTACAGCAGATTTTCAAACTTGAGGAGGGGGTCACGGGAATCCCCAATTTGTAGCCAAGTTGGACAGAAGTGTGGGTAACCCGGGGACCCACTACCTCCAATTGGCATCTGAAGTGGGGGGCAGTCTTGTGGGACTGGACCCCTAACCTGTGGGGTCTGCGCTAACTCTGGATAGTTGGTGTCAGAATCGAATTGTAGGACACCCGGTTGGCGTGTCCGGAGTCGGAGAATCAGTTGATGTGGGAAAACCCCACACATTTGGTGTCAGAATTATTGCGAGTAGAAGAAAGTTTTCCTTTAGCCATTGACCGTAATTTCAGGTGTGTTTTCTTAAAGGATTATTTAGAATAAATAACAAGCCTGAAAGACTTCTTAATGAAAGTAAAAAGAAAAATGCTTAAGGAGGTTACCTGCTCTGGCCAGGCCTTCGAGGTCCCACAGGGAGACAAAGGCATCCATTTCCCGCCGTGGGGCTCCTCGGGCCTCCCATCTATGCGCCGGGCCTCCCGCTACAAGCCTGCTTGAACTCTCAGTAAATCCTCTCAGTACTCCACGGGTAACCTTTTTTAAAACTGAAATGTCACAAAAATTTTAAGTGGGCACCCTCTCAAAAAACAAAACACAGAAACACCTCAGGAAGTGCTCCATAAATCTTTATTTCACTGCACCCTCTTCGCGGAACCTGGTTTTGCTCTAAAAACCATCCAAACCACCCACGTTCATCACACGTAAGCTTCTTATGACCCTCAGTTCCACTTGGACTTCAAGAGATGCAACTTCCTGTTAGGCAGGAGGCAGATATGTGGGTGTGGAGGTAAATTAACCCCCTTCCATCTGGCTGGTCCGATGCCCTGGGGGGCGGTGGGTTATTGACTTATGACCAGGAGAGCAGAGCTCAGGGACAAAGAGCCCAGCAGAACCAGCTCCCAGCCTCGGCCCAGGAGATACGTGCCTGACTTGTCACAACATAATTGAAACAACCACAGAGAACTCATTTCAACACTTTCTTAATAACCCACTGACATTTCTCAAAAAAAATCTACTTCAATTATGATTTTTAAAATGTTAACTGATGACATCCTCAAAGAAACTCGTCAATATTGGAAGTCTGTACTATTCTTTTGAAAATCTGTTAGCAGCAGCCTGGAGAGCCCCATCTCCTTCAGCTTAGTAGGACCACTTTTCCCTGTAATGTTTAAATTAAAAGAGCTCATACACCAGGCTGGGAAACTCAGCATTTCCTCACAGAATAACTGAGGATTCTCAGGGGTTGGTGTTTCTCATAATATTTTTCTGCTAAATTCTTGATGTTGCTTGAAGCTTTCTCCTCTTTTTTGTCCTGAATTAACCCAACCAACACTTGTTCTTTGAGAGGGCATTTTGTGCCAAGTGTTATCATGTACGCTCTGTGTGGTAGGTGTTATGCTGTCCACTCCATATTTCAGGCTGATGGGGTATTCAGGCAGGACTGTGGTTCCCGACCAACTTAGGGTTAGTGGGGCCATGTGACTAGTTCTGGCCAAGAGCTGTCAGTGGAAACGCTATGTCTCACTTCCATGCTGGTCTAAGACCCTCTTTCCCTCTGCCTGGGCAGCTGACAACATTCCAGGTCACGGCAGCCGCGTCCCAGATCCTGAAACAGTGTCGAGCACATCCTCCCTTCCTCGCCTGAGTTGATCTGAAGTAAACACAGTGACCACTGTTATGAGTGGGAAATAGCAATCAAGCTCTGTTGTTTGTAGACAAACAGATGTGAGCGCTGTTACCATAGCATCATTTAGCCTATTTCGACTGATACGCTATCTAATTATAATTCTTACAACAACTCTATAGAGTAGGTATTATTATCTCCATTTTATTGATGTGATTTCCTCAGGTCACAGAGTGGATAAATGGCAGAATCTGTTTTCAAACCCACCTCTGTCTGATCCAATGCCCATGCTCTCCACCCTGTGTTTGTGGTTACATTTATTAAACTTTACTTTCTGATGAGCGTTCTTACAAACTGGTTCATAGCTTTTATGTATTTCTGATTCTGCTGTGCAGTGATACCAATAAAATAGCACCACAGAATTTTTATTATAGAGTATTTCATTTGATCCTCACAACAACCCTGTGTGTTAGGCAGGTTCTTCTGAGCCTCATTTTACAATGACCCCGAAGAAATCTGGAGCCTTAAAGGACTGGCTCTAAGTACCGTGGATACCACGTGACAGAGCCAGTCTGAAATCTGAGCTTCCCGACTTCAGGTGCAGGGCCCTTTCCGTGTTCAGGCTGCCTTTCAAACCAGCTCGTTTTTCTTCAGGGAGTACCGTTTGCTTCACGCTGTAGTTAGTGAAGCAGGAAACAATGATTTCATTCATTCTTTCATTCACTCAACAGATACTCGTGGAGCAGCTCCTATGTGCCAAGCACACTCCTTATGTCAAATCTGTTGGTAAATTCTGGAGGAAGCAGATCAGGAGAAAACAGATGACCAGTTTCTAGGAAGAAGTTTGAAGGTAGGAATGGAGGCAGTGGTGGCCCCGAGCCAGCATGTACCAACTCTTAAGAGCTGATTCCACACAGCTCTTTCTATCTCTGAGGTCAGAGGCCTCATAGTAGCTTGAAATTAGTCGGGAGTATTTACACTATGGAAATTGGCAAATGCCACAAATGAGGGCTTTTTTTTCCCTGGAGAGCTGATTGTTAAATATTTGCTAGCACACTGTTGATGGAGGCTTTTGTGAGTGGCGGCCTGTGTCCCAGCACTGGGGAGTGGAAAATAAAATTGAATGTGCTCCCTGGTCAACCAAGCCCTTTAACCAGAGACGAAACTGCCCAAAGCTTCCATGCTCGATCTGGGAGGAAGGTCTGTTATCTGCTAGGAGGGAGAGACAGAGAAAGCCATCCAGGGAAGAAAGGAGGAATGAGGAATGGTAAATCTTCCTAGCAGCTCGATCCTACTGCCCCCAACCTGCTTCCTCCAGACATGAAAGCTTGAGCATGAGAAGCAAGTTAGCATCAAGAAGCAACATCAATAGCTGAGGTGGCAGAAAGAGAGTATTTTGTCGTCACGGGCAAAATCTCCAGGTGTGGTGTCACGTAGGGGCTGTATCACGTAGATTCTGTGGGCAGCACTGGTGGGACTGGGTACCAAGAAGTTAGGAGTTAGGCGAACAGAATCTAGCACAACCCTGCAGTGAGCTGGAAGTCAAGAGGGCGAAGAAATCAAATTCCTGCTCTCCAGATTAGTGACTCTGGCTTTCCTCTCCATCCTTCCGTGGAAAGTTTGACAATCGTTTCCATGCTGCTAAATCCATGGACACTTTACTTCTCAGAAGCATTCAGCACAGCTGACCACTCCATTGTCCTCCAAACAGTCTCTTCCCTTGACTCCAGGGCTTCACTCTCCTTGGCTTTCCACTATTTCTTAGCACGTCTCAGTCTCCTCTGCCTGCTTCTCCTTCTCTATTTCACCTTAAATTGTGGCGTTCCCTGGGGCTCTGTTGTAAGCCTTCTTTCCTTCCCTAGACTCCTTCTCTAAGCGATCTCAACCTCTCCTACGGTTTCATCAGCCAACAAAGGGACAACAACTCTCGAATCTGTATTTCCAGCTTCCTAATTAGTAGCTGCGCTTGGGCGTCTCACAGGCCTCTCAAGCTCAAGTCTAAAAATAAAGTTCCCACCCAATCTTATTCTTCTCTCAAATTTTGTAATTCAACAAAATGGTGCACTCCTAAGTTTGTTACCCTGAAAACCTGAGTCATCTCGGACTCCTGTTTTCTCTATCACTTCATCACGTTGATTCTTCTTCCCACGTTTTCTCTCTCCCACTGTTGGCACCAAAGTTAAAACCACCATTTTCTGTCATCTGGATGATTTTAGGAGCCACCTAAATGTCTCTCTCTACCTGTCCTTGCTGCCCTCCATTGCCAACAATCCATTCTCCACAAAGGAGCCAGTGATCTTTATAAATACAAGAAATTTTAAACCCTTTTGTTATTTACCTTTGCCCAGAAAATAAAGGTTTTTTCAATTGAGGTGAAATTCACATAATATAAAGTTAACCATTTAAATTGAATAATTCAGTGGCATTTAATAAATTCACAATGTTGTCAAGCACCACATCTATCCAGTCCTAAGAGCTTTTAATCACCCCTAAGTAGAACCCTCTACTCATTAAGAAGCTACTCCCCATTCCCTGTCACCCCCATCTCATGGAAAACACCAATCTGCTTTCTGTTTCTGTGGATTTCCCTATTCTGGATACTTCATACAAATGCACTCACACATTACCTGTTGACCTTTTGTGACCAGCTTCTTTCACTCAGCCTAGTGTTTTCAAGGTTCCTTCATACGTAGCATGTGTCAGTACTTCATTCCTTTTTACGATTGAATAATATTCCATTGTGCATACTACAATTTTTTTAAATCCATTCATCCATTAATGGATGTTGGGTTTTTTCCATCTTTTGGCTATTGTGAATAGTGCTGCTATGAAGATTCTTGTACAAGGATCTGAGTATCTATTTTCAATTCTTTTGGGTATTTACCTAGGAGTGGTGTTGCTGGATCATACAGAAATTCCATGTTTAATTTTCTGAGGTCTCACCAAACTGTTTTGCACGTGGCTTTACCGTTTTACATTCCCATCAGCAACGTACAGGAGTTCCGACTTCTCCACATCCTTACCAATACCTGCTGCTTTCCATTTTTTGGATTGTTGCCATCCTAGTGGGTGTGAGGTGGTATCTCATTGAGGTTTTAAGTTGCACTTCCCTAATGACTAATGATGTTGAGCGCTTTTTCACTTGCTTTTTGGCCATTTGTATATCTTCTTTGGAGAAATGTCTATTCAAGTCCTTTGCCAACTTTTAAAAATTATATTATTTGTCTTTTTGGTGTTAGGCTGTAAGAGTTCTCTATATATTCTGGATACTAGAGCTTTATCAGATACATGATTTGCAAATATTTCCTCCCATTCTATATGTTGTCTTTTTACTTTCTCAATAATGCCTTTTGATGCACAAAAGTTTTCAATTTTGAGGAAGTCCAATTTATCTATTTTTTCTTTTGTTGTTCATGCTGCTGCTTCGGAGCTGTGTAACCTCTCTGCGCCTCAATTTCTTCATCTATCAACGGCAGTAATAGAGTTGTTGTGAGCATTGCATACACAGATAAAGTTCTTACAAAAGTGCCTGGTGCAAAGTCAGTGCTTGATAAATGTTAGCTGCTATTATACACCATTGAGACCTGGGCCAACGGCCTGGGTAAATTTCTGTGGCAAAAGTGTATATCAAAGGCAGAGCACAGACTAAAATTCTAAGGACACATTCTTCTACTATGCAGGTTATAGTCCTCTGGGCTTGACCAATTATTGAAATCAAACATGTTACTTCCATAAGCTCAGGAATGGCACGAGCTGCTAATACTTACTTAGAGGATAATGTCTTCTGAAAATATGACTTTTTACCAGATGTCATGATCACCCAACAATTCTGCTAGTTAATTTATGTAATAACATAGTTGAGCTCTTCTTGTCTATTTACGATAAACTACAATCCAGATGTGTCTGAAACAGCGTGAGATTTCCCGCCATCCTGACCCCTCGTTTCATCTCGAGCACAATTCCTTCCATTCTTTTTAGCAGGGGTTCAGGCAAAGGGCAGTAACTCAACCCTCACTGAGTATTGTGGGTTGAATTGTGTCCCCTCAACTTCGTATCTTGAAGTTCGAACCCTCACTACCTCAGGCTGTGACCTTACTTGGAAATAGGGTCATTGCAGATGCAATTAGCTAAGGAGAGGTCAGGCTGGAATAGGGAAAATGTCTCACAGGTGTGTTTTCTTCCTCTGAGTCCTGTGGGTTTCTGCTTGATCTGTGAACCCTTAGAAATAATTTTAATTCTTCCATGTCTGGGCACTTCCAGAGCAAAAATACACTTTTTGGATGTTCTGAAGGCTCAAAATCTACTTGACAGCCTCCCCAGGCAGATCAGGCCAGTTTTGCAGCTCATAATCTTCTCATCTTAGATTCCATGTAAATTTGAGGGGCGGGGGAGGGGGAGGTCAAGGCCTGACTATGTTGTAAAAAGAGGACAGAGTTGTGGTGATTAGGCTGTCACTCTGGGACTGGACACAAAACCCTGATTCTCAGCTCAGAGAACAGGGGAGGAAAAGAACAGGAGTGGTGACCCAGTGCCTCAGGCCAGCTGCCCCACAGTCCTCTCGTCATAACCCGAAAGGAGTGTTGGGTCCCAGTCGCTAGGCTATTCTGTACACAGGAACGGGCAGCGCTTTAGCAGCCCTGCATCACCAGCTTGTGGAGCCTCCCATTCCTTGACTTGGGAGCTGATGAAGAGTCTTGGCTTGCCTCTTGATTCCCAGCAGCTCCTCTTCCTCAGGCATATGATTCAGGCCCCAAACTTGATGGAAACTGAATCTATCTCCATCTCCTCTCTGATTGTGTACCTTCCTTCCTTCTAGGTCCTCCCACCTCACTTTCTCACGAGATTTTCAGCGACTCCTTCCTCGGCAGTGTTTCAGTGAAACCTCTGGGCCTCTAGATAGTGTCTTGTGACTGCAGTACTCCCCAGGTCGAGAGAAAAGCCTGTGTGTGTGCAGGCCAGTTCGAAGGCAGTGCAGCCTGCTAACGCCTGTTGTGGCGACGTCTCGGGTCAGATTTCCCAGGAAACAGATTTTGAAACAAATATTTGCAGGCAGCAAGGTTCTTGGGAGTGACTCGGGAATCAACATCTGTGGAGAGTGAAGAAAGCAGGATTGGGCAGAAGTTGGGTTGTGACACAGTCATAACAAAAGCCTCAGCTGATCCCACGGGGAGCTCTGGAGCTGGGATGGCCTTTCAGATGCTCCTGATGGTCCAGGCCTTTGTAGCCTCCACGTCAACCTGCGATTGGATGTGGGAACGGGACCAGGAAGAGGCGGTTCTCTTCAGCTGCAGGCAGTCCCCGAAGGAGGACGCAGCAGCAAACTGTCAGCTGTTAACACTCAGCAGCGGGAGAAATGAGGGCTTCACGGGGCGGGGGAGGGGGTCTGGGCCGCGCAGCAAAGCAGTCTCACAGTCCACCCTTTGCACCACTTGAATCTGCTTCCTTCGTATAAACTTGGAAGCAGTTCTTTGAGAATTCTTCCAATAGACTTTTTTCCTAGAGAAAACTTAGGAGAGGATGACCAGTGAGACAAGTGATAACCCTCGCTGCTGCAATTGCTCTCAACTGTACTACTCATAATTTCCCTCTGCGGCTGTCTTTTCTAGATTCCTCTGAACCTTGGTGAGTATCTTTGCTGCTCCAGGTGGCTTACCTGGTGGAATGACCCGGACCCTCATCCCTGAGGGCTCTGAGCCCGATCATCACGCCCTGCTCAGGACTTGGCTGCTGCATTCGTCCATCTATCATCGGATCTGGGCAACAGAGTACCAAGGGATGTCCAAGTGGATCACCAAGGTGCCAAACATGTTCTTCTCTGCCCTCACTGTGTAATAGCCGACCTCCTTCCTCCTAATGATCAGGGTGTTCTCCTGCTGATCTCTCAGCATGAGACACCCAGGGTGAATGGTAGAAACATTCCTGCTCTGGGAGTCAAGACCTCTAAACGTGCGGAGCCCAGAACCGTAGAGCAGAAAGCACAAATTTCCAACGTGGACCACTTGGAGAAAAGGTAAGCAGGACCTCTCTTATTTTCACCCCACAGTTTCCAGACCCAAGTAGTCTTCCTGCTGAGGATACTGCACCATATACTGATTGGTGATTGGGAGTGTACACTCTGTCCAGGAGGATCGTACCCCATTCTCCATGGTATCAACTCCAGCCTAGCTCCTCAGCTATGCCTTCAAGAGGACACTCCATCACTCTATCAGGATGGCATTTTCTGGATGTTCTGGTATACGAAGGACCACTGGGTCCCATGGTCGTGGACCCACTTCTGCATCTCCCTTGCTGAGAAGTGGATCCCTTGGTCTAATGCTATGTTATAGGAGATTTCATTTCTGTGGATCAAGTACTTCTGAACTTGCACTTTCCAGCAGGTGGAATGTTACTTTTCCCTATTCCTCCCAATAAGTACATCCAAACACTCTGGATATTACATATGTATTTTCAAAAAACATAAGAAGACTCTGAAAGATAGAGAAAAGGTGGCTGACCGGCTAGAGACCTTGGGACCCGAGGAACAATACAGCAGTGGGTTCCCTGGGTTTTCTTTTTGTCTCATGTATCCTGGCCTTGGAGCTGAAGAAACTGGCAACCTGGAAACACAAATGGGCACAGACGAAAAGAAAAAGCTCCAACAAAATCTTGTTCTCTTTATCCAAAGACAGTTAGAAAAGATCATTCTAGCAAGGCAGAAAACTTTTAAACAATAATCACTCTACTCCAGCCAGATACCACACACAAAAAACTAAGGCTGCACCAGTCCGGCAAAAGCAAGTGGGGAGCCTTTCCACCCTCACCAGGCTGCAACCACTTCGCCCACTGAGGTAGTGTCAGAAAGTAGGGCTCACATGTCTTAACTGTTCTTCCAATGTAGTCGCCATTCCTTGCTCACACATTCTGAATAACACAATGTCAGTAATAAGGGGGACCAATGTGATGTTCTCAGCATGGCTAGAACGTCCAGGTCTCGCTGGACTATAACAGGAGGAGGGAAGTTCTAGAGGAGCAAGAATGCATGCCACTGACCGTCTCGCATGAATGAGAACAGTTTCGGTTTCTCCTTTCCGACAACGCTAGAAAGGGAGGCACATCCAAACCTCTGGCCACACACCACTACACACTAGCGTTAGCTCACTCCAGCAGAGACAGCACACGCGCACAGCAGCTGCAACTGAGGCTACTACTTGGTAGAGCTTGCTGCAGCCTGCTGTCATCCTCCAGGGTCCATCCCGGGCCACAGTGATAAACTAAATGGACACGTGTTGGGGACCACCAACCCAAATCTTTAGGTTTGCCGTTTATACCTGCCATGGTGTTACAAGCCCTTCCTCCGAGGATTCAGCCTCCCCTCGATTAATGGGTTCTAGGTCTGAAAACTGGTTTAGGTCTGAAAACTGAAAAAAGAGGTTTTTAACTTTTTATTGTGCTGGCTGTTCTCAGTCTCCTAATGATCCACTTGTGTGTGTGTGTGTGCCAATTCTCTAATGGAGGTGAACCATTTTTTTATTACTATTAAAACTTTATTACTTTAGAGCAATTTTAGGTTCACAGCCAAATTGAGGGGGAAGAACAGATTTCCCATGTGCCTGCTGCCCCTACATGTACATAGCCTCCCCCATTGTCAACATCCCCACCAGAGTGGTACATTTGTTAGAATCGATGAATCTGCGCGGACGCATCATCATCACCCAAAGTCTGTAGTTCACATTAGGGTTCACTCTTGGTGTTGTATGTTCCATGAGTTTTGACAAGTATACAATGACATATACCCACCATTATAGTACCTTACAAGATAGTTTTACTGCCCTCAAAACCCTTTGTGCTCTACCCATTCACCCCCCCTTGCTCCCACCCCACAACCCCTGACAGCCACTGATCTTCTTACTGTCTCCATAGTTTTGCCTTTTCCAGAATGTCATATAGTTGGAGTCACACAGTATGGAGCCTTTTCAGATTGGCTTCTTTCACTTAGTGATATGCATTTAAGTTTCCTCCATATCTTTTCATGGCTTGATCACTCATTTCTTTTTAGTGCTGAATAACAGTCCATTGTGTGGATGTGCCACAGTTTACTTATCCATTCACCTGCTGAAGGACGGCTTGGTTGCTCCCAAGTTTTGGCAATTATGAATAAAGTTGTTCTAAAGATCTGGGTGCAGGTTTTTGAGTGGACACAAGTTTCCAGCTCCTTTAGGTAAATACCAAGGAGTGTATCGCTGGATCGGAGGGTGAGAGAAACGTAAATAATCTTCACTCCTCCCTCCCATCCCTTGTAGCATTGCTGTCATTCATTTCACTTATAAATAAGTGTACATAAGCATATATATATTATGTTCACATATACATTAGCTTGTATCATCAAATGCATTGTTAGTATTATTCTGAGCATTCAGGTCAATTAAGAATAAGAAAAATAAGTTTTTATTTTGCCTTCACTTACTCCGTCTTTGACGCTCTCCCCTACTTTCCATGGAGCCAAGGTTCTGACCTATATTATTTTCCTTCTCTATAAAGAACTTCTTTTAACATTTCTTGCAGACAGGTCTACTGGGAACAAATTCCCTCAACTTTTGTTTGTCTGAGAAAGCCTTTATTTCTCCTTCACTTTTGAAGGATGTTTTCTCAGAATTCACAGGGTTTTAGGTTGGTGGGTTTTTCCTCTCAATACTTTGAGTATTTCACTCCACTCTCTTCTTGTTTATGGTTTCTGAAGAGAAGTCAGATGTGATTCTTACCGTTGTTCCTCTATAGATAAGATGTTTTTTCCTCTGGCTTCTTTCAGAATTATTTCGTTATCTTTTTCTGTATTTTGAAAATGATATGCCAAGGTGGAGGTTTTTTTGCATTTATCCTGCTTGGTGTTCCCGGAGCTTCCTGGATCTACGGTTTGGTGTCTGACATTAATTTGGGGGAATTTCTCAGTCATTATTGTTCCAACTATTTCTTCTCTTCCTCTCTCTCTTTCTTCTCCTTATGGTTTTCCTATGGTATGTATATTATTCCTTTTGTAGTTATCCCACAGTCCCTGGGTATTTTGTTCTGTATTTTTTTCAATTTTTGCTCTCTTTGCTTTTCAGTTTTGGACGTTTGTAATTGACATATCCTGCAGCTCAGAGATTCTTTCCTCTGTTGTGTCCAGTCTACTAATGAGCCCATCAAAGGCCTTCTTCATTTCTATTACAGTGTTTTTGATCTCTAGCATTTCTGTTTGGTTCTTTCTTAGGATTTCCATCTCTCTGCTTACATTGCTCATCCAGTCTTGCATGTTGTCTACTTTATTTACCAGAGGCCTTAGCATGTTAATAATCACAGTTGTTTCAAATTCCTGGTCTGACAGTTCCAACATCCCTGCCATGTCTGGTTCCGGTGCTTGCTCTGTTTTTTCAGATTGTGTTTTTTGCCTTTTGGTATGCCTTGTAATTTTTCTTGATAGCCAGCCATGATCCACTGGGTAAAAGGAATGGCTGTAAACAGGCCTTTAGCGATGTGGTGGGAGGTGTGGGGAGGGGAAGTGCTCTACAGTCCTGTGACCAGGTCACACTTTCAGCGAGGCCATGCCTCTGGACTGTGAACTTTGCAAGAGTTTCTCAGTTTTTTTCTCCCTTCTTAGGTGGGTCAGGATGGCTAGAGCTGGCTGGAGTTGATTATTTCCCTTCCCCAGGTCAGTTGGGCTCTGATAACATCCCAGGAGGTTAGGCTCTGATTAATTAGTGCCCCCGCCCCCGGCCAGGCGTTGTTAAGAAGGGAGGGCCCTGGCTGTTTCAAAATGGCTCCTGTATCCCTCCCCTGCCAGAAGCCAGAGGGGATTTTTCTCTGATACGTACTCTGGGAACCTGGGTGAGCTCCTGGAGGTTGAACTCACAGTATTGTGGGCCCCCTGTGACTGAGTTTCTCTGCAGTTTTTAATTCTCAGAGTTGTCCATCTGAGCCCCCAGCACTTCATCAATTACATTCAGGTTTTCCTACCCCGACACCCTGGTTCCTGAGGTCTTTCAGCTTCTGGGTCTCTGCTCCGGAAACCTGCCGCTCCCTGTGTCCACCTGTCTGTCTCTCCAGTCTTGGAGGCAGCTGTGTTCTGCCCTCTCTTACGACCCAAGGAGAGTTGATTTTTCAGTCTGTTCAGCTTTTTGCTTGTTGTTAGGACAGTGGCAACTTGAAAGCTCCTTACATGCGGAACCAGAAACCGGAAGTCTCTTGTCCACTCTGGATTTCCCTTGGTTGCATAGGTTGAGCAAGACCCTTGTTGACTGCCCGTTTGTCTCACCCTCAGGGACATCACGTTCCAGTCACCGTTTCAGTAGCTCTCTCAGGTCAGGCCCCCCTCTGGCAGCTGCTTCAACCTTGCTGCTCATTACAATAATTGCATCCAATTTATAAACAGTCTTCCTTCTTGGACCAGTCCTGGCATTAACTGCCACAGGTCAGGCTCCCTGGACATGAGACTCTGAGAGGGAGACTTGGCACAAACAGTTTATTGGGGAGTGCTCTTAGAATCAATGCCCAGGGGGATTGAAGGGAGCAGCATGGGGCAGCAGGAGAAGATGACTTGTGATTTGGTCACATCAGAGGCCTCAACTGATGCCCCCAGTCCTGTGGAGCTGTGATGGCCCTGAAGCTGTCCCAGATTGGGGCTAGGGGGTTGGACGTTTATACCTCTGCCTTGACCAGCAGCACTCACCAGCTGAGGCGAGCTCCAGGGAGGGGCTTAGCTGCCAGCTGCAAGTTGCCAACACTCTGAGCAGTTGAGGAAACGAGTGGCTCCGGCCTGAGAGGGGGTGAGGGGCGTGTAAGTGGGTGGCACACCACAGCACCCACTACAGGACTGTCCGTGGAGAAGAGTGCTGCGTTCTTCTCGGCCCAGAGCCAGGTCCAAGTGCAGACTCAAAGCAAAACTAACACCCTGAGTGTGTGGGCCAAGTGTCACCTGCCTAACAAACATTCAGGATTCTTTTAAAATCGTGTAATGTTGGAGCTGGAAAGTCCTTAGAGAAGATTCTATTTCAACCCCCACTTGTTATGGATGAGGAAACTAAGGCAAGGTTTGACCCAAACAGGGCTCTTGACTCCCTGAATTGCTCTTTCTGCTATAGCTTTTTTTGGCTTTGACTTTATAAAATTCTGAAAATCTGTCTCTTTGTATCTTCCAATGGAGTCCCAATGGCGATGTTTAATTCAGCAATAAACCAATTACATCTTCTCTATTATTTCAAGATACATGAGATGCAATGCAATTAAATAGTGATCACTTTCACAAACGAGAGTTATCTGTGATGGCCGTATAGTTTTATGTAACACATAAGTATTCAAACAGCCTTAAATTATTTATCCTCAATTGTTAAGGCTGAGTGATGGGTACATGGGGGTTCAGGGTTTATTATATTACTTTATACACAATTTTATATCTTTGAAATTTTCTACAATAAAAACTTAGAATTATTTATCCTTTGATTTTACTATAAATATACGATCCTCCTAGTCTACAAATTGAAAGAAATTTATTTCATTTAAATTTATTTAACAGGCATTTATTTAGCCCCTACTTTATGGGAAACACTGTGCTAAGTACCAAGGAAACAATGATGAATAAGATACATTATCAGTTAATCCATTTGTCTGCAAATAAAAGGAAATTGGGGGTTTAGTTTTCTCACGCTATAAGAAGTTTGAAGAAATACAGTCCAGAGCTGGTGCAACGGTTCAACAACATCATCAAAGATCTAAGTCCTTTCTGTCTTACCACTCCTCCTTCTTTAGAATGTTGGGGGTTATTTTCATGCTTGTTATTTCATGATCACAGGATGGCTGCTACACCTCCAAGCATCACATTTACATTCCAGAAGAAAGGGGGAGAATAAAGGACAAAATGACTGTGTCTATGTCAGTTTTCCTCCCTTTAAACTTGGAAAACAAGAGCTTTCCCAGAACCACCACCCCCAAGCCCCTCCAGAAGACTTTTGCTGAAATCTCATTGACTAACACTGAGTCAGATGGCCACCTCTAGATACTGGGAAGTATTAATATTTAGATTCCCAAACTCTGTAACAAGAGAAACACATAGAAGAAGGGGATTGCGAAAGACTGAGTGAACTAACCTGCAATGCCTGACTCATCTTTCTTCCTAAACTCTCTCTATCAGGGCTTATAATTTAGAGAAAGAAAAATAGAGGAAAGTGAAAAAAAAATAGGAAAAAAGAGATGAGGATACAGGCTGAATGTGTGTAGATGGCTCTTTAATTTGTGTGTTTGGCCCTGACCTTTCCTCTCTCCCCTGTCAAGAACCGTAAAGGACCTGGTATTTTACCTTACTTGCAAGTCAACAATTTAGCCTGGCACAGTTTCCTGAATGCTGGTGGAGGACACAAGACTCTTGGGTCGAGACCAAGGATTTTATTACTCAGAGCAATAGCAGGAGTCAGAGCATCACCATTTGGGATGGTTCTCCAAGCCCAGTTCCCACAAGGTAGTGTGAAGAGGGCCAGGTGTCATCTGCACATTCAGCGGGCTGCATTTGGGAAAGGAACTTTGAACTCAGGGAACCCAGTCCTTTATAACGGGCAGTAAGCATGCCTAAGGGGCGCATTGTCTTTGTTAAACTGGACAGGAGGCAGCCCTGCATTTTGCCCTGGAGGGAGATACCATCTCTGTCTTCCAAGGCTGTTTGCTAAACAAACATCCATGAAAAGACAGTTGAGAACAAAGGCAGTCAGTGCTTCTGTTCACAAGATGAGTAGAAATGCCAGATAGCCATGGAGATTGTCTCCCCACACTCCCTGTCATCATTACCGTCAGGACCAACATGGTGCACAACCCCAGGGGGCACCAGTCTCACCGAATGTAGTGTTAAAGGTGCCCTGTGGAGTTGTGTGGTGGGCCTGTCCATTCTAGCCCAAACCCAAATTGTTACACCCACTCATTTCTTGACCTCTCTGCCGCAACGCCTACAGACCCTCTCAAACTCAAAGTGTCCATAACTGAACTCGTGGCTTCCCTCCCCTAAATCTGTTCTTCCTATTTGCATTGGTGGCCCTGGTTGCCTAGGCAGAAATGCATCACTGGAGTGCATTGCAGATTCCTCCCTCTGCTCACCAGGCCCCATGTCATCCCATTATTCACCATGACTTTTAAATTTAATGTCCCAAGAAACCATCAGCTGTCTTCCATCCCAACCACCATGGGTTTGGTTTAAGCCCCCGTTCTCTCCAGCGTCAATGATTGACCAGCCTCTTAACTGCCCTCCTTGCCTTCCTTCCATCTTGTCCCTCGTCCAACTTTTCTTTAGCATCTCACCATTCAGGGTTTTCATGAGTATGATCTATATTTTCTAAAAAGTGAGTGCATCACTCCTCTAACAATGTGCAGATCTAAGTTTCTTCATCGTGGCACAGCTCCTCCTGCCCTCACTGCCCCTCACATTTCACACTCTCGCCGTGTCATCTCATTCTCCGTACAGCTCTGCACGGTGCAGCCTTGCCTGCACTGTTCCCCATCTCAAACCCTGCAAAGTCTCTTCACTCCTCTGCCCCCAGGAATTTCTCGGAGTCTTCAGATAGGCCTGCCGGATAAAATACAGGACGCAGAGTTCACTTTGAATTTCAAATAAACAGTGAATAATTTTTTAGCATAATTATGTCCTGTGCAATATTTGAAACATACTAATACTAAAAAATTTTTGGTTGTCTCCCTGGAATTCGATACTAACTGAAAGTGCTGTGTTTTCATTTGTGAATCTCATAACCCTCCCTCTAGGGAACAGCTCACATGTGCTCATGACAAACATTGTCAGTTACTATCCCAGCCCGTGTTCCCTAGAAAACAAAGCCAGAGGCAAACCTCACCAGCTTTATTGTGAATCCCAGGGTAGGAGGAAAAGCAAGGAAGGAGAGAAAGCAAATACAAGGTGGCACATGGATCAGCTGCCCACAGCTGCACAAGAAAAGACCGCAGGTTGCTCAGCCATCCAGAATGTCGTCCAGACAAGCCGGGTGGAAACACCGGGCCTTGGAACCATCCCTCTGGGGAAGCAAGGAGAGGGTGTATCTGCCAGGTCGTTCATCTCCTTCTGTCATTTTTAAAGTTCACTACATGGGGCATTAATTCCCCTGCACTTCTGGGCTGAGCTCCTGGGAAGTTGCCAGGAAAGCCAGATCCCAGCTCTGCAGTGTGGCCCTCCACCTGAGCCCAGAGTGTGGGAGACGCCCCAGCACGGGGGGGTGCAGCTGAGAAGAATCTGGGCGGCTGTACTGCTCTGATGGACATAATAGAAGCCACACAGAAGCCAGGCCCTCTCCGGGGAGGCTGAGGCAGCTGGCACTAGTAGGACACGAGGTGATGACAGTGGCAGCAGCCGAGGATCTCCACTGAGCATGTGGCCAAGGCCCTGGGGCAGGAGGGGCCGGGGGTGGGTGTATGTGGTACAGGTGGAGCAGAGCAAAGGGGCAGGGGCACATCAACCAGGCCTAGTAGAATTTACGCCACAGTGACCACCGCCTTCCCCTCCTCCTGCGCGGATCTCCCCAGATGCCACTGGCCTCGCAAGGGGTCTCGCTGCTTCCACTGACTCCTTCAGATGTGTCTGTGAGGGCCACTATGGCAGGCCCCATGGTTCCTGGTTGGGGGCTTCTGCCATCTTCTGGGCCCCTAGAGCCCCTAAATGCTGTGATAGAAAAGGAGGATGGTGTCTCATTCCTCCATTTGTTTCCGATTCTTTTAGGTGGTCACCAATGAGGATGTTTTCTGGATCACCTGTCAGGCAAATCACACTCCACGTGACTAGAGCACAGACGAGGGAATGCACCTGGTGCTGTTCCTGAGGGTCCCAAGGGAAGCTCGGCTGCCCCTCAGCCCGGGATGTCCTCCAGCTTTGGCTTCTCCCACCTCTTTGCTCCTTCTGTGTCGGCTTCAGTCATCGGCCCAGCTGGGGCAAACCATCACAACCTCACAACTCGCAGTGCAGCAACAGAGCCTCTGTTCTGGTAGTTTCTCCAGAGGAGTCTGAGATTTCTTCTCATTAGACCCACTCAGCTCAGCCACCCCCTCCTAAGCCAGGGTATGAGCCACCGGGATTGCCCCAGGCCTGAGTCCCCTGCTTCTTGATCGTGTGACTAAGAGGGGGGAGGGGAGCCCAAGAGTGCCAGCACCATGCGGGAGAGGATGCTGGAGTGCTGGAGGCACAGTAGACACGGACCACAGCACTGAAGAAGGACAGGTCGTGCCTCAACACCCCATGGGGTTTCCACACACAGAGCCTCTCTCTCTCTCTCTCTCTCTCTCTCTCGGACCAAGCCGTGAATCACAGACTAACAAAGAGAACACTACAGTCAAAGTCACTCTTCCTTCTCCAACACTAAGCCTGCTCTGCAGAGTCAAGCCCATGATTTCCCTCCACCACCCAAACTGTCTAGATGGGACCAAGCAGCTTCTTCCGTCAGGGTGAGTTTGCTCCCCAGAGAGTGCTTAGCACGCCATGCGGAGAGACTGTCTGCTTTGTGATGCGGGAGAAACCATCCTGGTCTTCGCTGATCCCAGAGCCCTCTGATGGGGTGCAGGAGACCAGAACCCCCAAATAACACACTGGAAAGCTTTCCTATCATGGGATTTGTCTTAAATCCATGCCAAATATGAGGCTGATTCATAGCTGGGGACAGCAATCTTCTACTCCTGTAAACAGTGGATCAGTTTATGTAACATCCCTAATAAAATCCAGGGCGGTTTTCTTTCTGGGCAAATCTGGGCTTTTCAGACCCATACTCCTTACAGGAAGCAGGCAGGTTTTGAACCAGTCACCATCATGATATATATTTAACACTTCGTAGGAAAGTCAGTTGGGATCAGCATAAGAATGTGTCCCTTATTTTTAAAAATGTTTTCCTCAACCTTTGACCCTGTGGATAGGACAACATATAGGTCCAAGCTATACTTGTTGAATATCAGTTCTTGAAACTCCAGGTGACCACAGCACCTTAAAGGTTAGGGTAAGGCTACTATGAAAAGATGCCAAGTCACACTCTGAGTTATAAAAGTGAAAGCAATGTTTTATTTCCAGTAGAAGGACAAAAATGACAAAGTCTGACTAAACAAATATTGATATTATATTATACATTGCTGTGGGAATATAAATTTTTTGCCACCACTGAGAACAATTTGTCATTATCTTCTAAAGTTAAACAGACATGTATCTTACCACCTGGCTCTTCTCATGATAGAAATAGTACCCTAGAGAAACTCTCCTCATGTGCACCAGGAAACATTTAGGGCAGCAATTTCTATAATAGCAGAAACAAAACCTAATGGAAGCTACCCAAATTCTATCAACAGGAGAATGGATAAATAACACATGGAATACTCACCCAGTGGAATATTATACAACAGTGAAAATGAATTCTCTCCAACTGCCTGCATCAGTGTGGATGAATCGTGGAAATACTAAGTTGAGTGGGAAAAGGCAAATTGAAGAAGGTGTCCATCATATAATGCTTTTTTTAAGCTCAAAAAGAAGCAAAATTAAATAATATATATAGTTTGTAAATATATACATCTGTGGTAAAACTATTTTCTAAAACCAAAGGAATTAAAACACAAATTCAGGATAACATGACCTCTGGTGGGAGACAGATAGAGAGGAGCCGTACATTGGTGGTCTGGGTGGTGTTGATAATAATCTAGTTCGTAAATTGGGTGTTGGATTCAAGATTTCATTATGTTATTATGCTTCATAAACGTATAAGTCGCATGTTTACTTTTACATGGAAAAAAATTTCTGAGCCAGCCCTGATGGCCTAGTGGTTAAAGTTTGGCACATTCTGCTTTGGCAGCCCGGGTTCAGTTCCTGGGCACAGAACCACACACTCATTTGTCAGTAGCCATGCTGTGGCAGCGACTCACATGGAAGAACTAGAAGGACCTACAATTAGAATATACAACTATGTACTGGGGCCTTGGGGAGGAAAGAAAAAGGAGGAAGATTGACAACAGATGTTAGCTCAGAGCGAAACTTTCCCAGCAAAAAGAAGAAAAGAAAAACAAAGAATTTCCTTTCTCAGTGCAGCAAGCCAAGAAACATAAAATAAGACAGAGGCATAAAATAAGACCCTCTTCCCACCTAGTGACAAAACCCTGCCAGAAGGTGTTCTGTCAGCCCTGTGTACCCAGGAAATTTCTTCTAGGGTATAAGTTTAGCTTTCTCTCTCCTGGGCATACGATATTATATAATGATATAAATGACTATATTTCCCATTTTCTATTTTACTTTGGCTGCTGGGAAGCTCCAAATTAGTTTCTGACGTCATGTTAATCACCCTAGGACCCCGGGGACCTGCCCTTCCATGTCAGCAGCCTAACTTCCTTTGCTCTTATTTCAGAAGTTGTCACCAGTGTGCCCCTAGAGATATCCAGGCTGGAGACAGACTTTCTAGCCAGTCTGCGGTTGTTTTGGCATTGCTGGTGTTTGTTTCTCTTTCTACCTTTTTATCGAGAGGAAAGGCACAAATCATAAGTGTAGGGCTCCATGAAATGTTCACCACTGCACACACCTACATAACCAGCCAAGATCAAGACACGAACGTTCCAGGCAGTCCCCCTCATGTCCCCTCCTGGTCATCCTCAACCCTCCAAAGAAAACCACCACCTGACTTCCAACCTCAAAGATTCAACCCTGAAGTTTTTTAAAAATTGAGTTTCCGGTATTTATAAATCAGGAAATCTGCATTTCTGCCATCCTTTGAGGAAATGAAGTCAGGCTCCCTGGGCCTGCATCCGCTCGAGGCAGTGGTCTGCCGAAGCAGGAGCAGCAGTCCCTTAGGGAGGGTGCGGCCCCTCCAGGCCCACCTCGCTCACCTCCTCGTTTTGTCACCTGCCCAGTCTGCTGGTGTGAGAGCTTGGAACACTTGCCTTTTTCCATCTCTTGATCCCAGTTTCAGTGTTTTCGTACTTTTGACCACCCTGAGCCTTTCATACAGTGAGGTGGTATTAGATAAATAAATAATTCAAAAAGGAAAGAAATTTCCTCTCCTCCGCTGAGCATTCTCCTTGGCACAGAGGCCTCCCAGTCCTGCCCAGCCACCAAATATTAAAAAATAAAGAAAAGTCCTAAAGTCAAGTTGGGGGAGGAAAAAAAGAGCAAGCCCAGTCCTATTTACATTTCAACATGAACCAAGGAATGAATTGTGAGCATGCACTGCGATTTCCGGAGCCCTTTAACTTTCTGACGTTTGTAATCTTTGAGTCCCACTGCGTCCCTCTTGTGATAATCAGCAGTAAAACTCCACGCTGATATAGAACTCAGCAAAATAGAAGGTGGGGTAAGCGCGGGCTCCTGATAAATCGGGTAACAATTTTGAGTGGGAGACATAAATCTTGTTCGGAAAGAATCACCCAAAATGTTAACCGAGCCCAGCCTGCAGGGAGGCCTGGGGTGGGCTGGCACGGGAGGGAACTTAGACTTTGTCCTCTCCTGGGCTGCTTGGGTTCATCACAACAAGCACGTTACACGGGTAAAGGTTTCAAAACAGTCAGAATGGACAAAAGCAGAGGGATTTTGACCCATCACCTTCTCAGTGTGAATCTTAGGAACTGCTTTTGCTTTCAGATAAGGAGGCACAGCGCCTGCTCTCGAGATCAGAAAGGCTTGTTTCTAAGGGAGACGACGTGGCTTTGATGTTGCCCACCAGGAATAGCTTCCTCTTAGGACGATTGATCTTGTCACCAAATCTACGTCCACAAATGGCTATGGCAGAGACTGGTAGATGTCTCCCTATGCACATTTTCTCTTCTTCCTTTTGTAATGAACCCCAAATTCAGGTGGCCACATGGCCATTCAAAATATACATTTCTAAGATTCCCCAGCTCCCTACAGCTAGACATGGCCGTGAACTAAGCTTTGGTCAATGAAACATAAGCAGGTTTGCTGCGTACAAACCTGGAAAATGTCCTTAAAGGCAGGGAGTAGATCCATCTTTGCCCTTCTTTCCTGCTATCCCTAATGGAGAACTGCGGCGGGAGCTCCCGCAACCATCTTGGGAACGAAGCAGAAGCCACGTGCTGAAGATGAGGGCGCTGGAAGGATCGGGGTCCCCGACGTTGTAGAGTACTGTGCGTGCCCAGCACCACCCGTCTGAAACTCATTTCTGTGAGACAGAAGGAAGCTTCTGTGTTCTTTAAGCCACTGTGATTCTTCTCCTACGTGCAGCCAAACCCAGTCCTAACCGATCTACTGACTTGAGTCTGTCTGCTCTAAAATCGTCAATTTTGGCAGACATCTTCCAACATAAAATTGACTGATAGCAGCAATTCTATACAGCAGGTGAGAACGTTCAGTTATTCGGAGGGCACAATTCTAAACTAATTTTTAGTTCACCTGGAAGCTATAGTTTAAAATTAATGCTAAGTCGAGGTGTTTAATTGAGGGATTTTTGTCAAAGTGAGCAATTGCTAGCATCTGCTTTGAATTTTCTTTTCCCAACTAGAATTATCAGCCCTGCACGAAGGCAGCGTCTCTGACCCAATTGTTTCGTGAATTTAAAATGCAGATTCGTTGGCCCATTCTAGAACAATGGAATCAAAATCTTTGGGGGTGGGCCCAGGACTCTGCATTTTAAACAAATATGTTAGTAGTTCCCAAACACACTAAAATTTGAGAATGCTTTTGGTGCCTCTCTCTTTCTTTCATAAGCTGGAGTAGACCCCAAACTCTTCTGAAAGAGATTTTGGCTTCAGCCTCTGGGCCCTCCTTTATCTCACCTGCCGCTGGGGTGAAGTGGGCGCCAATCAGTGATGCCTGGATGGAATCCTAAATTCTCTCTAAATGACTTGATTCCTTCCCATTTTAGTTACTAAAAGTACGACGATCTTCCTTTTATCAACCACACAGTTACTTTTGAGAGATTTCAACCTCACGCCCTGCTGTGTTCCGTTCTTTTAAAAGCCCAGTCAGGAGAAATAATATGTGCGGTGGATTTCCTAAGAACACGCAGTCCACTCGTTTTTTAGTTATTCTACATTTTACCCTTGAAATGTATCGGAGGAGCAAATTGCCTACTTGGATTCTATTGTTTTCCTCCCGTTTGGCTTCGTTTTTGCTGAGCTGTACCCTGGAGTCAGGCCGTCAGCCTTACTTTAAACGTTCTTTTAAGAAACAGTCTTAGGAAGCTTGCTCTGCGGCCATGGCAGGGCCGTCCTTGAGAGTCTCACCATCACACAGTCCTCTCTTCCTGATCACCAGCCGAGAATTCGTCAGGTTTCAATATCAGAAAGCACAATACTGCCAAAGAACCATTGGATTCTTTCATCTAAGGAATATGATAAATACGGTTACTAATTATTTTTTCCTCTTTGCCCCGGTTTGTGAGAGATTTCACAATGAAATAGCTCGCAACCTACTTTGAGCAAACGTACAAGACTGTAGGGTATGTGTTACGTTGTGCTGGTCTTACCCCCGACCTTTTTAGTATTACGTCTCTTTTCTTTCATCATATCCCTCAAACTATATATTGTGTCATTTTTATTGTGTGCGTTTTGATAAATGACTGCTAATCTTTGTAGAAAGGGCAGGAAGGGATGGAAGGATGGACGGATGGAGGGATGGATGAATGGATGGAGACAAATCAAAATCCTCTAAATCCGAGGCTCGTTTTCTCCGTTTTGTCAGAGTTTCCTTCTTTGCACAACCTCCCCCTCCCAAACACATGCTCAAAAAAGAGGAGGTAAATTTTTTAAATCCCATAAAAGAGAGAAATGAAAATGTTATGATGTATAAGTAAATATAACTATTTCTAAGAGCAGACAGGGAGAGTAGAGTGGGAAGGGGGAAAAGCGAAGGGAAAACAAGAAAAAGAGAAAAGAAATGAAAAAGAAAGTGTCAAGGAAGAAAGGAGACATGTAAAGAAGTAAGGATAATTTTCAGGTTGAAACAGCAGAAGTTTCGGATGTTCCAGGCTAGTGCAGGAGGCCAGGTCACCTCACCAAGGGAGTAGTCGGAGATTTCTTCCCACAGCCCCTCCTGCTGGCCCCAAGACTTAGTGATCTGCCTCTGGGTAGATTCTGCAGGATTAGCAATTTTTCATCATTTCTCCCCAGCATGTTTCAAAGACATAGAAAGCAAAAACAAAAACAAAAAAGCAAAAACTGTAGTGTTTCATAGTTCAAGTTTGTTTACAACGTGTTTTTCTCCTCAGCTCAAATGTGTGCTATATCCCTGACACACGAGGGCACTGTTTCTACAGTCTGTAAATTCATGCTACACTAATCCTCGTGGTAGATGAGGTCTGGAGCTCCCGGCTGGGAGCATGAGGAGAAGGGGTTCGCTGTGTGTGCTAGGTTCGCAGGTTTCTAGAATGGGTGGGACATGTCCTAATGCACCAAATAAACAATGTCAAAGCTTTCAGAGCCTGCGAGCTGGCCCGCTGGCCACAGAGCTGCTGTTTAGAACCTCGAGATTGGGCTCAAGGGCATCTCGTTTATCTAAGCTGCGGCAGAATTATGCATCAGAACACCCACATGGTGTCCGACCGAGAATCAAAGATGCATGACCTGGAGGGAGTTCCTTAAACTCTTCGTAGTCTAAAAATGGAAGGGTCATCTCATAAAGCTGTGGGGAGGATTAAATGGGATGATCTATCGGAAGCATCTAACACAGCAAGCGACAGGCAGCAGGGACTCACTGAGAAGAAGCTAGCAGTATTTGTTACTTAGCAGTGCTGACATATAGCGGTGCTCCATGCAGGTTTAAGTGAATGAATGAATCAATCAGTGGGATGTGTAGAATCACCAAGATTTTACTGTGCTGAGGAAAACTAACATCTTTAAGCTCCTTAAATGTAGAGTCGGCTAGTTGAATCACCTCAGAGCAAAGGAACCAGCACGTCTGTAGTACGCACTCTATAACTCCGTCAGTCTTCTCTACTCCTCATCTGACTGGTGAGAAAGCAGAGGGAAAAAGTGATGTGGCCCAGGCTTCAGAGCTGACTAGGGAATTCGGATGAGACCCCAGGCCTCCTGAGTCTGGACAAGGCTCAACCCACAGGGACCTCCCTGAGGGCTGGCAGCTGAAGGGTGGGAGGAAGCTGGGGGCCTTAGCGGCCTGACCCTAGAGAACAAGCAGGCTTTGTGCTTGGTTTGACCATGCTTGTGAGGGTGTTGCCCAGCAGTGTCGCCACCCCAGTGTGGAAAGAGCCAGAACCGCAAAAGAGCGTCCTGCTGGCCCTGGGCCCCATGCTTGGCCTCTAATCTGGAGGGATCTGGGGGGAGAGCGCTCACTTCCCCTAATGCGCCTCTTCCTGTGTCACAAGGAGGTTGGGTCACCTCCTTCCTTTGTGCAATGAGATCAGAAGAGCCATTTCGGCCTGGCTTCTTTTCTTTCCTCTTACCGTTCTCTCTGCCCTTTCCGGCACCGATTCTCAGGACGCAGCCCTGCTCCAGCCCGTCGGCTGTCTGTATCAGTGGCCCCCTCTGGCTTCCTGACGTGGACAGAATAGCTGGAGGCCTCTGAGCCCTGAGGAACCTCCCTTTCCCCGGGTCAAACAGTCTGTCCCAGGCCGGGCCAGCCCTTCTGCTTTGATCTACCAGCAGGAAGCAATAAAAGGCACTTTCCACGCGTCTGCTGTAACCATATTTTCCAAATTCAAAAGCCCTACTCATGACCCAACCGGGACACGTGCCTTTCTAAGGACTTTTGGACAAAAGATATGAAACTGGACGACGCCAAGAAACCCAGGATGGGTGGTTGCCGTGCACGTAGCCATGGGGTGTTCTCTCCTCTGGGGGATGCTTGCCCAAAGGGCCACCTGCACTGACCACAGATGCATGGCTGTGAAACCCAGACACCAACCGCAGTCGGCCATTGGTTCACTCCCCGTCGGGTTCTGCCAGGAAGCCAGGCATGAGCAGTTGTGTCCAGGAAGCCTCCTTCTCTGATTTCACTCGCTTGTTTTATCCGCATAAAGACCCTACTCCCATGAAAGCTTTGCAAGGTGCTTTTAAACCAACTCTTGGAATGCAGCTATGGTTCTTTTAAAAATATCAATCCAACAACTTAAGTATATCCAATAAAAACTATAGCGAGCTGTTTCACATGTCAGGTACCATACTGGGTACTGGCAGAGACAAAATGATGAAAAATGCCATTTGCTCTAACCTGAGTCCCTACTGTGGGCATGATATCATGCTGGTGCTCAGGAGAGGATGCAATGTCTGAAGATATGGTGTCTACCCTTTCACACGCAACTACGGTAGAAATAATCACGTATCATAGAGAGCCAGACTTGGTGTCAGAGTTCTGGGGCTCAGATCTTGCCTCCCCCGTTTGATGGCTGTGTGGTACTGAGCCAGGTCGTCTCTCAACTTTCCACTCCTCGACTATCAATAAGGAAGTCATAATTCCTGCTGGCAGTGAGGCTGGGTGAGGGATAATGCTGGCAAGTTGTTTATGGACCTGTGACATAATAGATGCTAAAAAAGATTTCCTTCCTTCCTTCCTTAAGGAGCTTAGAGGCTAAGATAAGAACACGTTCTGCTATAACTAACACACTCTGTAGACTGAATGCAAGCTGAGCGAGGGGTACAGGAGCATGCCAAGGCTGTCTTCTGTGGCTTGTTGCATATGGGGTGGGAGAAACGGCCCAGATTGGCTTGTTTCCTTCCTGCCGGTCCTGTTCCAGGGCTCTCCACCCAAATCCACTTTGCGAGGAGTAAGTCTCAGGGCCTTCATCAGCCACATGTGACCAGAGCTCTGAAAGGGCCAGTGGGGCGGGTTGCCACAGGCTGTCACCTGAGAGAAGGATGAGAGCCCAGCAGCCTGGGGAGAGGCGCCGGCCACCGCGGGCAGGCTAACCACAGGAGCGAACAGGACACCCCGAAGTAGACGACACAGAAAAACTTCAGATATGTGGTTTTCACCCTCACCCAAGTTGGGGAGCCAGCACCAAGTGCTCACAATTTAAAACAAAAAACCCCACCTCCAGGCGTCCCAGTGCCGTAGCCTCCACTTTGCCTGTGACCTGGCAGCCTACCTTAGGCTCTCAAAGACGTTCGTTTGTTTGGGCCTCCTAACACCCCAGTAAGGTAGGCAGACTAGGTATTACCTAATTGTACAGGGGAAAACCGAGATTCAGAGAAGTTATGAAACTTGCCAGGAGCACAGCTGGGTGGCAGAGTCGTGGCTCTAAACCAGGTAATCTGACTCTAAATCCAGGCTGCTGAAGGAAAGCCTAAGTGGCCTATCAGTTCATGCTTCCCACAATTCCTGTGGCAGTGGCTCTCTGTTCTCTCCAATATCCAGTCTCTTTTTCTACAGCAATGGAAATTTGCACACGTGGTGACTCAGCTAAGGACTACATTTCCCAGCTTCCCTTGTAGCTACAGTTGTGCATGTAGTTATGTTTGGGCCCACGTGAGATATAAGAAGTGATATGAGCACTCTTCCGGGCCAGCCCCTTAAAATGAAGGCATGTACTCTCCTCCTTCCTGGAGGCAGGGATACAGAATATGATGGTAGGAGCTGAGGAAGCCATTTTGGGGAGTACTGCCTCTAAACTATTCCCCTGGAATTTTATGTGAGAGAGAAATAAACTTAAGTTTAAGCTGTTGTATTTTGGGTCTCTGTTACAGCAACCTAACATTTATTCTAACTAATGTGGGTACATGTATCTGAAAATAGTCATGAGGAAAGAAGGCTGTGAAACAATAAGCAAAAAAAAGGATGGGAGTTAAAGCAGAACATTCTGAAGGTTGCGTTCCAGTAGATTTTGCTGATGCAAGGCATCTGAATTACATTCACTGGGTTGGACCCTACCCCTAGGCACACAGAACGTGCCCCCCAAATTCTTATCACGTTGAAATTGAGCCAGTGGCATAACTCAAAGAGCACTGGACTTAAGGTCAGAAGGCCTGAAGTCTAATGCTAGCCCTGCTTTTTCTGCCTTAATGCAAGTTAATTTAATCTAAGTTTCCTCATCTATAAAGTGAAGATGATGGTACCTGCCTCCCGGATCCTGGTGAGGGTTGGCTTGGCCTGATGCCTGGCACATAACAGACTCTCTGCTATCTCCTCCAAGCCCCTCTGCCTCGCCCCCAACAGAACAGCCTTATGACACTCGAGCACTGGACAGAGTGCCGGCCCCGCCCCTACCGTCTCTTATCTCACCAGCCCTCCATGGAAAAGCGCGCAGGGATCCATCAGCCCACACCAAGGGGCCTGGACTTCGATGAGCACAGAGAGAGGGCCCAGAGTGACACTGGCATTGTGCAGGAGTCTTTTTACAAGCAGAGCGGATGGGTGAAACCTGGAGGGAGGAGAGCCTTGTGGCATTTGGAAAACATGACAACGGGGGCCATTATTGTGTAGCTGAAGTGCTAAAATCATGAGCAGAGCCTCCGGTCAGCGGGACCTTTGGGGTCGGAGGTGCCTAGGCAAGAAAGGCTGGTTGGTTTGAGTTCAGGGTACCCCATTTTAGTGACTCCAGTCTCCACCAAGAAACCTGGGAAAACCTTTGTTGGACAGCCCAGGGACTGACATCCCTCTGAACTGCTACCAAGTATCAGGAGAAGCTTTCTTAACAAGTCAGAGACAATTAGACATTGTGCACGCAGGTGGATCATGTCCACGTCCAAATCCCACAATGAGCATTCCTGGATATCAGCTTACAGCCCCTGGGGAGAGGCATTGTTCCCCGGCGACGCAAACGCCTCAACCCAACCTCCAGCCAAGTTCTCGGCCCTCCCCTGTCCCCACGCAGCTCTTCCTGGGCAGTGGGGTGCCAACCCCACCTGTGCTTCTGCCCCTCTGGTCCTGCTAAGCCCTGGAGGCTGAACTCCCTTGCCCACACCTCATAGTGTCCTGTCCCCCTGCTCCTAACCTAGTACGGTCAGGTGCAGGGTTTGCGAGCACACCGGGCCGTCTCCCCCTGTCTGGACAGTGATTAAGGCTGCAGGCTGGTGGGGTATGAATCAGACCGGAACAGCCCAGGCACGGCTCTCCGCACTCTACCGGAATTTCCCAGAGTGTGCATGCAAATTTTAGGTAGTATGGGGGTAAAATTTTATTTTACAGTCATGTATTTATTTTAATAGGTATCAAAAAAAATAACTAGCCCACTAAGTTTGTGATTTCATGGATATTATTACTTAGGACAACACTAAATTTAAAAGTGAGTAAATTTAGTATAGATCTAAAAACCATATGGAATACAGCATGGTGCAGGGGCCCATGACACTGAAACAAAGATCATGCTGGAAAAGTGTTCTTCATTAGGCTGATTCTCCAGCTGAAAATGAGAAAGGTGATTGCTCAATTGACCCACATACTCTTTCCAGCTAGTAAGTGCAGCCTCTTTCCACGAGGATTATTTACTTGGGAAGTCAAATGAAGATAGCAATGGTTTAAGCAGATCAGATTTGCATTTTAGGGAGATGATTCTGAAATGGAGTTGCCAGATAAAATACAGGACACCCAATTCAATCTGAATGTTACCTTCATTATTCCATGGGAACTACTTATCCTAAAAATTATTCATTTGTGGTCTGAAATGCAAATTTAATTGCACGTCCATCTTGTATTTTTGTTTGATAAATCTGCCACCCTCCTCGGAAAGCTCAAGCTATTCTCAGCTCCTCCTTCTTCTGCCTGCCAGGGCTGGTAAATCAACCTCGCAATATCTTTCAACCCCTCTTCTCCTCTCCAGTTTAGGTGTTTTTTATGACTCAGCTGACGCAGCCAGGATCTCCTGCCTTTTTTTCTTGTCTGCAAACACACTGCCTCCGAATCTTCTGCTGCCAGGGTCTTCTTCCTAAAACGCAATCTGACCTCGCCAAACAGCGTCTGCCATGCTGCCCCTTCTCCTACTGAAGGGTGAACTCCTCCGCACGTCCCGGCCCAGCCCTCGTTCCCCTCCACCATCCCAGCCACCCGGACGTGGTTTCTCCCTCTTTCGCGTATCCTCTGGTTTGCTTCTGCTGACCTCACAGCCTGCAAAAACCCGCTTTGAGTCTTTGTCCTTAATCCCAGTGTCGCCTCCTCAATGGAACTCCCCAGCGCCCCAGCTCTCTGCACCTGGAGGAGGGCATCCGGAAGACACTGGGCACATCTGTGACTCTGGCTCAGGTGTGCAATGGAGCACCCAAGAGGAGGTGTCTGAGTGAGGTCCTGAGCATGGCAGGAGGGCTGGGGGACCCTCGAGGCACCAGGAGGTCAGGAGGAGAAGAAAAGGGACAAGTAGAAGGATGGAAAGAAGAAACTTAGACTTCTTGGTTCTTCTTCTTCCTCCTCCATTATAGTCACCATTTCTTGAGTGACAGGAGCTGTGCGAGCCGCTGTGCACACGCTCTTATTCAATCCTCATGACAGCCCTGCGGGCTTATCCTCCCCAGTTCTCAAATGGGGAACTGAAGATGAGAGAAGTTGCATGATTTGTCCCTAAAGACATAGCTAGTCAGAGAACCAGCTAGACTTAGAAGCCAAATCTTCTTACTCTACGTCCAGTACGATTTACCGAACTCTGCCAACCCCCCATTCCCTCCGTCCCCACCCGCCAAGATCCCAGAAGAAGGTTCTGGAAAACAATCCCTTTTTTCTTCACAGGCTGCATGCTCATTATTCGATACACAACTTCATTTGGCTTAGTGTATTGAATTGGTGATGATTAGGATTTTGCCATGAATGTTTTCAGAAAAAAAAACAAAATGAAAAAAGAATGGACTCTTTAATTGCTACCGGGGCAAACAGCTGGCTAAACAGGCTGATGCATTTTGCAAAAAGGAAAAGTAGGATGGAAGTCTTGGGTAGAACTGGAACCCTTCCCCTGACCCCTGGACTATATTCCAGGCAGCATTTTCCTCGGAACAGACTTTTGCTGAGGCAGAAACTCAGAAAGGTGTTTTTAGACCTTAAAAATATTATCTTAAATTACACCATCACTTAGGTGTCTCAGAAATTTAAAATACTTCCAGGCTTTTTTTTTTTTTCTTTTCCTGTTTTTAAAAATTGTTGTTAAAATCAAGTTATAACATATACAGTGTAGAATGCGCAAAGCATGCTGATCTTAAATGCCAAGTCAATAGGTTCTACATATGTATACACCAGCGCTCAGATCAAGATGTGACCACATTTCCATCACTTCTAAAGGGTCCTCATGCCCCTTCCGGTCAATACCACCCCCCAGGGACGACTGTTACTCTGACCGTTATTCTGACTTAGTTCAGCCTGTTTTGAATGAACGGCTCGGCATGTGTTCATCTGTGTCTGGCTTCTGCTCAGCATTATGTTTTTGAAATTCATCTATGTCGTTGTGTGTGTCAGTAGTTTGTTTCTTTTTATTGCTGGGTAACATTTTTATGGTATGAACAACCCACAATCTGTTGAGCTGTCCCTTGATACTTGGCTGTTTCTGGTTTTGCACCATTGTGGGTAAAGCTGGTGTGTACCTTCTCGTCCACGTCTTTTGGGAGGTACATCCATGCGTTTCTCTCGGGAGTATACATAGGTATGGGGCTGCTGGGACGCGGAGCTGCCTCTCAAAGTTTTAAGAAATGAATAAAGTCACTCTCCCAACAACCATATGAAGGAGACTGCCCTTCAGCAAGTCTTTAAAGTAGATAGTGGTGTATTTATGGATCTCAAAGTTTTTAGGGCCCCTCTCCTCTCCTACAGCAAGACCTGTCCTGGATGCCCAGTCAACCTGAGTTTGCTCACTGTTTTTCCATTAATATGGATCTTTATAAGGACACATACAACCAAAGAGAGCAGTGCCATGAATTCCCACATGCCTGCGTCCAGTTTCAACAGTG
The DNA here is from genome assembly GCF_041296265.1 of Equus caballus. NCBI lineage: Eukaryota > Metazoa > Chordata > Mammalia > Perissodactyla > Equidae > Equus > Equus caballus. The sequence continues at coordinate 4,198,482 of NC_091688.1, forward strand.
ATCCCTACGTTCCCAACCCCACCTTACCTACCCCGCTAACCATTTTTTCTCTGCAATATTGTAAAGCAAATCCTGGACCTCATTTTAGCCATGAATACTTCAGTAAGTATCTTCGACGCACAAGAACTTTTTTAGTTAACATCACTATCACACCTAAGAAAAACAACATTGATTTCTTAATGTCAATGTTCACATTTTCCCAGTTGTCACAAAAACGTTGATGTGTTTGAATCCGGATCCAGCAAAGGTCTGCACGTTGCATTTTGTTGATACTTCTCTGAAGTCTCTTTAAATTTATAACAGAACCTTCTTTCTCTTTCTTTATTTTGTAATGTCATTTATTTGTTGAAGAAACCAGTTCATCTGATGTATAGAAATTCCCCACTCCAGGCTCTCCTGATTAAATCGTCCTGGATCATCAACAGGCCATAGGCCGTATTTCCTGTAAGCTGGGAGTTAGAACCAGAGGCCTGATTGGACTCTGTTTGATATTTTATTTTTTTACTTTTGCAAATGTCACATCGTAGGTGGCCCTGTGTACGTCAGGAGGTGCAGAATGTCGTTTCCCACTTTGAAGGAGGCTAACACTGAGAGTGCTGCCCACCCTTAAGCGTCCCATCCCCTCTTGCTCCTGCCAAGCTTTCGCTTGCTTCCTGCTCTACTCCTGCACCCCCAGTGCCTGAAATCTGCCCCACTGCCCACCGGACACATGGTGTAACAGCTGCCCCACACCTCATCCCCTCAAACGGGGCTTTGGCAGTTAATCTCGCGGCCTAACTGGAGACAATGAGACGACGTATAAAGCCAAAGGGCCGTCTGCCCCTCCTGTGGCCACTGCTCAGCCCAGTTTTGCGGTTTATAATCCTAGAATCTCCAGGCTGGGAACTACCTTGAAAGTTAAGCAGCTGGACTCCACCAGAACATGGATGTTCTAGAACACCCCCATGAGAGACTGGCCTGTGAGCCGTACTCCTGGAGAGCACACCCCTTCTTAAGAGAGACCATAGCGGGAAGGCTAGTTGTCATAAAGGTGGTCTCTTCGCTGATGTCAGATCCGCTTTTTTAGAAATTTTTTCTCAGTTAGTCATAGGTCTGGCCTTTGAAGTGGACCCAGAGCAGAGGCCCCAGTGCAGGTAATTTACGGTGGGGCATATTCAAGTCTTTATACTTTCACTTTTTTTTCCTTTTTCAGTTTTAATTGTGGCTAAAAAACCCCCCACATACTATAAAATTTACTCTCAACCATTTTTAAGTGTACCGTTTAGCAGCATTAACTACATTCACATTGTTGTGTAACAGATCTTGAGAACTCTTCATCTTGCAAAACGGAAATTCTATACCCTTTGAATAACAACTCCCCTTTTCCCCCAGCCCCGGGCAACCACAATTCTGCTTTCTGTTTCCATGAATTTGACTACTCTAGACATCTCATATAAATGGAATCATACAGTATCTGTCCTTTGGTGACTAGCTTATTTCACTCAGCATAATGTGCTCAAGGTTTGTCCATGTTGTAGCATGTGACAGGATTTCCTTATTTTTTAAGGCTGAATAATATTCCCTTGTATGTATATGCCACATTTTCTTTATTTGTTCACTCATCAATGGATATTTGGACTGCTTCCACCTCTTGGCTATTGTGAATGATGCTGCAATGAACATGGCGGGGCAAAGATCTCTTTGAGACCCTGCTTTCAATCCTTTTGGACATACACCCAGAAGTGGGATTGCTGGATCATGTGGTCATCCTATTTCAGTTTTTTGAGGAACCTCCATACTGTTTTGCATAGTAGCTGCACAATTTTTCATTCCCAACAGCCGTGCACAAGGGTTCCAATTTCTCTACATCTTCACCAATGCTTGTTATTTTCTGGGTTTTTTTTGTTATAGTGGCCATCCTAATGGGTATGAGGTGATATCTCATTGTGGTTTTAACTTGCATTTCTCTAATGATCAGTGATGTTAAGCACCTTTCATATGCGTCTTGGCATTTGTAGGTCTTCTTTGAGAAATGTCTATTCAGGTCCCTTGCCCATTTTTTAATTGGGTTACTTGTTCTTTTGTTGCTGAGTTGTAGGAGTTCTTTATGTATTCTGGATATTAACCCCTTATTGGACATGTGATTTGCTATTCCCACCCCCCCATTCCATAGACTGCCTTTTCACTCTGTCGATTGTTTCCTTTAATGTGTCAAAATTTTAAAGTTTGATGTAGTCCTGTTTGTCTATTTTTGTTTTGTTGCCTGTGCTTTTGCTGTCATATCCAAGAAATCATTGCCAAGTCCAATGTCATGAAGATTTTCCCCCATGTTTTCTTCTAGGAGTTTTCTAGTTTTAAGTCTTATGTTTAGGTCTTTAATCCATCTTGAGTTAACTTCTGTGTATGGTGTAAAGTAAGTGTCTAGCTTCAATCTTTTGCATGTGAATGCATAGTTTTCCAAACACTCTTTGTTGAAGAGACTGTCCTTTCCCCATTGTGTGGTCTTGGCTCCCTGCTGAAGATCATTTGACCATGTGTACAAGGGTTTATCTCTTCTGCTCTGTTGGTCTATGTATCTGTCTTTATGCCAGTACCTCACTATTTTGATTACTATAGCTCGTAATATGTTTTGAATCCAGGAAGTGTGAGGCATCCAGCTTTGTTCTTCTTTTTCAAGATTTTTTTGGCAATTCAGCATCCCTTGAGATTCTATATGAATTTGGGGGTTGTTTTTCTATTTCTGAAAGAAATTCCATTGGGATTTTAAGAGGGATTGCATTGAATCCGTAGACAGCTTTGGATAGTATGGATATTTTAACAATATTACTTATTCCAATGCACGAACACATCATGTCTTTCCCTTTATTTGTGCTTTCTTTAGTTTCTTTCAGCAATGTTTTGTAGTTTTCAGTGTATAGGTCTTTCACCTCTTTAGTTAAGTTTACTCTTAAGTATTTTATTCTTTTCAATGCTATTGTAAATGGGATTGTTGTCTTAATTTCTATCTTGGATTGTTCATTGTTAATGTATAGAAATGCAACTGATTTTGTATGTTGATTTTGTATCCTAGACTTTGCTAAATTTGGTTACTAGTTCTAACAGCTTTTTAGTGTGTGAGATCTTCAGGGTTTTCTACATATAAGATCATGTCATCTGTAAACAAAGGTAGTTTTACTTCTTCATTTCCAATGTGGATGCCTGATTGTTTTTCTTGCCTCATTGCTCTGGCTAGGACTTCCAGTACTATGGTGAATACAAGTGGTAGGAATGGGCAAACTTGCCTTGTTCCTCATCTTAGAGGGAAAGTTTTAAGTTTTTCATTGTTGAATATGATGTTCACTGGGACTTCACATATTTCACTTTTTAAAATATAGGATTCTTGCATATAGTAGTAAAAACGGCAAAAATGAAGGACAAAGAAAGAACACTCATGGCAGCAAGGCAGAAGAAAATAACCTACAAAGGAACCCCTAGCAGACTTTCAGCAGATTTCTCTATAGAAACCTCATAAGCTAGGAGAGAATGGAATGACATATTCAAAACTTTAAAGGATAAAAATCTTCAGCCAAGAATACTCTATCCAGCAGAAATATCCTTCAGATATGAGGGAGAAATTAAATCTTTTCCAGACAAAGAAAAGCTAAGGGACTTTGTAGCCAAAAGACCTCCACTACAAGAAATCCTCAAGAAGGCCCTCATGCCTGAAAAAAGAAAAAAAGGGAGAAAGGGGTCACAAAACACAGAGTAGAGAGACAAATAAATAGAATTAGAATAGGATAGCAAATATTCAACTATAGCACTAGGATAAAGGGAAGGAAATAACCACAGCAAAGACAATCTTATCACTCTAACCACAAACTCACAATACGAGATGGAATAAGAGATGAAAATAATAATTTAGGGGGGAAGAGAAAAGGGACTGAATCAGTCTAGGCTAAGGAAGTAGGAGACCACCATAAAATGGACTATGTTATACACAAGATTCTGAACACAAACTTCAAAATAGCCACCAAACTAAAAAGCAGAACAGAGACACAAAACGTAAATAAGGAAAAATCTAAGAAACTCAGCATAAGAAATTGCAGAAGTCAATGGGTAGGCTAAAGCACACAGGACGAGAAACAAAGGAAACACAGGAAAACTGGAAATGAGCGACAGAATGACAGCATTAAGCCCTCATGCATCAACAATCACCCTCAATGTAAACGGATTGGACTCTCCAGTAAAAAGACACTGAGTGGCAAAATGGATTAAAGAACAAGATCCAACAATTTTTTGCCTCCAGGAAACACACCTCAGCCCCAAGGACAAACACAGACTCAGAGTGAAGGGGTGGAGGACAATACTCCCAGCTAATAGCAAACAAAAGAAAGCAGGTATTGCAATACTTATATCAGACAAAACAGATTTCAAAATAAGGCAGGTAAAGAGAGACATAGAGGCCAATATATAATGATCAAAGGGACACTTCATCAAAAAGAAATAACGCTTAAAAATATCTCTGCACCCAACACAGGAGCACCAAAGTTCATAAAACAGCTATTAACAAACTTAAAAGAAGATATCCAAGATAACACAATAATAGTAGGGGATCTCAACACCCTGCTCACATCAATGGACAGATCATCCAGACAGAAAATCAACAAGGAAACAGTGGAGCTAAACGAAAAACTAAAACAGCTGGACTGAATAGACATATATAGAACACTCCATCCAAAAACAGCAGAATACACATTCTTCTCAAGTGCACATGGAACATTCTCAAGGATAGACCATTTGTTGGGAAACAAGGCAAGCCTCTACAAATTTAAAAAAATTGAAATAATAACAAGCATCTTCTCCTATCATAATGCTATAAAGCTAGAAATTAATTACAGGAAAAAATCTGAGAAAGGCACAAGGATGTGGAGACTAAACAATACGCTATTGAACAAGCAATGGATCATTGAAGAAATTAAAGAAGAAATCAAAAAATACCTGGAGACAAATGAAAATGATAACATGCCATACCAACTCATATGAGATACAGCAAAAGCTGTATTAAGAGGAAAATTCATCGCAATACAGACACATCTTAACAAACAAGAAAAATCCCAAATAAGCAATCTTAAACTACACCTAACTGAACTGGAGAAAGAAGAACAAACAAAGCCAAAAGTCAGCAGAAGGAGAGAAATAATAAACATCAGAGCAGAAATAAATGCAATTGAAACAAAAAAGGCAGTAGAAAGGATCAATGAAACAAAGAGCTGGTTCTTTGAGATGATAAATAAAATTGACAAACCCCTAGCCAGACTTACAAAGAAAAAAAGGGAGAAAGCTCAAATAAACAAAATCAGAAATGAAAGAGGAAAAATATCAACAGACTCTGCAGAAATACAACCGATTATAAGAGAATACTACGAAAAACTATATGCCAACAGAATGGATAACCTAGAGGAAATGGATAAGTTCTTGGACTCCTACAATCTCCCAAAGCTTAGTCAAGAAGAAGCAGACAATTTGAACAGACCAATCACAAGGAAAGAGATTGAAACAGCAATCAAAAGCATCCCAAAGAATAATACCCCAGGACCAGATGGCTTTCTTGGGGAATTCTACCAAACTTTCAGAGAGGATTTAATACCTATCCTTTTCAAGCTATTCCAAAAAATTAGGGAGGATGGAACACCTCCTAACACATTCTACGAGGCCAACATCACGCTGATACCAAAGCCTGACAAGGACAACATGAAAAAAGAGAACTACAGGCCAATATCACTGATGAACATAGATGCAAAAATTCTCAACAGAACTTTGGCAACCCAAATTCAGAATTCATCAAAAGAATCATAGATCATGATCAATTGGGATTCATACCAGGGACACAGGGATGGTTCAACATCCACAAATCAATCAACATCATACACCACATCAACAAACTGAGGAATAAAAACCACATGATCATCTCAAGAGATGCAGAGAAAGCATTTGACAAGATCCAACAGCCATTTATGATGAAAACTCTGAACAAAATGGGCATAGAAGGGAACTACCTCAACATAATAAAGGCCATATATGACACACCCACAGCCAACATCATACTCAGTGGGCAAAAAGTTAGCGCCATCCCCCTGAGAACAGGAATGGGACAAGGATGCCCTCTATCATCACTCTTATTTAACATAGTACTGGCGGTTTTGGCCAGAGCAATTAGGCAAGAGAAAGGAATAAAAGGAATCCAAATAGAGAGGGAAGAAGTGAAACTCTTGCTGTTTGCAGATGACATGATCTTATATATAGAAAACCCCAAAGAATCCATTGGAAAACTTTTAGAAGTAATCAACAACTACAGCAAAGTTGCAGGGTATAAAATCAATTTATACAAATCAGTAGCATTTCTATACTCTAATAAGGAACTAACAGAAAAAGAATTCAAGAACACAATACCATTCACAATCACAACAAAAAGAATAAAATACCTTGGGGTGAATTTAACTAAGGAAGTGAAAGACCTATACAACGAAAATTACAAGTCTTTTCTGAAATAAATGGATGAAGACATAAAGAGATGGAAAGACATTCCGTGTACATGGATTGGAAGAATAAACATAGTTAAAATATCCATTCTACCTAAAGCAATTTACAGATTCAATGCCATCCCAATCAGAATCCCAATGACATTCTTTACAGAATTAGAATAAAGAATCCTAAAATTCATATGGGGCAACAAAAGACCCCGAATTGCTAAAGAAATCCTGAGAGAAAAGAAAAAAGCTGGAGACATCACAATTCCTGACTTCAAAACATTCTACAAAGCTACAGTAATCAAAACAGCATGGTACTGGTACAAAAACAGGTGCACAGATCAATGGAACAGAAGCGAAAGCCCAGAAATAAAACCACACATCTATGGACAGCTAATCTTCAACAAAGGAGCTGAGGGCATACAATGGAGAAAAGAAAGTCTTTTCAACAAATGGTGCTGGGAAAACTGGACAGCCACATGTCAAAGAATGATAATTGACCATTCTTTCTCACCATTCACCAAAATAAACTCAAAGTGGATCAAAGACCTAAAGATAAGACCTGAATAGGTTTCTAGAAGAAAATGTAGGCAGTACACTCTTTGACACCAGTATTAAAAGGATCTTTTTGGACACCATGTCTTCTCGGACAAGGGAAACAATAGAAAGAATAAACAAATGGGACTTCATCAGACTAAAGAGCTCCTTGAAGGCAAATGAGAACAGGATTGAAACAAAAAAACAACCCACTAACTGGGAAAAAATATTTGCAAGTCATACATCCGACAAAGGCTTAATATCCATAATATATAAAGAACTCTCACAACTCAACAACAAAAAATCAAAAAACCCGATCAAAAAATGGGCAGGAGACATGAACAGACATTTCTCCAAAGAAGATATATGGATGGCCAATAGGCACGTGAAAAGATGTTCATCATCGCTGATCACCAGGGAAATGCAAATCAAAACTACACTAAGATATCACCTTACACCCATTAGAATGACAAAAATAACTAAAACTAATAGTAACAAATGTTGGAGAGGTTGTGGAGAAAAAGGAACCCTCATACACTGCTGGTGGGAATGCAAACTGGTGCAGCCACTATGGAAAACAGTATGGAGATTCCTCAAAAAATTAAAAATAGAAATACCATATGACCCAGCTATCCCACTACTGGGTATCTATCCAAAGAGCTTGAAGTCAGCAATTCCAAAAGTCCCATGCACCCCAATGTTCATTGCAGCATTATTTACAATAGCCAAGATGTGGAAGCAACCTAAGTGCCCATCAACAGATGACTGGATAAAGAAGATGTGGTATATATATACAATGGAATACTACTCAGCCATAAAAAAGAATAAAATCGTCCCATTTGCAGCAACATGGATGGACCTTGAGGGAATTCTGTTAAGTGAAATAAGCCAGTTATAGAAGGATAATCTCTGTATGACTCCACTCATATGAGGAATTTAAAAATGTAAACAAAGAGAACAGATTAGTGGCTACCAGGGGAAAGGTGGAGTGGGGGGTGGGCACAAAGGGTGAAATGGTGCACCTACGACACGACTGACAAACAATAATGTACAACTGAAATTTCACAAGATTCTAACCTATCGTTAACTCAAAAAAATTTAAAAAAAATAACAAAGCATATACATGTGATTTATATTTTTAAAAGTAAATAAATAAATAAATAAAATATAGGATTCTTGGACTGATTATGAAATATGAAATTTGGGCAAACACCAGCAGGCATTTGAAATGATAGCCCAGGATTACCAATTGGCAACAAAAGATCTGTGTGTGGATCTCCTACCTGTGGTTTTCTGGGGCCATGAGGGACCAGACCTGTCTTAGGAGCTATGTTCTCTGGGACTTGGATCTCCAGGGCAGTGATGGATGAAGCATATCCAGCACGCGTGACCGTAGTCATTTGCCTCAGGCGGTCCTTTAAAACCAATCCTGGCAGTTTGCACGTGTGAGTTCAGTGGACCACTACTATACTGAATGGGAAGCACTCTTTTTGGATCTGTTGAAGAAGAAAAACTTGGAGAGAGGATAATCACCACTTTTCTTCTAGACACTTGGTGGCTTTAGAAACTCAGGGTCTCCAAGTTTAGAGCTCTTTTCCCTCTAGACTTGAATGAGAGGCAGTAGAAGGAAAAACAAGTAGGACAGAACTAAATAATGCCATGCTGAGTCTCGGAACGAGGTACTGTGACTCGAAATCAGACATTCAGCAAGTAAGGAACTGTGGATCGCAGCTATGAGAGATGCAGGGAGATCACCCTGAGCGAGACCAAGCTGCATTTGGGAGCCGTGTCTTGATTTTTTAAGCGATAAGCTGACTTGGGATAAAGGGAGGAAAAGAAACTCCGTTCATTCATTTACTAGCTGCTTCCAGAGTGAGCATAAGAGTGGCTCAGGCATCTGCTGAGTGGGTGCTGTAGAATATTGAGGAGAGAAGGCACGCTCACACACCACTGTGATATGAGGCAGAGATGAGCACCACGAAGGGGTGAGGAGGGATGGGTGTGGGCAACGCACACGGTTCATGATTTAGGAATTCCTTCGCAGCACTTACAGGTTCTTCTCGACAACGATCCCTCAGCAAATGGTCACCATCCTTCACTCATCAACGGCTGGTATTACAGTCCCCAAAGGGCTTTCTTACCGTCCCACTTCCCTCTTACCAACCCCAGTTCTCATTCTGGTCTACCGGCCTGATGGTAACCATGACTTGGTGCACGGATGTGACAGAAAAAGCACCAGACAGACAAACAGACAGACTCAAGACACAGAGCCAGGGAGATAATTCACGAAGCCTTAAACACAGCTGCAGAATTAAAACAAAAATGTCAAGGGAACGGAGTGTTCCAGCTGACTTAACTTCCTGTTGATAAGTCTCTGGGGAGGAGGAGTGAGGTCGGCGGTCTAGAATTGGGGTGGAGGGAGGGCAAGGGGCCTGGTTGGGGAGGGGGCGGGATGCCTTTGCAGGCATGGTCACTCAGGAGTTGGGTCCCCATCTGCAGGGCTGTTGACACTCGCTTCCTGAGGCTGGCCCTGTCAGGGGAGGCTCTCAGCTACTGACGTGCCCAACCTACAGAAAAACAGGATGTTAGCTTTCAGATCTGATTAAGCCATGAGATGCAAATTCCTTCCCCACCTCACCCCCACCCCACCCCCACCCCGCTCCCCCACCACTGGCCACCCACACTAGTCCCCTTTCCGCAGCAGAGGCACATTCATCTCCCTGTGTGACTTTCCATCCTTTGCTTCATTGCCAACTGGCTGTGTGAGGTCAGATTTAGTGCTTAACCCATTTCATTATGGTTTTAGATTTATGGTCATTTTAGTTAGGAGTGCCTTGCCACATCCCTGGGTGACTGCTGAGAATTATCATCAAATAAGTAAAGGAGAAGGGTTCGGTGACTTTGCCCTTTAGAAAGCACATACACGGTAGGGTCCTGGGATCCCCAGTCCTCAGCTTGGCCCCTTTGCCTACAGGGTCTCTAAGGTAAGGGGTTCTCCTGTCTGTTTCTCTGCTCATTCTCACACCATTTCTTTCTCTTTGTAGTCACCTAAAATCCCCAACACGTGCAATGAAGGAAACAGAAGCGGAAAATACAGATCACAAGCAACTCTGCTCAAGCTCAATAATCTTCAGAATGCAAATATCACCTATTTTTACAGAGGCAAATACTAAGCATAAAACATTCCCAGAACAGCACTCTGTGAGCAGCTGGCTCCCTATAAGGAGGCCAGATTGGATTCCAAACTTGATGCCCACCCAAGGGGCTGACACGTGCCCTGTTGGAGCAGGCACTGCAAACCTGAGAAGGACATCAAACCTGGCCTCTGACAAACCTCATGTCTCTGTCCACATCCTCCTCAGGCTCCCGGAGCCCTTTGCTCACGTGGTTCTTCCACCCAGAGCCCCGCCATCAGCTCTCCACCAAGATGTCTAGGTCAGCTTCCTCTTCCTCTTGCCCCCCGGTCTTCCGTGAACTCTCCATCCTTGCCAGTCTGGCTTTTCTGAGGACCCACAGCATCCAGTCTCACACTGCTTCAGGACTTCTCGCACTGAGTGTGCATTATGATCCAAATGTTCAAGGGTCTCTTCTTTATTGTGTTCTCAGATAAATGACATGCTTCTAACAGGGACCCTGTGTGGGCCTCGCAGGGCTGAATGGTGTTGGGTACACCAAGATGAGAAAAATCTAAAAAGGTCTCAAATGCTATCACAGATCAGGAAGCAGAAAAGGTGAATGAAGATATATGAGTGTAGGAAATGTAATAATGACATACGCCAAACCCATAAAATCATGGGAAAGGTTTTGGCACCAGGAGCTGTGAGGTTATACAGTGGGATGATGACAAGTAAACTAGTTGACAAGAGGTAAAATTTAGGAAAGAAGGTCAAATCCTTGACTATGCCAGAAAAAAACCCATAGTTTCTATGCATTAAATTTATGTGGTACTTAAATCAGGGTATCTTCAAACTGATTTCAAAAATGAAAAAACACTGTTCAAGATAGTGAAATTTATTCAGAGTTGAGATATGAAAAACCTCCTCCACCTTTTGTTTTGGTGTGTGATGCAGAATTGAATCTGAACTTAGAACATTCAAGAACTGTTGGATAAAGTACAGAGGAGGAGAAATAAAACAAAGATGCATCTTTCCTCTAAGGCGAGGCTGCAGCCAAGCAGAGGAATTTATCACAAGTAGGTGGAAGTCACAAGCAAGGGCTCGGCATGGAGAGATGAACATGGATTCGTCTTGTGAAGGAAGCTGCCTTCGTGCCTAGACCTGCCCCTGTTACAGTCACGTCTTCATGATAAAGTGTGGCTGCTGCTCCTGTTACAACCGTGACAATAATGACCCAGCACTGGTCACACTTACTATTCGCCAGCACTATTTTAAGCATTTCACATGTATTCACTCATTTACTCCTTACAACTTCATGTAGTAAATTCTATTATCATGCCCATTTTGCAGATGGAGAAACAGGAGCAAAATAGTTAAGTAACTTGATCAAGGTCACAGTTGGACCCAGGAAGCCTGGTTTCAGTGCTGATCTTTAAATCTCTATGCTATCCTCTATGTTACAATTCTTCATGCTTTGCCTACATTTTTAGCTGGACGCTCATGAACTGAATTGCAGAATGGATTCTCTACCTCTTTTGCGACTCACCAATCTTGAACCCAGCACTGATCATAGAAATTTGACCAAGACAGAATGGAATGTGCTCTCGTTAAGCTTGAAGTTTTGTGGGAGGATAAATAAAGTAAACAGGTGATTATAAAGTCATCCTTGCAATGCAGGAAAAGTACAGGCCCGAGGTGCACACAGGGAGCACCCCTCCCCCAGCTGGAAGGGGAGTGGGGGGACGGGTAAGGACCATCTTCCTGGAGGAATCCTAAACTGAGAACTGAGAGATGAGTAAGAGTTTGCTTCGTGCAAAGCAAGGAATGTGTTCCAGGCAGAGAAAAGAGCTCATTCAAGGACATGAAAGTGGTTCAGCGCGGCTGGAGTGTGGAGCATTCCGTGTTCTCTGTTGAGAAGAGGCCAGTGAGGTGAGCGTGGCCATGCCAGGAAAGGGTGTGAGTTACGAGTTTTAGAAAGATTACTGCCCATAGAGTGGGAAATAGATGGGGGGAGATGGTCAGTCAAGATTGGAGGCGGGGACAAGCACGCGGAGACACGGAGATGAACCAGGACACGGTTTTTTCATCTAGATGACAGATGGCAGTGACTGTGATTGACGGGAGGTTCGGGAGTGACATTTCCGAGGTCAGGATATTTCAGAGCTAGCATTGTAGCACCAGGTTGGGAAAGGTGAAGGAAGAATCAAGAAGGACTCCCAGGCTTCTGTCGTGAACAAATGGACGGATAGAGAGACCGCCACACGAAGGAAAGAGAAACTAACAGGTGAGGACATAGGTTTTTAGTACATTTTGCAAATGTTTTCTTTGCTGGGGTTGGAAATGAGCATGCATTGTGCAGAAAACTTTCCCCATAATTCTTTGCCTGTTGTCCATGTAAAAAAACAAAGCGATGAGTGGTAGATGGGACTTGCGTACTATTCTTTCTTAGGAGCTGTTTCACTTTATTAGTGTACAGCAGTTGGAGTCCTTCATTTCAAGGCCCTGCGGGTAACCTCCAGCTTTGGACATGCTCTTGCCCAACCCAAGATACTGATGAATATTAGTAAATGTCTTCAGTGGCAAAATGGCAACATCACTTAACATCACTAACAACATCTGAAAAGAAATTGTGATATGAAATCATCTTCATGAAAACATACCTCCATTTCTGTAACCATCACCCTACTTTCTTTCTAGAAGAAATCACTTCTTTTTCTTTTTAAGAACAAGAAAAGATAAAGGATTATCTAGACCATCTGCTGTCCAAAATTTAGATAGGAATTAAGACACTTCAAATTCTGACAGTGCTTACTCTTATTTCTTCAATCTAGATTTTTTTTCTTCCCCAATGGACATTAGGTTTCCCACCCTCTTTTTCTGCCTCACTTTCTCGCAGCTCTCTGTTTATCTCTGTGTGTGTGTGCATGCGCATGTGTGTGTGTATTCCTCTCTCTGCCCCTCTATACCAGTCTCTCTCCGGCATCTCTCCAGGACGCTTTTTCTGAGGGAGTGCTTCTTTCTCTGTACCGGTATGTGTGTCTGATTTTGTCTTCTTCTTACAAGTTTGTCTCTATCTGAATCAGTCAGATACTTTTAGCTATAACAAAAAGTCATACTCAAATGCTTAAACCATAAATAAATTTATTACTTCACATAGCAAGAAGTCCAAGGGACAGTCTCTTCAGAGTTGGTCAGTTCAGTGCCTCAACAGAGTCATTGGGTTCCTTGTTCAATGAGTATTTATTATCCCATTTGTGCCTGGCCTCAATTTAAGTACATGGGATATACACTGACAAAAAAAGAAATGTCATGGAGCTTACATTCTAGCTCTTCCCAGCTTTGCCTCATGATAGCAAAATGGTTGCTGCAATTCCAGGCATCACATCAGGTAGGACAATACCCCATATTTAGAGCATCTCTTCCTATGTATTTCTTTATCCAGAAGGATAAAGATTTCCCCTTTTATGTCATTGACCAAAATTTCCTCACTTATTTCTCTCTAAGCCAATTTCTGGCAAGAAGAATGGTATTTCCACAATTGGCTTAGACTATTCAGAATTTACCTCTTTACTGAAGCATAAAAAAACACTGACACCAAGCTCTGCTCTCTTGTCCTCGGGTGGGGCCCAGGCATAGATATTTTTTTCAAAGCTCCATGGGTCACCGTAATTTACAGCCAGAGTGGAGGTTGGTGCTCACATGCTCTGTGTGATACACTTTAGGGTTGAGAGGTTTGAGTTTCCTTGTAGGTCTGCCTAATTTCCTTCCTGAAGCTGGGACGTGCCTCGGAAGGAAAAGCCCAGAGTCTGTGGGGCCTTGAGACTGTCATCCTTTGGTGTCTCATCAACACTGTTCTTCGGCATTGGTGACTAGGCCAGTGTCCCAGTGGGGCTTCCCCTGCCCTACCCCAGGAAATCCCTGCTTGGCCCGTCTCTCAGCTGTGGACACCCAGCCCTTCTTCAGTGCGCTTGAGCTGAGGCAGTCTCCAGCAGCATGTCCAGCCTTCCCTCAGTCCGGTTCAGTTCTTTCGTTTTCTTCTCTTTTTTACATTAAATCTCTCCTCCAAAATAAAAAAAATACATGTGTTTACTGCAACCACTGAAACAACACAAAGATATTTGTACAAAGAAAAACGTGAATAATCTTCCCCTTCATGTCTCCATTCTCTATCATTCCTGAAGACCATGCTGTCTCTCTCTGTCTCCGCCTGCTGTCTCTCTCCATCGCTGATGTCCACCGGCCCCTGGCCCATCCTGCGGGTCTCTGGGGGCGGGCAGTGGGCAGGGACAGGTGATAAAGGCACTGGACAGGGAGACAGCCGGAGTCAAAGAAATGAGAAGGCTTAATTCTTACCCCCGCCATCTCTTTTCTTAAGTTTTTAGTTTGAAATAATTTTAAACTTTGAGAAAAGTTGTAACATTGGTACAAAGAACTCCCATATATTCTTCACCCAGGATTCCTTACAGTTTTGTCAATTATCCTAATAATTTCTGTTTTTCAGCTTTATTGAGGTATAACTGACAAATAAAATTGTAAGATACTTAAAGTGTACATTGCGATGATTTGGTATATGTATCTATAATAATTCCTTTGATATAGTTTATAGTCAAAGGGGCCAACCCAGAACCACACGTTGAACCCTGTTGTCACGTTGCTCTAGTCTCCTTTAACCTGGAACCCTTCTTCAGCTTTTCCTTTGACCTTCCTGGACATTGACACTTTTGGAGATTACAGACCAGTCACTTTGAAGAATGACTTCCTATCTGGCTTGTCCAGTGTTTCCTCACGATTAGATTCAGGTTATGTAGTTTTGGCCGGAATATCACAGAGTGATGGTGTATTCCTCGCAATGCACCCCATCGGGTAGCATGTGACGTCACTTTGTCCCATCGCTGGTGGTGTTTACTTTGATCACTTGATTAATATGGCTTCTGTTAGGTTTATTCTCTGTAGTTACTTTTCCCTCTTTTGTAATTAATGAGTAATTTGTAGGGAGATACTTTGAAATTGTGTAAAATCCCATTCCTCATCCCATTTTTACTCATAGATTTAAAATCCATTAGTGTTTCTTAGCTGAAATTATTATCACTATGATGGTTGTCACATTGCAATTTTCCTCTAATTTTTTTCTTACATTTGTTCACGGTATTGTGCTGTAAAAGCTTTCTCTTCCCACTTATTTATTCACTTATTTGTTTACATCAGTCTTAACTCCTACTTTATTTCAAGGTTAAACTTCATTGCTATCATTATTTATTTTGATCTTTATATTATCCCAATACTGCCAGTGGGAGCCCTGCAGACTGGCTTCCGTGTCCTCTTAACATCTCCCCGGCACACACTGGCCACTTCCATATTTCCTGGCACAACAAGATGTTTGTTCCAGGCCTGTCTTGTTCTTTACCTGTCATCAGCCGTTTTCTCCAAGGAGCCCTGCTTCTTGTAGTGGAGAACGGTACCTGGAAGCCAACATCTAGGCTCTGTGTGCACTGATTGCTCCAGGGGTGTCACTGCTCCCAGGCCCTCTCAGCGTCTGTCACACTTTAGAGCCACATCTAACTATCTATAGACTGAAAACCATGAGCTCGCACCAACACCTCCCATTCCAGTCCAGCACCATAGTCCCCCGCTCTGCACGGTCCCTTCCTTCCCCTTCAGTAAGAAACCTGGCTCCCGGCAGCCTCAGCAGATCGACTTATTCACGCAACGTCCCTATGTAGCCAACCTCCTGATCCCCACAGGCCAGTCAAAAGCCTTCCTGATGAGGTCCCCAACCCCTGCTGGCTGCCCCCTGCACTGCAACGTGCTCTCTGTGGCGGCATTCCTACCCCGCCGCCTTCCTCCTCCGTTTGCCTTTCACGTGTTACAGACAGCTGCCATCTTCCCCTGGGAATCGCTCGATCGCCATTCCTGGAACACACAAAAGTGCTGAAGCCTTGGAACTTTCATTTCAGTGTATTCACTCTCTTCTTCAGTGACAGTCACTTGTGGCAGAAGGGGTTGTTTTGTTTTGGGGGCATTCCCAGGAGTTAGAGCTGAAGTATCTACATTTTAAAGTTAGTATTTATAGTCATGAAAGAATATTTGCTTCTTGCTCTTAATTTTTAAAATGGATGTTGGGGACCAGCCCTGTGGCCTAGTGGTTAAATTTGGCACACTTTGCTTTGGCAGCCCGGGTTTGCAGGTTCAGATCCCAGCTGTGGACCCATACCACTCGTCAGTCATGCTGTCGTGGTGACCCACATATAAAGTGGAGGAAGGCTCACATGAATGTTAGCTCAGGGCTAATCTTCCTCAGCAAAAAAAGAAAAAAAAAAAAGATGATCAGCAGCAGCACAGTGTGGTCACTTACTGAGAGCTGACTGACCAGAGCTCTTTGAAGTTCTGCTCAAAACTAGTTAAGTCACTGCTTACCTTATGCTGCCTTCATGATTTTTTCTCCCCCCCTCCCCCGATCATTTCTGCCATTGGAAACCCATCCATGGAAAAAGGCTCTGCCTTTAATTTAAAGGCAAAGATCCTACTAATTTGCATCATTCATTCATTCACCCACGCATTCATTCACCAAATACTTTTTGAAGTCCTGCCATGTGCCTGGGGCTGTCCCCGGGAACACAGGCTCCCACGCCCTCGTCTCCCCTGAGGGGGCTGCGTCTCTGCTGTTCCTTCTTCTTCATTCTGCACTGGCCTCTGTTTACTGCTTGGCTGGTTCAGACTACCAGGGTGTGTGAAGTGGGGCCCGGGGGAGAGTAAAGGAAGTGGGCCCTTGTGAGCCGACCAGCCCCCCAGAGAGGGAAGGAAACCACCCCCTCAGAGCCACTTTCTCTTCCGCCTGGGTTGTCAGCTCCTCCCGGCACACAGAGCAGCAAGCCCAAGCAGCCCAGCGAAAACAGGGTGTTTACCAGCTAGGTTATTTCCATTCCGGCTTCTGGGGGCCTTCTGGAGGGGCAGGCGGGGAGATAAGGGGGACAGCCCCCTCACCTAGTCACGGCTACTGAAAGTGAGCTCTGGGCCCCTGCCCACGGTTCCCATTTTCCACTCCTTCCTCCACTGACGGTCTCTGCCTGTGGCCCCCAGAGCTCTGGAGCAGCATCCCAGTCTGACAGGGGCCGAGCGTGTTTGCACTGTGGCTCATGGGGTCTCCTGGCCGAGGGAAGGCCTGAGCAGGGCGTGGGGCACGGCTGCAGGGCACCTTGGGTGACTGTGACGCTCTCGGGGCCTAACGGTTTCCTCTGGGTAGGCACTTCCGCCCTCCTGTTTGTGAAGCCGTAAACCTGTGCTGGGGCCACCCCGTTCTGAGCAGAATGGAGGACTAGGTGGAGGCAGAGAGGAAAAGGCCCCATGAGTCAGAGTTAGAAGACAGGCTGAGAGACTCCGCTCCCATCAGCAACTCAGTGGAGCCCACAGCTTTAAAAAGAAGAAAGGGAAAAAATCACAAGCCCGAGTGCGCGTTGCACGGTCCCAGGAAACTGCCTTTCCTGCTGCCAGTTCTGCCCTAGTGCCCTCACCTCTGTAGCGGTGTGGCTGGCATGGAAGGGGGCTCACCAGGGATTCCTGGCCGGGGGTTGAGGGGGTGGGGGTGACTTTCACTGGGCCCCAGAATGCCCAGCCTGAAATAAAAGACAAATTGGATCCCTATTCATTTGAGCTTGTACACGAAGAGAAGCATTATAAAAATAGCTACTCTCTTCAGAATGCCTACTAAACCGCATAAGTGAGGAAAATGAGGATCAGAGACACTAAGTGACTTGTCTAAGGAAACACAGCTAGAAAGTAGCAGAGCTGGAACTCTCAGAGTTGAACTCTCAACCTGTTTCTGAAATCAAGAGTCTTGCCCCTAGGCTCAACTGATTTAAAGGAACTAGAAACCACTTTGGCATTAGGGCTGTTAGTGTTTTAGAAAGTCAGGCTTTAGAAGGTTCCATGACAGGAAGGAGGCCATGTTTCTAAGGCTGGTACCCAAAGCAGCAACGTAAGTGCCTGGAAGTCCATGGGTGGTGCTGGGATGAGGAGCAGAATCAGGCGGTTCTTCGTAACGTGAGCAAGCTCTCAGCTTGTTTCCTTTCCCAGTTTCTCCATATATCCCCCTTCACCCTGCTCACCATCGCACGCCTACTGCCCCCCTCTGAGATGGCTCTCCCTCTCCTGGGGTGAGCTGGGTCCGGCCCGGGGACGGAGCGGGGGGCACAAGAATGCTGCAGAAGGACACAGAGGCATCCGTGCCAGCCAGTCCCCTTCCACTTCTACGTCTCCAAAGGCATTTCCCCTCCTCTTCTCCGCCCTAGGGGGAGGCATCCAGAGGGGCACCTAGGGCAGGTGGTCAGCATGCAAACTGGTAGCTGAGAGAGAAGCTGCTCCAGATTCCAGTTCCCACATCCCTTGCATGCCGCCCTGTCTTCTTCAGCCTCTGCGGCACAGACGGCTGAGATAGCCCCAGGGGAGGGCTGCTATGCTGGGCCTAATGGGAATGGGATGTTCCGGATCTTGCCTTTTACTCAGTCTAATAGGAACAGAGAAAAGGCCCGTTAGCAAGCAGCTTGTGGGAGCTGAAATTCCCACAACATCAAATCCATCAGTCCAATGCAGGCAAAGATTTACTGCTATAGGGAGCTTGGACAACTTTGCTTGGATTCCTTGCTTTTCTCTTCTTCCTCCTGACACACGGAGGAGAGATGGATAGATGATAGTGGTTTCCTGAAAATGTGACCGGAAGGTGGAGAGGAACAGAGATGACAAAGGGTAAGGTGGTCCTGTGGGTTCCACACTGAGCGCGAAGGCTCGGTCTAAATGGCTCCTCTCCTGGGGCCGGAAGAGAACAGGCACGTCAACCAGGGAGGGTCCCCTCACTCTCCACCCCAGAACGCCGGGAAAGCCAGGTAGGACATGAATGCAATTTTAAAAAGAGGAGGAGGAAAGAACGCAGTAAGGATGTGCATAAAAGAAGGAAACAGAAGATAGCGGAAATAAAAGAATGGAAGAACAACTCTAACTTTTGGGGCAGGCAAAAGAAAGAAGGCACACCAAAGGAGGGAGAGGTTGAGATGGACGAAACCGTGGCCAAGACCGGGGTCCTGGAGAAACTTCGCGAGAAAGAGGGGCCAGGCGGCGGTCGCATCCCCATGTTTGGGCAGATTAATGGAGTCGTGGCTCCCTCGCCGGAGTCCTGCCCTGGGAGGGGACAGTATCTGTTTAGATTTGTGTCTAAATTTAAACCCGATCGCGGGCCTCCCTCGCCGCTCCCTCCTCCCTCTTCCTCCCCCCGCCCCCCCGCGCAGGGCCCGCGCCGGGGCAGTCACGCCGCCCACTCGCCCTGCGCCCGCCGCGCGGACCGGCCGGCGGGGAGCGGAGCGCAGACGGGCCCGCGGCGCCGGCACCTGGAGCCATGGAGGTAGGACGGCGCGGCGCGGCGGGGAGGGCGCGCGCCTGCCGCGCGGGCCGGCCGGCTCCCGAGGTCGCCTGGTCCCCCCAGGAGCCCGGTGGCCGGCGGGGAGAGAGCTCAGAGCGACAGGGAGGCCCTTTCTGGGGCCCAGGTATTTTGGTTAGGGACTGCAATGCTCCGGGGGGCGGGCGAGGCGCAGGCAGCTCTGCACGCGGGCCGGCGTGTGCGCACTGGCTCCCCGGAGGGCAGAAGCGCGTGCCCGCGGAGGCGGGTACGGAAAGAGAAACGGCTGGCCCCAGGCGCCTCTCGGCCCGTCCGCGGGCTTCCCTTTTCCACCCAAGAGTGCCCGTTAGAGCCCCGGCCTCAGCCGCCTCTCGGGTCCCTCTTCTGCCTGTCACGTCTTTTTCAGAACTTTCCGAAAAGCTCCCCTCGTGGGCGCTCAGATGGCGCTCTTTCCGAAGAAGCTCGAGACTGCCCTGCGCGCCCCTGCCCTCTGAGGCCGGGCGTGTTGGCTGTGCCGGCCACATCTGTGGGTGCCCCGGGGTGAGGCCCACCCTCTCTGCCCGGGACTCTCCTGGTGCCGTCGCAGCCGCAGCCGCAGCCGCAGCGGGTCCAGGAGGCGGCCGCCCGGAGGGGTGGCCGGGTGCGTCTCCTCCTCCCCGTCTTCTCCGCGTCTTCAGGCTTTCGCGGGTTTCCCCCCGTGATCTGAGACCTGACATTTACTCCAAAGTCAGTCTTAGCAGGACCGGGGCTTTTGAAAAGATGAAAGGAGAAGGTACAAACGTCGCGTAGCTTCTAAGGTGATTCCCACGGTATTCAGAGGGATCACCGCTCCCCTCGAGGCTGTGGCCACGGCACTCAGGATTCATCAGCTCTCCACGTCTTCCGGGCCGCAGGCTCTCCGCTGCAGCCCGGGGGGCTCTTCTGAGTGGCCTCGCTGCTCCACCCGCGAAGCTGTGACTTTCCCGCGGGGCATAGGCCTGTCCTGAGCAGGCATCCTGGTTCCGGCGTCCAGCTCCACCAGCTGTTTTCAAGGAACGGAGTCACCTTCAGAGAGGCAGGGCCACCCGAGCCTGAGGTGGACCCCGGTAGACGCTCGGGCACGTTAGGCTGGGCGGGGAGGGAGGCACCAGGGCAAAGCTCGGCAGGTGGTGTTCGCACGTCTGCTCAAGACGATACGCACCAGGCGGCAGGACTCTGGCTGGCTGTGGCTCAGGGCAGGGGGGCCAGTCGGGACGCCCAGCTTGTGGGGCTGGGTGAGGCTCCCAAAGAAGCCGCTTTCGAAGAGGCTCCCTGCTCTGGAGAGTGCAGGGCGCCTCAGGCCCTCGGCCCGAGGTGCAGCAGGATTTAGGACCTGTCTGATCTCTTGCGGAAATGGATTGGAGATAAGAGCAAAGCAAGATTTAGGCTTAAAATCAGGTTGCTGCTTGAGGACCAAATGCAAGTTTGAACTTTGTTCTGCAAAGTCATGGGGGGACTCCTTCCACAGAGGCCCTTTCGTCTCCCTCAGTTGAGGAAGGAACAGTGTGTGGCAGAGGCCCTGAAACTGTTACCTGAGCAACTTCCTGTGTGGCTGAAAAAGAGAGCCCCCCCCACCCGCCCCCGCAGGCGACCTGCCGAGGGGTGCAGGAACGGATTGGGGTTCTCCCAGGGTGGGGACTGGGAGGGAATCGCTGAGCCGGCGGAAGCGTGGCGGAAGCGTGGCCGTCCCTGCGTGGGCCCAGGGCGTGGATTTGCTGGTTGGAGGGACTGCTTTTGACGTCTGCTTGTCAGAAGCCTGGGAAGAGCCCTCCAACAGCGAGCGCTGGTGGCGGAGGCGAGGAGGAGACCCGGGCTGGGCGTGGCGGCTTAGCCAGGAGGGAGAGCTGTCATGGCGGGACATGATAGCGGGCATGGCATTTGGGAACTCCTGAAAAATCTGAGAGTAAAACCCTCTTTTGAGAAGTGAAACCCACTTTTGAGACATGAAGGAACCTCTATATTTGGGGAGAAACTGAGTTATATTAGTTCCCAGTATTAGGAATGCAAACCAGACCAAAGAGGCTTACTCAGCATTCTTTCTCTGGAACCCACTTACCTGTTGGAAGTCTTCGGGAAATCTTTTCTTAAGTCACTGTCACCGTTATCAAGGATATCTATCATTCTTCAGCCCGCATCAAGCCCTCTGGGACAAAGGGGATAAGATAAAGATGCCTTTGAAAAGCTCACAATCCAGTAGGGTAATGAGACTGGCTATATCCTGTCCTATATGTAATTTTCAAATATGTAAATGTGAAGTGAATGACTGCCACAGATGGAAAGTTCTAGAGTGTTTCAGTATTTCAAGATGAAACTCGAAAGAAGCCTGGAAAGGGAGGTGGGTGGTGAGGCGGAGAAGGCAGGAGGAATGGGTGCAGGGAGAACATGCCACGTCCAGGAAAGTAGGCCAGTTGGCTGGAGAGGAAGGTAGGGAAGCAGTGAGGGGAAAAATGAAAGTAGGGAGGTAAAAACCACAGGGCCTCCGAGTAGAGTGAACACTGGCCAATGGATGAGTGGGAGGTGAAATCCAAGGTGTCTGGAGGAAAGGCTTACTTTTTCCTCAAACTAAGTCGCTCCTTGCCTAGCTGTGTCCCGAAGCGGTGCATTTTCCTAATTCAGGCAGAGGCCAGCTGCAGCCCTCAAAGGCCAGAGAGTGCGTGGCCCTGGATTCTGCTCCATGGACAGGAGGAAACTCCGAGAGGTGTTGAGTAAGATGGTGGCCACCGTGTAGCAGGGATGATATGGCAGAAATGCCAGTGTGTGGATTGAGCAAGGGAACCAGGCTACGGGGCTTCTCTGAGAGTCTAGGCGTATTGAGACTTCAAGAAAGTAAGAATAGAAACGATAAAAAAAAAAAAAAAGCGATGGAGGAGTAAAGACCATGTATTGTAGGAGAAATCAGAAATGACTTCTGTGGTTGAGTTCACCAGGGTGCCCAGAAGAGGGGAGGTCTCCAAGATGCCAAGGAGAATGACTGTGCAGCTCTTACGTGGCTTTTCTGTAAGCCTTTTGTAGGCAGGGACTGTCTCACTGGTCTTCTGGTCTCCAGAGATTCGCACAGTGCCTGGAATATAATCATGTAATTTCTCAGGAAAAGTTTGCTGGATAAGTGAGTTAACAGAAATAGGGAACTCCTTCCCCTCCAATCTGCAGCTCACATGTCTCCACGTCAGGCAGCCGTCCCAGATGCCCTCAGACTCTGTAACACTCTCAGAGTGACTAGTTAAAGCGAATTCAAGCACCAGCCAGAACTGTAGCTGTCCGCCTACCTGGCTCTCCCTGGAAGGCTCCTGAGGGCAGGGGCCATATCTTATATATTTAGGTCTGATGGCACTCAGTAAATGCTTGTTGAATGAGTAAGTGATTGAAGATGGGGGAAAGATCAGATTTCTTTTTTAAAGCAAGATATGTTGGTTTTGAATATTCCAGGCAGAAATGTCCAGTACTCCATGAGAAAAACAGATTTGTTATGCAAATATGGTTCTTCTCTAGAAGAGATAATAGGTGAAGTTACTGTGGATGGGAACCCTGAAGAGAGAAGTGAATAGTAAAGAAAGAGCTGGACACTTAGGACATCGAAATGAAATTAATATTCTTAGTTGCTTAAATGTAAATTGTTGCCACTACCAAATAGCCTGAGAGTGTTTGCAAAACGTTTAATTTTCATGGACTAGATCCTTCATTTGTTCCACTAAATAGTAGACACACGAAAATTTATCTTCCACAACCATGTGTAGTCCAGATAGTCTTTGTCATTTGTCCATTTATTCAGTATTTATTAAACATTTATTACATACTAGATCTTGTGTTGTAAATGTTACTTAGAAATTATTGGGCTATCACGTCTTTTCCCTGTAACAGACTCTCAGCATTACTGACAACTAGAGAGTGAGTGTGTGTGTACATAGTGGTATATATGATGTGTTTGTTTTGTAACCTACTTTTTCACTGATATCTTTTTACTTCATTAAATATTTTCTCCCACAATTTCAGCAACAGCCTTTCCTGTGTTTGGACCCACCCTTTCACTGCGCCATGTGTTGGCTGCTGGCTGGAGCTTACAGGTTGTAATTAGGAATGACATGGCCTCTGGAAGCTGGAGGTTGGCTCAGTGGACTTGTGGGCATGCCCAGGTGCCCCCACATTCCTGTCTGGCCCCCAGGCACTCTGTGGGACCCTTGAATTAACCCTGGGTCCACTTAGCAGACACTTTCCCTTCGCTGGACTGCAGTGACAGGGGAATTTCGGGTAGTTAGACAGGAAGGGCCCAGGCCCTATCTCAGGAGGGGCGAGTGTGCATTCCTGGGAGGGAGTCAGGTTTCAGAGCCTGATCCACAGCGTGCTCCGCGAAGCAAGGGGAGCCAGAGCCTGGCGAGCTTAGTGCCGTGGGAAATCTGAACGCTGGCGGCTCAGCAGCCCGGTAATCTTATCGGGGCCTCAAGAGAAGGCATTTTGGTTCCAGAGAAATTCGAAGGCAGCTCTGCCTTCCTTCAGTAATTGGTTTAGGTTTGCAGGGCCAGCTTGACCACCCCTACTCAACCCACTAGAATCTGAACATCCCCAAGCTCCAGGTGGAAGGAGACGGTCTCTGACTGCTCCTGCTGTATTGTAAGGGAGAAAACCAAGATGCTGAGAGAGTCACCGAGGCTGCCTGGGGGTTCAGGTGTGAGTGGACCTTTGTAAAGCCAACCACTTGCGATTTTTTCTCATCTGGAGAGTAGTCAGCCTAAGCCTTAAGAAGCAGGATTATCAGTTTTATCACAAAAGCATTATCCACCTCATGTTTGGCCTTCAGGGTGTTACGTAGACATTTTTATCTCTGTGCAAAAGAGGATAGAATGATGCTGCTGACATAGGGCTAAGGCTTGGCCGCCACTGTCAACATTACTGCTCCAGGGCCCTGCAGTAGCTCCTTTCCTGAGTGGATCTTCCTGAGCCAGACCAGAGAGCACGCTGCCCTCACACCCTGGTCTTTGGGACAGTGAGCTCCCCATCTTTTTCCTTCTGGGCTTCCTGAATACCTGTGTCCTGGAAACTGTGGAAAATGACTGCTGAGCCCAGGCGGCATACTTACATGGGTCAAATCCTATTCTGCGGGAAGGGGCTCCAGCCACTGCAATTGCAAGCCCAAGTGGCTGCCTAGGAGAGGTGAGGTGGACACGCAGGGCCCTTATCTCTGTGAGAGACCTTCCTGAGATGCCATCAGAGCCCATCCTTAATGGATAGTGTCAGGGCCCCCGGGCCCCCGTGCTGGCAGCACTGAGATGTTCTGGATATTGGAGCTGGACATTCTCTCCAGCCAAGAAGCTAAGCGTTTGCATCATCACATGTCCCCAGCCCTTCCTTTTGAACCTGCTTGGACCATGTCACGGCCTCCCTCCTGGTCTCGGAGTAGCAGCCACAACTCTTTCCCCTGCTGGATCTTCCATGATCAATCGGTAACAATTCACCGGATGCCACACACTAGCTCTTTAGTCAGGCCCAGCAGACATGCATTGAGGCCCTACTGCCTGCCTGGCTCTGGGGATACAAAGATGAACGTGTCACCCTGCCACTTCTCCAAGAACTCGGGTTTGGGAGGGGGGCAAGCAGCTGACAGGTGAGTGCAGAACAAGGGTTGGTTTGAGCTTGCACGGGCAGAGGAGAGAGATGTCCTATCCAGCCTGGGGGTCCGGGGAGCTTCCTGTCAGAGATGACTTCTAAGTTGAGTCTTGAGGGCTGAGTAGGAGTTGACCAAGTGCAGAAAATTGGGAAGAGCATTCCAGTCAGAGGGAACAAGAGCAAAGCCACTGGTGCTAGAAATAACGTGGTAGCGTGGGGAACTTCATTGCTGGAGGAAGAAGCAAGGTAGAGGTGTTTGAAGTTGGGGTACTAGATGGGGGATACGGAGAAATAGAAATCACAGTTCCTGCCATAAGAGGAGCTCCTGGGAACCAAGATGTACGCACATGGCACGACATAGAAAAATACAAGGTAGTATCTTTTTTTTTTGTATGCTTTTTGGTGAGGAAGATTGGCCTGAGCTAACATCTGTTGCCAATCATCCTCTTTTTTTTCCCCTCCCCAAAGCCCCAGTATATAGTTGTATATCCTAGTCGTAAGTCATTCTAGTTTTTCTTTGTGGGATGCTGCCTCAGCATGGCTTGATGAGCAGTGTGTAGGTCCGCACCCGGGATCTGAACTGGTGAACCCCAGGCCACCAAAGCAGAGCATGTGAACTTAACTACTCAGCCAGGGGCCAGCCCCACAAGAGAGTATCTCTTGGGTATGTGGGAGTTTGGCGTCAGCTTCTCTAAGGGGAGCTACAGGAAACTTGCCTGCTCTGCTGAGGACTCCCCCCAACAAGTGTGGCTCATCCAAGGCCTCCTGGTAGCCCTGGGGGTGCACAACGGACAGGGAATTTCAATCCTAAGGTGAGCGCACAGCAGGTTCCAGGCCCCAAGGGAATGCCTTTGGTTAAGCTCACCAAAAGCCACCCCCACGGCCCTCTTACCTGCTCTGACAGAAGAGGCCTCTGGGCATAAACCGCACTCACAAAAAAGTCTGCTCTTCCCGTCCCCACCTCCACCTGCAGCCCCGCTCATTCCTCCCACGGCGGTGGCGAATCTGGTGCATGCTCTGAAAAGCCAGCACCTCTCCTCTCTGTCCAAAGGCAGTGCAGGGACAAGCTGAGGTGGGCTCGGGAGCAGCAGCCAGCCACGTGCCCAGGCCTGGCGGGACCCAGCGAAACAAGAAGCTGAGCCTGGCAGCTGCTATTACACAACCCAGCACCCACGCCAGAGGCCGCAGAGAACTGACATCTTGTAGTATGCCACAGAGGGCTGCCGGCCCCGTGGGCGGGGCTTCCCGTCGAGACCCTCACCCACAATAGTTTATTCCTAGCACATGGGCTGGATGGACAGTTCATGTCTGAAATACCTTCCCAGGCTTCAGGCCCCTGGCTCATCTTGCTTTTAGAAACGTTTTGATGGCTAATGGGAAATCTGTTTCTGAGCAGCCACACTGATGTCGGTGTGGGAGAAACCTAAAGCTTGTTATCATGGTAATCGCCACCACGTGTTAAATGCCTACCAAATACAGATGTTTTGTGTATTTATCTTTTTAATCCTCATAAATTCCTATTAAATCTGTTTTCTAGATGAGGATGCTGAGGCTTCAATATGATTGAATTATGTGCTCAAGGTCTGAAAGGTGGTTACCGGAGAGCCAACATTGGCAGTCACCCTATTGGGTGGGATCGTGGGGCCGTGTTCTCTCTCCTGCACTGGAGAAGCCCTGGCTGTCCCCCCAGTGCCTGTGCGGACTCACAGGGAGACCACAGGCCTCCCTGCCTGGCCAGGCCTCTTCAGCTCAGGGCCAGGCCACGGTGGAGATTGGTAGGGTGAATCCTTTGTTATTCTTAGGCTGTATTGTGACACATCCCGCTGACCTGGGGTGAATTACCAACTAATAGTTATTGATACCTGTTGTCTGACTAATTTACTACCTCCTGGGTAGTCCACATACACCCATACCGGGGTGGTCCCAATCATGGCTCTACCTGTCCAGAGCCACACTTGAGAGAGGAGGTCTCCAGGGCGCTAGGAAGCATTTCCGTGGAGCTATGAGGATCATCTCTCCCTGGTCTGGTCACCTTGCAGTGAGGTGACGATAGTGTTAGCAGGCTGGGAAGAGCTCCTTAAGATTATCCAGGATCACCCCCACCTTCAGAAAGGATTGTGTAGAAATATGATCTCATTTGATATTCTGGTATCAAATACCTTATTCATACTTTCCTCCCTTCATTCCTTTAAGGACATGTACCGAGCAGCTGCCAAATGAGAATTAATGACACAATACCTGCTCTCAAGATCCACACAGTCTGGAAGGGGAGAAGGGGACAGAAATGAAGGAAATGATTCCAGAACAATGTGATTGGCTCTGTGAAGGCAGTGAGTAAACAGTCCGATTGCACAAATGAGGACAGGGGACTGGAATAGTCAGGACAGGCTGGCGTGTCACTGTAAAACACAGCTCCACAGTCCTAGTGGCTGAAAACAACATGGGTTTATTTCTCACGCATGCTACATGTCCGTCAAGGGTTGGCTGGAGGCTCTGCTCCATGACATTGCTGTCCTTCCTCTGGGACCCAGGTGGAAGGAGCAGCTACCTTATGGAACATGGTGTTGTCATGGCAGAATGAAAGAAAGTTCTGTAGGACTTGCCCTGGCCTTGGCCCTGGCCTGGAAGGGTCAGAACTAGCCACATGCCTCCATTCAACCGCAGGGATGAGGAAGTGCACTCCTCCATGTGCCCCAAGTGATGAGAGCGAGAACTAGTTCATGGGCATCGTTGGTGTCCGGGGGCAGTCTTAGGAGACCATGGAGCAGACGGTCATTGAGCTGTGTCTGGAAGTCAGCCTGTGTCTTTCAGGCTGACAAAGGTGCGAAGCCCGAGGAAGAAGGTTTGTCTGTGCTGCTCAGGGCTCCTTCACTGGAGACTGACACAGGTCCCGTGGTCAGAGATGTTCTTCCTGATTAAAACGAAAGCTGCTTTGCAAGCGTGAAGAATATTTTCAGTGATTTCAGTTGTTCTTCATGCTTTGGGGCGTGATTAGGAGGGGCAGGTAGGCTTGAGGGGGAAGTCACAGAGTGAGTGTACACCCCATTTCTATAGGAAACTATCAGCCAAATATAGACATAAGGCATTAGGGTGCAGCTGTTTAAAATGTTTCTCACACGTCTTAGCCCTGGACTGGCCAATTGCATAGGCCGGGCCCTCAAAAGACAGCTGAGAGACGTCCTCTCTGATTTGGAAGCACTCCCCCATAGTAAATCAGAAGCTATGCCTTTTGCTATGTGTGGTTACAAAACACTTAGAGTTGCTGTTTTTTTCCCATGAGCCTTGTCCGTAAGCCCTGCCCTTTGTGGCTAAGGACAGGTTAGTGAATGTCACCCTGCAGGTAGCATTGGAATTAGGCGGTGGAATTTGAAGGAAATGGTAACAACAGGCTGCCTCTGCCCTCTGTGCCCTTTAGGCTTCCTGTGTGTGATTATTGCCAAGGGGGACGCTGTGCAGAGAGATTAAACCAGGAGACCTGAATTTCAGGTCCAGGCTCAGTAACTCACCTTAGGGTCCTGGGTGATCCCTCTATCTGTAAAACTGGTCCCTGCTTTACCTACCTTGTAGGGTGATTTTGAGAAGAAAATAAGATCATGCACAATACATAAGATAATTTATGAAAGTACCTTGGAAAGTTAAAATAGCCCATAAAGTCACAGTGGTATGGTTATTAATATGGTTATTAATGTTTAACGGATGCTGTGAAAAATTGTAACCCCCTCGCGTGTGTCTCCTGTAAGAGAGGTCTGGTGTTCTCTTTGCCTTATGGAAGGTGGCAGAGGGAGTGCAAAGAAGACGACATTAGTGAATATGAGCAAAGCTCAGGCTTCCGTTATAGGCCAGTGAGGATGCAGGCTCGGATCTGTGTGGCGGTAACAAGGAAAATACGGTTCTACCCCACTTTGTTCTCAGAGCACTTTCCCATATCTCTTAAACTAGACAGCAAGCTCTAAAACTCTCCATCTCTGGCCATGTATCCTACCATGAGCATAGTGTATGTGCAGCACACCCTTCTGAATGGAGCCAGGAACGCAGGCTTCGTACTGCTTCTCGGAGAGGCAGCTTGACCTTGGGGTTACAGCAGAGCCCCGGGAGCCAGACAGCTGCCTTCAAATCCTGACTTTGCCAGTTACTAGCTTGTGAGCTCTCTGTGCCTTGGTTTTCCCATCTGTAAAATGGAAATAATAATAGCACTTGCATGATTGGATTGTTAGGAGGATTAAATGAGTTAGTGTTTGTGTAAACTACTTAGAACAATGCCTGGCACGTACTAGGTGTAATACGATTGTCTGTTGAATGAATAGTAGGTTTTTATAGTCATTTAGAAGAGAACAGCCTCTCTTGCTTTTGGAACAGCTTTGACTGGGACCCAGTGGGCAAGAGGACATCTGAAGTCCTTCTCCAGCCTGAGAGTGTGTGACTCTCTGAGGGCATGTGGGTAGAGGGGTTGGTGGGTGCACGGCCTGCAGACCTCTGCTGGTCAAGCTCTCTGGACCTCTACTGGGGGCAGTGCTGAAACAGTATCCACATAAGTAGAGTCTGGAACCTGGGAAGTGGGGGGAGCCTTAGGCATGGAATAGCAAATGCAAGCTGCAGGCTCACAGGACAGCCAGGGCGTGCAAGAAGATGTGAGTATCATTGGCTCCATAAACGCATTTTGAAGGAAGAGAGGGGAGGAGAGGAGACAGCAAGTGTATTCTGTGGGTTCACCCTGGTGGAGCGGAGATGAGGAGGTAGGAATTGGGAAGGAACAGTCTGACCGGAGTATTGCTTCCCCGCTCCCCCTCCCTGTCGCTTACCTTGGTTACCTCTTCCCTCACCTGTCCTCACCTTTCACACCTGCCTGGGAGGCCCTGCTGGGGAGCCCAGCAGGGTGGGGTTCTGGGCCTGCTGAGACAGCTGCAGGGATTAGAGACCTCTAATTCAACCATTCAAACGAGACCCTTCTCAGCTGCCGTCAATCTCAGCTGCCATCAATCCTGAGCTGGCTGGGCTGGAGGAATTGAGTGCTGTCGCATGCCAACGAGGGTATTCTGATTTCCCAAACAGTCATGTTACTTGTATTACAAAGAATTTTTTGGCAGGATGAATTCAGTGCGGGTTGAGCTACCTTGCCCAGAGTGTGGCTCGCTACACCTTGCCTCCGAGGTCTTTCCCGAGGGACGTCTCCAGGGGCAGGCACAGGGCTCTATCTCATTGCTAATGACTTGGATGAAAAAGAAAGAATCCAGATGACCCACAGCTGGGGATAGTTAATATGATACATGACATATTCGAATTCAAAATGATTTATATAGGATGGGATGCTGGGCCAAAACCAACATGATGAAATTAACCAGGGATGAATGGAGAGTCCTCTGCTTAGCTTTAGGAAGATGTCAGGCACCAGCGCAGGACAGGCTGGCTTGGAAACACACATCATTTGTTCAATCATTCCATGTGTATTTATTGGGCCACTGTGTGAAAGATGCTGTGTGGATTCTCAGAGGGAGTCAAATATAAAGACAGTACCTCCAAAAGCTGAAGATTTCGTGGTGTGGTGGGAAGTGATGGGTGCATCTCCAGATAAATGCAGGGCACAGGGAATGCTGAAGTGTTGTGGAAGCAACGAAACCATAAGGCTGGAGGACTCTCTCAGAGAAAGGACATCCTCGGTGCAACTGGAGAAGGCTTCGTGGGAGAGGGTGACTTCAGAGTGCGCACTGAAAACTAGGAAGGTTTTTTTTTAACAGGTAGCAGTAGTGAAGGGGAAAGAAGGAATGATGAGGAGGAGCTAATTTGGGAGGAGGGCTATGAAAGACATACGGGGGGACTGTGAGACCCTAAGTGACCACAGTGAGGGTCTCTGCAGGGAGTGGGTGTGTATGCACATGTGCGTGCATGTGTACGTGCACGTGGGGATGGGAGAGGTAGGGTCCACACTGCTGGAAAGATAGGATGAGTTTGGACCGTGCACAGACCAGAAAGACAACGTTGATGAGGTGGACGTTCTCCAGTGAGGGTCCTTGAGGAGAAGGGCTCCTGGGATCCAAGGAGCACTGCAGGGCCATTCATCTGGCCCCAGGGTGACAGCCGAATGTGTGGGGAGGCTCGAGAGGCTGAAATACTAGTTGAGAGGTTAAAGCGCCAATGAGAGGTGCCAATGAGAGGTGCCTCGAGATTGGAAAGGCCAGGAAGCGGTGGAGTAGACTGAGGGAAGGATCCACAGTGTTGGGGTTTGGGTTGGAGGCTACCGTGGTAGGGTGGGGGGCTGGTTAGAGAGAAAGATCCGAGTGACTGCATGTGCAGTCGGGAGCAGGGAGAAGAATTATGCTGGTTTGGGACGGGGAGAGGCCCGGTTTTGGTCGAGGCGTTGGCAGGACATTCAGAATTGGAAACTCAGAACCGGAGCCTGGAGGGGCATTGGGCTGAGACGCGGTTCAGCAGTCATCCGCTCAGAGGTGGTCTCTGAAGCAGGGGCAGGGAGAGGCGATGGTAAAGAAAGAAGCAGGCCAAGGACAACGTTGTGGACATCCTTCACGTCTGAGGAACACCAGGTCGGCTAAGGACAGCGAAGGAGTGCGTCAGTTTATATGCAAAGGAGTTTTGGCTGACCAGAAACTTCACATAAACTAACACTTTTCTTAAAAAAAAAACTCAGTCACAGGCTTTCTCTCTATATCCCACAAACGTGGGACTTAAGAGTTTTTTATCCTGCCCAGGGACGTCCCCAGAACTCCCCTTTTTGTGACCCCATCTTCCCTTCTAGCTCTCTCAAGCTCCAGGAATGGAGGCCTTGGGGAGAATGGGCCTCCACGCCTCTGGGCTGTTACAGGAATGGAGGCCTTGGGGAGAATGGGCCTCCAGGCCTCTGGGCTGTTACCTGGAGGCTGGGACTGTGGTAGTTCAGACGGAGAGAATGGAGGGAGAGGGGACAGAGTTATTTATCCATTTGGCAAAGGTCTGTTAAGTGCTTACATTCAGGCTATGGGTCCCTATCAGACGATTTATACACCCGCAGCCACACATTAGGAAGGTCTGAACAGGGCATGTTCCTGTCATTATTTGTAAAACAATGATAAAACCACAACCAACAAAAAATCTCTTTAGAAAACCCTAGGACTTTGTGTTCAGGATATTCTCTTTAGTTTTAAAATATCAATTTATTATTAAGCTAATATTAAACATTTTAAGGTAAAATTATAAAAATTCATCATCATAACACAACAACTATTTTTCTTTTTCTTGCTCCATTCTGATCTTCAATTTTATCCCCTTTCTCATTAAGAAAAAACCTGGGAAAAAAGACAATTCCACTTAATATAACTACATCCAATTTTGTGTGTCTATTATTTTTAGCCACACATATAATTCTTACAAAATTGTCATCAGTGTATATGCAACTCTGTACTTTTTACTTAATGTTATTTCCAAGACGATATCCTTGTTCTACATAGTCATGTTTTCATTTTAAATGTCTGCATGTTATTCTATTATACAAATATACTGTAGTTTATTTAATCATTTTTCTGGTTTTGGACATAGCATTTGCTTCCACTTTCTCCCTGTTGTAAATGGCAGAGCTGTGAACAGGACATGCATCTTTTTTTCTTCTTTTGAATTATTTCTCTGGAAGCAGTTCCCAGGAGGAGAATTATTAGGTCAAAGGATATGAGTGTTTTTATGGTGCGCAGTGGACGTTGCCAAGTTGGCCCTGGCCCGCCTTCCTTCCGCAGAGGCGCACTGTACCTGGTGTGCGCAAACTGCAGGCTCAGCAAGATGGGCCAGGAAGGGACTGTGAGGTGAGAGAGACCCGTGCAGCCTGCTTCAGCACACAGCCCTGTCTTCCCAGTGCACGCCTGTGGGTGCCCCTCCACCAGCAGGGAAGCGGTGAGGACAGGAAAGGGGTGTGGACACCCTGGGAAATGAAGCAATCATCTGGGACTTCCTGCTGGCGCAGCTGCAGATGGGGGGAAATTACTTAGCAGCGCGATGGGGGCAGGGCAGAGTGGGCCTGGGGACACTAAGCACCTCACTGCCAGTCAAGGGTGGAGGCAGGACACCCGGAGGGCCTGGGCTGGCCTCCTGGGAGCCATGGACTTGCTCCTAGGAAGTCCCTCACAGTCACGGGCAAGAGTGGTCTGGGGTTAGGGAGGAGAAGCGCTCTCTCACGCACTTGCTGCTTAGTAAATATTTAATAAGCGCCCACTGCGTCAGGTCCGTGCTGGGAGTTCTGGACACAAAAGAGAGTAAAGCTTTGGATCCTGCCGTCAGGGAGCCTGCAGTGTAGTAAGGGAGGCAGAGGATAGCGGCGAGACAGCAGTTTGGTCAAATATTCTAATAGATCTGTGCTCAGGAGGGTCGCAGGTCTGGGTTGACCTGGGGGAGGAAAGGCTTCTCAAAGGAGGGGTGATACGTGATACCTGAGGAAGGGCGAGGAGGAGCCCGAGAGTGGAGGAGTGACGAGAAGGATGCTCCAGCTGGGGTAAGCAGCAGGAGGGAGCGGACTGTGTGAAGTACGACTGGACTAGTTGGTGGACCATGCAGGGCCACAAGAGCCTCTGCAGTGTGTGAGCTAGGAGGCACCAGGATTCGCACCGAGAGGCACTCGGAGGCTGGCTGATGGATCTGGGGGCGAGGGGGAGCCTGAGGGGCTAGCCTTGACGCTGCATTGGTAGAGCAAACACGCTGTTCAACTTGAACTGGCTATTTATTTGGCATGGCTGGTGACATTACAGGGAACCTTAAAGCTCTCGAAAGCCCCATTTCTGTGTCACCACTGGTTTTATTCTCAGAGTGTGGGGGCAGGGAGTTATGCCATCCAATTCACCTCTTAGAAAGCTCACAGGCTATAGGTCGGAGAATGGATAGGAGAGAGCTCGGCCTGGAGAGCCTTAAGGGGCTGTTCAGTCATCTGGACCAAAGACCAGGCAAGCCGGGCTTCCAAAGGGACTGTGGAGACAGAGGGGGAGGGACGAGTTTGACAGGGAGACCCTTCCTCACAGGGCCAAGAACTTTCTACCTAAGGCCTAGCAGAGGACTGAGGGAAGGGGCAACGTGGTTCCAAGAGGCCTGTGCTCCCAGGGGGATGCCCATGCGGGGCCATGGCATTTAAAGGGCAGATGGACCTGGGACTGGGTTTCTTGTGTCTATAAGGAAGAGCAGCTCGCCTGTGCCCCCCAGGGAACCTCTGAAGGTGCACTGTGTGTGTTGGGGGGGTGTGTGCTGGAGGAGAAGCGAGTGTTATAATCTGCTAGAAGAAACCAGGCACAGCGGCACAGGGGTTCAGGGCTCTGGACCAAATTGCCTTGCTAAATTGCTGTGGGATTTTGAATCAATGACACAAGATTTGGGGCTCTCACCAAAATGGTAATTCCATCCCAGCCTGGCTTATTGAGAGGATTAAATGAGATAATGTGTTTGTTATCAAGGACTTGGAAAAGGTAAAGACTCCAGAGATGCAAGGTGTTGTCACCTCTGTGTTTGGGAAAACACAGGAAAATATGTGGAAATAACTTGGCCCCTCAGAGAAGCAGGTGCTCTGGCGGCGGGGTGTGGGGGTAGGGGTCGGGGTGGGGTGCTCTGGGGCGGGCCCCTCGCCTGGGCCTCTGCTTCCTCCTCCTCTGCGGCTTGCCTTTGAAACTCAGAGCAGCTGGTACAGGTGGGAGGCCAGGTCTCCGGCCCAGATCGCTCTGCTCAGAGGCAGAGGCCAGTGTTTGAAGCCACAAAGGGGAAACCAGCAGGGGGTGCGTAGGACTTCCTGACTCGCTAGTGTTTGGGTCCGTCTCTGACCTCATACCCCAGGGGCCCACCAGGAGGAAAGACCTGCCAGTCCAGGCCAGGGGGAACCACTGCCCTGTCCCTCCAGCCAGGATCTCTGTTCCAGCCACAGTCACGGGCAAAGTTCAGGAGTTAGAAGGGCTCTCTCTGTCCAGTGAAGGGTTCTGAGTTTTAGAAAGAAAAACAGCAATTAAGAAGAGAGCAGGGAGGGGAGAGAGCCAGGACTCCAGCTCAGCCAGGGGCTCTGCTCCTGTGAAGTTGGGCAGATTTGACAAAGTCAGGGAGAAGGATTCGAGGTGCTTTTCCCTTGACTCCGTGCCAAGAGCAAGAGTGTACACAGTATGCCAGGGTGAGGGGGACGTGGGGGACAGCCAGACGCAGCTCCACAGGCCAGTCTCAACACCTGTGTTAGTTTGCTAGGGCTGCCAAAACAGTACTGCAGACGTAAACAACAGAAACGTATTTCCTCACAGTTCTGGAGGCTTAGAAGTCCAATTTTAAGGTGCCGGCGGGGCTGGCTTCTTCTGAGGCCTCTCCTCTTGGCTTGAAGATGGGCATCTCCCTGTGTCTTCACAGGCTTTTCCCCCCATAAGTGTCTATGTCCTACTCTCCTCTTCTTATGAGGCCACCAGGCACGTTGGATTCGGGCCCACCCTAGTGACCTCATTTTAGCTTAATTACCTCTTTAAAGACCCTAACTCAAAACACAGTCCCCTTCTGAGGCACTGGGGGTTATGAATTCAGCATAGGAATTTGGGGAACACAGTTCAGCATATAACAACACCCCCAGCCCAGGAGACTCCCTTCCAGCTGTGGGTGAGAATGCAAAGATTGCAGCAGGAGTCACTGCTCCCAACCACAGCTCCAGGGGCAGAAGTGGAACTCCCAGGGCTGTGAACACCCAATCTGTGGCCCAGGGCCCACCT
Source organism: Equus caballus (assembly GCF_041296265.1). Classification (NCBI taxonomy): domain Eukaryota; kingdom Metazoa; phylum Chordata; class Mammalia; order Perissodactyla; family Equidae; genus Equus; species Equus caballus. Next base: position 4,234,303 of record NC_091688.1, read on the forward strand.
TTCGCTCCATGCCTGTCCCTGGGCCGCATCGTAGAAGGGGAGTGCCAGGGCTCCAGGGCACACTGCATGCTGCGCTGGTGGTGTTCTGCGCCACTCTCCTCTCTCTCCCCACTCTCCCCCTACCTTCTAGGTAGATAAACTCATGTCACCTCTCCTGCCAACACAGACCTAAGTGCCCGGACCTCAGCCATGGCGTTTTCCAGCCATTCCGAGCTACTTTAGCCCCTCTGTCTGGTAGGCCATTGCTCCTGCTGGTTCCTCTGCCCGGAACTTCCCTCCTCTTCCTCATCGTCCTGCCGGTACTTCTGTTACTATGGGGCTCTTACTCGCCAGTCACTGTTCCATTTGGGGGGCCATGTCTACCCAGCCAAGACGAAGGGATGAGGCATGGTGGGGACCAGGGTCAGCAGGAGCCAGCCCGCTTCCTATCTACCCTCTGTTGTGAGGGCATGTGGGCCCACGGGAGGGGGCTGAGCCTCTGACAGGCTTTCTTCCAGTCGTTCCTGAGAGGGGCTGCACTCCTCCCCCACCCCCACCCTTATCTGGGGGGCAGGGCCCAGATGTTTCCTCTCTCCCCCTCCCCTGCGCCTTTTCCCACTGGAGGGCGGTGCCGGTTACCAGGTTACCAGGCCCTGGGAGGAGATTTCCCCACCCCTGGCTCCCATCTCTCCTCACTGGCCATGCCTCACGGAGCCCTGATTCCCCTTATCATCTAGACGGAGAGGATTTGAGTTTAAAGGGAACTGGGCCCCTTTAAAGTTGAAACCTCCCCGTGGCCAGATACTGGAGTGTATTTTCAGCCAAGAGGCCTAGGTAGAGATAGGAGCGAGAGCGAGCGGTGGAGTGGTCCGGTTGTCAGACTGGAGCCAGGCCGGCCCCTCCATAGACACGGGCCAGGTGCTGCCCCAGCTGGGGGCACGTTTGCTAATTATGAAGACTGTGAACAATTTCAAAGCTGAAGAACGTCACATTTTTGGCCCATCCTTCCATGTTCACTTCCAGTCTTTGTCGATGTGTATTTATGTTTCTGTGAGACCCTCATCACTGTGTAGGAAACGCTGTGGACCCCTCAGCCCTTCTTTCTTTTTGTTCTGTACATATGTTAGAAATGCTGAGTAATTGTCATTTTTAATGGGACTGTAGTGTTTTATTGCCTTTATGCTCTATAGTTTATTTCAACGATTCTCTAAAATTTAATATTCAGATGATTTCTAATTTTTCACTTTCATATAAATAGCAATGCTGTAGATAATTTTGTGAAAACTGCATTTTTTCATCTTTATTTCCTTAGTGTGTATTCTAAAAATAGAGCAAAGCATTTTCGAGCTCTTGTACATATTCCCAGATTATTGTCTCAAGGGAGGGCAGAATTAATCAACGTGTATTGCTAACAGCAGCTTTTAAGGGAATAATTTTCCCCGTAATCCTGGCAGCTCTGGCTTTTTATCATTATAACATATTCCTGCCCATCTAATAGCTGTGCAATATTACCTTAAAGTTATTTGCACTTTATTATTGCTGTCAATGTCCTGTGTCTTCCCAAATGATAACTTTGGGTCAGTATTTCCTCTCCTTGCTTTGGAAGCTATCTCCTTTGTTGCTTTCTGGTGCTTATTTTACCCGATTTCACATGTCTAAATGTGCTGTGTGATTTCCTTGGTAAGCTTCTCCTCTGGCAGCCTTTGCCCCCACTAAGTCTTCTTTAGATCAAAGCAATGGTTCTCGAGAGCACTGGGTGCATGTTAGAGTCATGTGGGGAGAGTTTCTATAATACAAAACCTGGGCCCTGTTGGAAATACAGGAGGGGAACTGAGCAGAGTGCTGGTCTCATCGAACAGATGCAGACCCCGAGGCCCAGAGACTTGATCCAGGAGCCAGAGCTTCAGTCTTTATCTAATGGCAGATGTCTTTAAGCCAATGAATATTTATCACACACCTGCACGTGTGGGCCTCTCTGCTAGGAATAGGGGAAAGCCGAGGAAAAGGCTATGGTGTGTGATTTGAAGAGGGCTCACACTCTGGTCAGAGGGACAGGCAGCTCATTGTAGCAAGGGCAGTGCTATGACAGAGGTGTGCCCGGGTGACTGTGATGATACAACCCAGGGGAGAGGTCCATGGAGGCTTCTTGGAGGAGGTGGGAGGAAGCTGGGTCTTGGATGATGAAGAAGAGCTATCCAGGTGGAAGAAGTAAGGATGAAGGTGTTTGAGGTAAAGGAACAGTGTGTGCAAAGACATGGAAACATGAGAATGCATAGTATATTCAGAGGGCTGCAAGGGGTTCACGGTGGGAAGAGCAGGGGTGTGGAGTTGGACTGCTGAGGTTGGAACCGCAGCTCCACCACAGCTTTGTCACTGTGGGCAGTCACTTAGCCTCTCTTCTCTCTGGTTCTGCTATCCAAACATGATGATCATAAAGCCTGCTGGCTAATGGTCGATCAAATGCAATCATCTTTATTCAGCACCAAGCATAGTACTCGGCATGTGGCTAATGTTCACCAAGTGTTGGCTGTTATTACTGAGAAGGTGTACTCTTTTCGGAAGGAGAGATGGTCCTTATATTCTGTACTAAAATGCTTTGATTGTGCAGCAGGTGCTCTACAGTAGGTAAACTAAGCTGACTTGACCAGACAGAGTTTAGACAGATTGTTTGGGCAGCAGAGGGGAGAATGGAGAAGATGGAGAAGAGCAGAGGCAAGTAAATTCGTTAGGTGACCATAATTTCTCCGCGTAATCAAGAGAGAGATGATGGGGACCTTTAAGTGCAGTGACCACAGTGAGGGTGAAGAGGCCGGACTGGAAGTATCTGTAGGAGACAGAACGAGTAGGCTTGGTGACCCATTGGCTATGAGAAGCTGGAGGAGAGAGCAGCATCTAATGTTTCCTAATCCTACTGCCTTCGAATCTGCTCCTGAGCTTGGCCTACAGACCCAGGCACCTTATCCTTTCCCAGTGGGCCTGTCATCCCTGATCTTCATGGCTCCCAGGGACTGACTTCCCGGGATTGCAAAGACTGTGGAGGAAGAGCACAGGACTCCTTGTCTCCAAAGCCAAATGGGGGCTGCACCTCTCCCCAAGGAAATGAGCTCAGCTTCCTCAAACCCTCCCTCCTGCAAAAGAAATCTCAAGCTTGGAGACTTGGAACCTGCTCAAGACCCTCGCTGACAAGCATCTCAGGCATGCGGATGTCTTGGGCCATTGAAGTGTGTGGTCCAGGCTCATCTCTGCCTGGGGAGGGTGGCCCAGGAGGGATGTGCTTTGCAGAGAGGAAATGGCTCAAACCAGATATTGTTTTGTTTGTTTTCCCTGTGAAGAAAAGGGACCATTTTACTTTCCTCTTTTATTTATTTTTTAGGGATCAAGCAGATATTTTTAATTCCTCTAGTTTCCTGCTGTCTACAGGTGTTTCCTACAGTGTTGCTGTCAGAAAGGACAGAGCCCATGACATAATCAGCTTTGTTCCTGAGATTTCCAAAAGGTCTCCCTGCTCTGACCTGTGTGTGCCACCTCAGATTTCCTCTGGGCAAAGTGAGGTGAAGATACAACTTCTCCAGAACGTGCTTTGTGTTCTCCACCATTCGCCTGTGGTGCAAGGTGGGGCTTGTTCCTATGCCAACTGAGAAGAGGTCCTCATGGGGAGCGTGGAGAGGAGGACGTCTTTGGTCTCAGTGACACTCTGGTGGTCGTGTCCCTAGTTATTGTGGCCTTCCTGACAGAGCTGCCAGGTAGCTGCAGGAGAAGTATTCTTATTTTTCATATGTAGGGCAATCTTCCCATCTCCAACCAATTATGACAGCCTTGTAGAAGAGGCGAGGATGCCTTTGCTGTTGAAGAGGCAGACTGCTTGTTTATTTTTACCCCCAAAAAGTTATGCATAAACTAAAATCTTGGGGAAAACATCCTGTTTGTCATGCACCAGAAAAGCCCGTGATGGGAAATCTTTTTATGAAGTGAAGGAACCATTAGTGAAGCGGCATGATCTCTCTCAGTTTGTCTGTTTCACAATATTCATGAATTTGTGGCGCTGTTCATCTGTCTTTAGAAGGAATGAACAAATATTTATTGCATACTTTTATTACACAGCTTATCTTTTAAAACCCTCATAGCCGTTCCATGAGCTGGGTGTTACTGATCCATTTTACTGGTTGGGAGAGTAAGGCTCAGAATGGTTAAGGGCTGAGGGACAGGGCTGGAACTTGAACCCACACCTTCAGAATTCAAGGAGGAGATAATAATACCTTTGATAGTATTTAACGTTAAGAGCAATGATATAATAATTAAAAAGAAATTCATATATTAAACCAAAAGATGCCTGCTGGGATTATCTCGGAAAACAGGTAGAATAGGATAAAAACGTTCTTCCCATAAATCAGAAGGAGCAAACTGGTAGCTTTCTGAGCCAAATGCTGCAGGCAGATATTTTCTCCACCCGCTGAGGTTTTCCTTTTTTTTAGTTTTTAACTGAGCTGATGTTAAAAACAAAATCAGTAGATTGTCCTTAAAAATCTTGTCTTGAGAAATCAGATCATTTGGTGATGCTGGGCCTTGACTGATCTTCTGAAAAATGACTCCGTGTGACCCACACAGGCAGCAGGCTAGAGCCGGGTGGCAGCAGCCCCTTTGTTGCCGGTGGGAGTCCCACCCTTACATGCCTGCTTGGCCTCTGAATGCATGGGAGTTTGCAAGGCCCGCCCTAAACGGCGAGGGAGGGGGGCCTGGAACCAGGCTGCAAACCAGGCGTTTTGAGCACACCCCGGCTCAAAATGGGTCTGGCCATTGGGAAATCTCCATTTCCCATCTACTCTGTAAGAGGTCATTGCTCCCAAGTGTCAAGCTGCATTCTCGGAACGGCGGCTCCTGTTCAGAACTGACATCATGACATCTAGAGTAGAAATAGATTTCATAGAAGGGAGGATGGCTGTGTCACATTAAGAGTCAGAATGGGGGCCGACTCTGTGGCCGAGTGGTTAAGTTCGCGCTCTCCGCTGCAGCAGCCCAGGGTTCGGATCCTGGGCGCGGACATGGCACTGCTCGTCAGGCTACGTTGAGGCGGCGTCCCACATCCCACAACTAGACGGACCTGCAACTAAGATATACAACTATGTACAGGGGGGGTTTGGGGAGATAAAGCAGAAAAGAAAAGAAAAGATTGGCAACAGTTGTTAGCCCAGGTGCCAATCTTTAAAAAAAGAGAATGGCCATGTTTTGAACCCAGCTCCACTCAACCAGCAGGTGAGTCTGGGAAAGCTACTCTATCTCTGTGCTTCCTTATAAAATAGAACTAATTATGTCATAATGTCGACTTCATAGGGCTGTTGAGAGGATGAAGTGAGCTATGTCTGCGATGTGCCCTGTACATGGTATGCCCTCAATCAAGACTGATTCCTGTCTTCTTTTACCCTTCCAAGACTGATGAATATATGAGCCCCCTGGGGACACAGTGTCTTTATCACCAGGGATGGAAGTGAGTCTGTGCTGAGTTGTCCAAGACCTAGAGAAAATCAGGATGTGGGGCCTGAAGGAAATCACCTGTGTCTGTGTCCTTTCTCTTGTCTTGTAATTCGGTTTTTCTAAGAGTACGTGCTGAGATGGAAGGGGACGTTTGGCGTCGGATTGATCATTTCCTTGAGCAGTATGTAAGGGCAAAGGGGAAGCATTTAAAAATGTGTTTGGGCCTGCCACAAATGGAGTAAATTGGTCTCGATTTTAGTAAGCCTCAAGCAGCTTCCAGGTGCATATAGTTAAGGTTAGTGACAGTATATTTCTGGAATTATCAACTTTCACCTCCTCTTTCTCCTTCCCTCTGGGCCTGTGTGTCCTGTCCCCAGACACTCAGGCCCTGGTTTGGTATTTTGAGAAGACTGGCACTTTACTCCAGGGTTTTTCCAGGTATTTGTTCTTTGTTCAAACTGGAATTTCCCAAAGGATTTGGGGAGTAGAACTTGAAACTCTCAGGATTTTTTAAATCTTTCTTTATTTGATGTTTTTATATTATATATCTTGGCAACTTGCTCTCTCTCCCTTGAAAACATATCATGGACAGCCCTATAAATCCATTCTGATTTACTCATTCAAATACACGTGCACAATTTTACATGACTGAGATCATAGCAAGCACCCTGGGTTCCACAGGCAGTGTTTTTCTTTTGCTTCGCCTGCCTTACATCAGCTCCCCTCCCCACCGCCCCAGCCTCCCGAAACCTCGTTTCGTATATACACTTCTGCAGGACACTTCATATTCTGTAACTGTGTAAGTGATTGCATGTACATTACACACATGTACAGATAGATTTACACATACACACATGTATGGGGTAGGCTGCTTCATGAAACTGGGGTCATATTATACACATTTCTCTGCATTTTACTATTCTCACTTTACAATTTTTCATGGAAGCTTGGAGTACTCTAATTCACTCTTTTTAATGGTTTCATAACAGCCCGTGATGTGAATGGACCATAAAACATTTCCTTTTTTACGGTATCCACTTGTTTCCACCGTTTCGCTGCTGTAAACGGTGCTGCGATCAGACTCCGAGTCCTTATAGACGAGGGCTTTTATCTCAGGCTCCGAGTCCTTATAGACGAGGGTTTTCATCTCCATGGAGCAGATTCTCAGGAGCCCGGGGCTGAGTCGGAACGTTTGTGTCATCTAACTTAATAAATGTTGCCAGATAACTTTCCCTAAGGCGGTAACAACTCACATTTCCTCCAGCAATATAGGATGGCTCCTTTTTCCCGTTTCCAAATCGGCAATAGCTCATTGTCCCACCTCCGCCCCCGCTGCCTGTCTGATAAGCATAAAGAGAAATCTTGGTGTTAATTTAATTTGGGTTTCCCGGACAACCAGTAAGTTTGAGCTTCTTTTTATGTTTATTGGCTCTTTGAATATGCTTTTCTATGTTTACCTTTTATATCCTTTGTTGTGTATTGTTCTTGTCATTTTGTGAGAGTGCTTTATATGACAGATATTATCTCCTTTTGATGTGTGTTACAAACACTTTTGCACATATATTGTTTTCTCTTTACTTCATTTATAGTATTTTTGCCATAAAAAAGTTTTACATTTTTTTATAGTTAGAGGGGCTTTTTTTATATGGCACCTGGGATTTCTCTCTTAGTTAAAAATGGAAACATTTTATTTTAACACTCTTTTATCCTGTACTTTGCTGTTACATCCTGTGTTTCAGCTAATTAATCTCAGTTTGCCTTCAAAATGTCATGAACCCCAGAGCCAGGCGTGGGAATTCAGCAAAGCATGCTGGGAACTGTTATCACAGGCTCCCCTTAGACCACGTGTCCAGTTCTCTGGCCAGATCGTGTAGCTGATACCAGTCTGGAATTTTTCTCTCTCCAGCTCTTAGCCCCTGTCTCCTCTTCCCTGCCCTGCCAGCCCCCTCCCCATTTGCTCCTTAAATGGAAGTTTTCCTTCCATTTTCCCAGCTTTCTTCTATATTTTGTCCTTCTTTCTGCGGGATAGATGTGGAATGTTCCTGAACTCTCCATGCCCTTACTCTGGGGCCTCCCAGGGTCACAGGGTCCTTTCCTGCCATCTGAGTTGGGTCGCCCACCCTTCCCTGAACATCCAGCCCTCTCTCCAAAAGGACGTGTTGGTCCCTGCGGGGGCTGCCTGCGCGCCTCTCTGCAGTTTGCATGGTAAGAATTCAGGACAAGTGTTTTCCTTTAAGCTCCTTGCCAGATTTTCCCTTGCAGGATAAATCCCAAATAGACTCTGTGCTAAGCACTGTACCTGTGCTCTCCCTCGATTCTTACGTAAGCCTGTGCTGTAAATGCTGCTGTCCTCCCCTTACGGATGAGGCGCCTGATGTTTAGAGGTGAGGTCAGCTGCCCACCGTCACACCAGGAGCAGAGTGGGGTATCAGTCCAACCTTCTGTCTCCGGAGCACTGTCTCGAAGCACCTCCTGATCCAGTCTTACCCCATCCTTACCCCACGGCTTCTCCTTCCTGGGTCCTCAGCCTGTGCTGCTTCTTGGGCCGTTCATCCCACCACACAAAGATACAACTTCTTGTAGCATTGTCTTCTGAACTCCCTTGCATCTAATCTACCTTTGCTTCTATTCCCAAGCTGGACTGTCAGCTTCAGCAGAGCAGGGGCCATGACTTAATTTCTCTATGACCACTGCCCTCTCTCCCCCAAATTCGTTGGCTGATGGCTTTTTATTTTCCAGGAACTTCTGGCCTTCGCTAAAATGACATTTAGCCAAGACTTCTCTAGGGATATTGAATCTTCTTAAATCTCAGTTGGCTTTAAAATGTTTGCAACGGTGAACCTACAGAAGTCTCCGTTTAACTTAAGGGCTTGGCTACCAAGCAGGTTCTAACCCCAACATGGGTCAGCTCCTGGCCATCTTAAGTAAAATCAGTGGCAAATAGGATCAATCAATCCATCAATTTTTTAAAATATTGGCTTTTCAGACACTTCCCATGCACAATTTCACTTAATTATCATAATGACTTTGTGTAGTAGACATCGTCCTCATTTTACAGAGAAGGAAATGAAGTCTGGAGGAGATGAGTCTCGACTAGACTCCACTTTGGGCTGAGTCCTCCCCTCGCACGGCATCACGCCAGCCTGTGGACCGCAGGCTGATTGCAGACGGGCCAGCATGGGCCAGTCTGACCTCGTTACCAGCACCATGCTGACCCTGGAGTGGAAGTGAGCATCACTCTGCTCTCTGCTTTCTGTGAGGGTTAAGGAGGTCCTTCTGCAATCCTGGGTCCTCTCTGTGTGAGGTGACCTGGGAGCCACTTAGAGTGGAGCCATCTCTCCTGGAAAAGCCACAGCCACCGCCATCCCGGGCTCCCTGGAGGCTGCTAGGAGATGTGTGTGTGTGAGTGTGCTGGAGTGATGGGATAAAGTACTGCCTGGGCTGTCCACGGCTCCACTGTCGAGAGGAAAACCAAGTCATCTTGAGTCACCTGGCCAAATATCCACATGAGGAGCAGCTTGGCCAGTGTCCAGAGACTCCTTGTGTATGCGGTGGAGGGCGGCACAGATGCTGATTAGAGGGTAGCAAGACGAGGCTGGTTTATTTGTATCCTAGACCCTGTACTCATTGCTTCCTGGGCCGGGGGCCAGGATATTTGTGTGCTGGCTGCTGGGAGGACCTTTCTTGGGTTTCCTGTGAGGAACTTCTGCTCAGAGCCTGGGAGCCCCCTGCGGGAAGGACAATGCCCCTCCCTCCCACACAGCCCTGGAGAGTCACTCCCCTAGGGGATTAGCTAGAAGCGTGTTCCCTGCAGGCCCATTCTATTCTTAGAGCCCCCGTTCCTCCCTCAGCCCTTCCTGCTTCAGAACTGTGAGGCTCCCAAGCTGGCCGAGGCACCCGGCCTGTGCCCTTGGCATAGCAGAGAGCAAAAGGGTAACATGCCAATGGGTGGGAGTGAATGAAGACAAAGCCTGTGGTCCTTCCTTCTTCGCAGCACGTCCCCGAGAAAACTCAAGTGGGGGTTATTCTTTCCCCAGCTGGGGGTGGGGGGATGGGACGGAGGACATGGGAGCCCTCTCTACTCATTTACCTTCCCCCTTTACAGTGATGCTTCTTTCAGCCTTTCTCCCTTGTTCCTGCTGGGTCATTGTTCTTTGTTACCACTTTCTCACCCACTGTCCTCTTTATTGCTTTAACGGCCTCCCAAGCTGTTTGTGCCATGCCGTCTTGATCTCCTGAAATTCTTCTTTCCAGAAGAATGACTGACCCTAGTTTGCTAATTTGGAATGAAAGGATTATATTGCATTGAGCATCTGCGTCCCAGTTTGAGAGTGGGACAGGGTTCCACTCGTAGAATGTTCTTGGAAAGGAGGCGGAGAAGGAGGGGTGGTGTTCTTTGCTCTGAGTTGTGTGTGAGATGCCCAGGGGATAGTGCTCTGCTTCCCTGGGATTCCTGAGCTTCCTGGCAGAGTTTGCTCCGATTCCACCTGAGCTTAGCTAGGTCATCTACCTCCGTTTTCATCTATACAAGAAAGATAACCTAAGTGTTCCCAATTTTCTTCACAGTGATGTTGCAGTAAGAAAAAAAAAAAAGAGCAAGCCAGCCGAAGGGACCTTGGAAAGCATCCTTCTCAAGGCCCTCGTTTCACAGATGAGGAAACGGAAGGGCAGAGAGGGGCGGAGAGTTCACACAGCTCTCGGGACTGCTGGGTCAGTGGCCTCCCCTGCCCCCAGGCTGCTCAGCTCTTGAAATAACTCATCTGGATCTTCCCTTCTGACTCTTCAGGACAGAGCATATCTGCCCAGAGACTTAACCCCTTTTTCCCACTCCCTTCACCCTTTGGACCCAGGCATGTTCCCTGGAGAGCTACTCAAGCCATTCACCTGTTGTAGCCCCACTTGAGAAACTAGCCTGATCAGGCTTGGACCTACGGGGCAGGCACAACCCTCAAACTCTGGTCATAGGGCTTTCCTTTATGGCCACTTCCTGGTGTAGGGCCCTAAGTGAAAGGCAAGACCCTCCCAACTTACAGAAGCCAGAAGCAGGCTTCCCTCGGATGGCTGGTCTTGCCCCCATTACCCTACCCCACATTCCCAAGACATCCAAGTGACCCCAGCACATGAGCGGCCCTGCTGTGAGTTAGGCTACACGTGGCTGCATGCAGATTCACACTCCAGTTAGCCAGTCTGCTCTTTTGTGTGATTCAGAAGATTCCCATTGGTAAATTCCTCTGACACTAAGATGCACTGCCAGTCCACCTGGTCTGCAGACTTGTTCTGCAGGAGGGGGATGAAAATGACCTGGCAGCAGCAGATCCCTGCTACCCTCCTGCACTTCTTCAGGACCGACTGGCATCAGCCTGGCATCCCTACAAGGACTGCAAGGGAGCCCGCTTTCCAACTAAGACCCGCTGTGTGGCAGTCAGTATCTTAGGGGGCAACCACAATAGCTAAAATGGGAGGCACAGCTTCTGTGCCAGGCACTGTGCTGGGACTGGATGTGCGTTGTCTCATTTGGGCTTTGTAACGATCATGAGATAAATGTTATTACAAGCCTTATTTTACAAGTGGGGAAACTGAGGTTCACTGAAGTGAAGCGTCTTGCCTAAGATCACACATTTAGTAAGAGGCAGGTTTGGATTTGGACCCAAACTGTCTAATCCAAACTCTCTCGTAGCATCTTCATGATGCTACGAGGGGGCGTTATTGGCCGCACTTTACAGTTGAGACTGAGCAGCTAAGTCATTTGCCCAAGATCCCACAGCCCATAATTGTAGAATGGAATTCAAACCTGGGCTTGTCAAGCCCTAAATTCTGTGCTCGCTTCTCCATTCTGGCTTCATGAGTGCTGGTGGCTGCCCTGGGTTGGACAGGAATAGCAGGGTGTGGCCCACTCCTGGCAGCTGCCAGAGGTTGCCAACCTCTTTCAACCACGGTGCCTTCTTGGCAACGCCATGGGCCCCATAGGGCTGGCATCCTGGGACTGAGCTGGTCCCCTTGCTCCAGGGCAAATGAAAGGAGATCTCTCGCAGATGGAGTGTGGCTCAACCTTTTTTTTAAGCTGTGATGAGCATTTAAATCTTTAAAAACATTTATCACTTTATAAGGTAAAATTTACATAGAGTAAGATTCACCTATTTTAAGCATACAGTTTGATGAGTGTTGACAGCCGGATGCAGTTATGTAACTTCTACCACAAGGTATAGACCGCAATCAAGATCTAGAACATTTCCATCACCTCAGAGGGTCCCTGTACCCTTGACAGTGGATCCCCTGGTCCCAGGCATCAGTGATCTGCTTTCTGTCATTATAGCTTTGCCTTTTTAAGAATGTTGTGTAGGGGCCAGCCCCATGGCTGAGTGGTTAAGTTCGCGTGCTCTCCTTTGGTGGCCCAGGGTTTTGCTGGTTCAGATCCTGGGCGCGGACATGGCGCCGTTCATTGGGCCATGTTGAGGCAGCATCCCACATGCCACAACTAGAAGGACCCACAACTAAAATATACAACTATGTACTGAGGGGATTTGGGGAGAAAAATCAGGAAAAAAGAAAAGAAGATTGGCAACAGTTGTTAGCTCAGGTGCCAATCTTTAAAAAAAAAAAGAATGTTGTATAAGTGGAATCATACTGGTAGTCTTTTGTGTCTGACTCCTTTCACTTGGCGTAATGCTTTCAGGATTCATCCATGTTGTGCGTGTCACTGGTTCATTGTGTTTTCCTGAGTAGTATTCTGTGGTATAACAGAATGTGGTCAGTTATCCACTTCACCAGTTGATGGACATTTGGGTTGTTTCTAGATCTGGGCCATTAATGATAAATCTGCTCCAAAGATTTGCATACAAGTCTTTATATGGACATATGTTTTCAGTTCTCTTGGGCAAATACCAAAGCGTGGGATTGTTGGGTTGTTTAGTTGGTGTATGTTTAACTTGGTGAGAAGCTGCCAAAATATTTTTCCAAGTGGCTCTACCATTTAGCATTCCCACCAACAGTATATAAGCATTCCAGTTCCTCTCCAGGCTCACCAAAATTAGATATTGTCAGTTTAGTTTATTTTAGCCGTTCTTGTGGGCGTGTGGTGGTATCTCTCTGCAGTCTTAATTTGCATTTACTTAATGACTAGTGTGCTTATTAGCCGTTCATATATCTTCTTTGGTGAAGATTCTGTTCAAATCCTTTGCCCATTTTTTATTGGGGTTGTTTGTCTTATGAATACTGAATTCGATGAGTACTTTTTAACCCCAAAATGTGAACTCCCAAATGTGTTTGCTGCAGGAGGCAGTGCAATGCTGTGCTTAGGAACACAGGCTTTAGTTGACCATCTGAACATGACCAGCTAGACCTACCGTTAGTAGCTATGCAACCTCAGACCAGTTACTTGACCTCTCTGAGTATCAGTTTTCTCATCAGTAAAATGGAGGTGATGACAAAACCCACATGGCAGAGCTGTTGTGAGGATCAAATGAGATAATCTTAACACACTACCTGGCACAATAAACGTTCAGTAAGTTAGCTGCTTAATTATCGTTGAGGAGATACACGGCCAAAGGCTACTATTGCCAATTCAAAACCAGTTTCTACAGAGACATGTGAGCTATGGCAGTAGGTGTAGACAGAATCACTCAGTATGCCCATAATGCTGGGTGGGGAGGGGTGGGGGCGGGGACCGGGGGGACTTGAGCAGCCTGGCAGTCACTCACGGCACGCAGGTCTGCACTCAGGTGAAGCCACTCAGCTCAGCTGGGCGGTTTTCTTTTGTCTTCTTTGGGGTGTGGTGAGAGGAGATGAGAAGGATAACTGAAAGAAGAGCTTCCTGACCCCTTTGGCCCATTCCAGCCAAGTCGGCTTCAAGGGCAGGGAGAGCCTGTCTGTGCTTTGCATGGGCCCTATTGACATACCAGGGATTGTGGGCTCCTGCCTGGAGCACCCTGGGCAGCAATGGCCTGGGGCACAGTCCTGGTGTCTGCGGACAGCTGCCGAGACAGGCCAGAGGTGGGGACTTCAGGTCCTGGGCGGACGTCGTTCTACGTTGACAGGGGACCCACGCCCTCCCTTTGCCTCCGTTTGCTCCTTGATGAAATGCGTCTGAAAAATCAACAGCCAACAGCAAGACTGAACCACTCTGGATAAAGAAAGAGACAAATTTTAAGTATTTTGTAGATAAGTCATGTTTTAGGATAGCTGGGTTATTCAAACCGGAGAAGAAAGATACCCAGGGATGTGAACATGAAATTATAATGGATTTCTTAGCTCCATGTAGAGACTGGAGGCTCCGATTGTTAAGTATTGGACTCGGCAGGGAAGGTCTCATTCTTTGTCCTCTAGTTACTATTCCAGTGACCTTGGACGGGTCAATGAACCTTAATGAAAATATACAACCCTGGTATGCCCAGAGCCAATGCTGGCTGACACTTTGTTTCCATTTTCACTTCAAGGTCCTGATCTATATTTATCAGGCCCTCACGATCTCAGCCCAGTGGTGTTGGTTTACTGAGGCATCATTCATTTATTCATTCATTCATTTACCAGCATTTATCGGGCACTTAATATGGGCCAGGCAGTAGGCTAGGGGCTGGGGACATGAATGACACATGGTCCCTGTGCTCAAGGCTTATAACACAGGAGACACCCTTGCAGAACTGTGGGTATCTGATAAACCTTCTGAGTGCCAGCCACACAGGCCTCCTTTCATTTGCTCAAACACCTCCTGCTCTTGGCTCTGGGCTTTTGTGTCAACTCCACTTAGAATGCTCTTGGCTGCCTCCCTCCCCTCCGCACTACACACGCTTTGCTTGGATCACTTCTACTCACCTCTCAGATCTCAGTTTACATGTCACATCTTTGGGTCAGATCCCCTGTCACTTGCTCTCCTAATCCTTGCCCCCTGCAGCATTTATCACCCTAAGAAACAATAAACTGGAGTAAAAGTAGTGATAGTTGTTGAATGTCTGTCTCCCTCACTAGACTGTGGCTTCCATTGTGAAAGGACCTGCTATATCCTGGCGCAGGGCCTGGAATACAGGAAGAAAGAAAGGATGAGTGAAGAAATGAGTCCGTGATATGGTAAAAAAAAAAAAAAAAGAAAAAAGAAAGAGGGAGCAAAGGACCCAGCCCTGCGTCTTGCCCATGGTGACCCAACCCACAGAGCATCCTGAGGGGCTCCCTGCTAAGAGTCCAGCTCTACTGCAAGGGAGGTGGAGGGGAGCAGAGGGGAGCGGAGCCTCTGTAACAGGAGAGGCTGCAGCTGACTGGGAGGCAGGCCCGGGTCCTTGGGCAACTTGTTCTAATCTTAGAAGGTATGTCTTGGCTTTCTGCTGTGGCCTGAAGGACAAATGTCCCAGACCCCAGGATACACACTGTCTCTGGACTCCCACTTGGGAAGCAGAAATGGCTGTGTTTCGCCACAGGCCCAGCTGGGCTAGGGGGCAGGATATTATGCCGAGAGACTGAAGAAACGACCCAGAGACTGCGAACGGGACATATAGGTTTATTGGGTCCTACTTGTGGGAGAGTGTCCAGTGGCGGCCGGCTGGATGGAAGTGTGCACCCACAATCGCCCCACAAGAGAAGCTTGCTTAAGTAAGCAGAGGAGCAGAGGCTGCATGCTTGCCAAGGGCTGTCCTTGGTACGACCAGCGTTCCCAGGAACAGTAGCTCACATGGAGAGGCTCTGTGTCTCTGTAAGACGTGATGTTCTTCTCATGGGATAAGGGAGGATCCGGGCTGGCCAGGCCCAGATCGTTACAAATCCCGGGATCCAGAAGGACACATGGTTGCAATGGGCCTGGGGGTTTCTCCTGAGCAAGCAAGGCCCAGGCCCTACAGGCTCCTAGTGAAGAGTATTCATGCGTGGCCTCCAGGCGGCTGCAGCATACCCCAGGTCTCCAGGTAGCCCTGGTGCGGTGGCTCCTGCAGCCCAGCCCACCCCTCAGACTTGGAGGGGCTCTCAGTGAAGTCCTTCACGTCAAACTCCTCTGTCCTTCTCACAAACCTGTGAGGTGCCTGACTTCATAGTCACCCCTTCCAGCCGCAAGTTGGAAGACACTCCTTAGATGTGTCTGTAGCTGCAAGGCATGCTGGGAGCGAGGGAAAGGCTGAGCCTATGGGCAGAGGACGCTGAACAGGAGGGAAGGGAAGTCAGGAACATGGAGACAGAGCTGGTTTCTCTCCATTGGCCTCTCCCTCTCCCAGACCAACAGGCCCTTCAGACTGGGTGTAAGGATGACACTTTTTTAAATAACAGCTTTACTGAGATATAATTTACATTCCATACAATTCACCCATTTAAAGTGTAACATTCACTGGTTTTTAGTGTATTCACAGATACGTGCAACCATCACCACTGTCAATTTTATAACATTTTCATCACCTCAAAAAAGAAGAAACCCTCTATGCTTCAGCTATCACCGCATCTCTTGTCTTCCCGTCCCTCCTGGCCTAAGCAACCACTAATACCCTTTCTGTCTCTATAGATTAGCTTATTCTGGAGAGTTCATATAAATGGAATCATGTAATATGTGGTCTTTTGTGACTGGCTTCTTTCACTTAGCATGATGTCATCAAGGTTCATCTGTGTTGTAGCGTGTGTCAGTGCTTCATTCCTTTTTGTGGCCAAATAATAATCCATCGTACGGATATCCCGCAGTTTGTTTATCCGTTCAGTGAATGGACGTGGACTTGATATTTCAGTTGAGCTGTCTTGCTTTGACACAGAGCTTTGGACAGCTGGGCTGTGTGTGTATTCCGACCTGTGTCGTGACCCTAAAAGCTATGAAATGAAACTTAGCTTTGTTTGTTGTTTTAATCGCTAGTTACTGTTTCTCAGGGATGGTTTGAACGCTCAGGGGTAGAGTGTCTATTAAGTGTCTGCCTTGGTAATAAAATAGCCCACCAAAATGGCTGAGTCAGGATGGCCCCCTCCTGAATTAAGAATGGCTGGAAACAGCAGGGAACACACCTTAGCCAGCTGTGGCTCCCCTGGGATTTCTGTGGACCCAGAGAGAATAGAAGCGTAGAGGAGACTAGATGAGACCCTGGACATCCCTTGGCATATTCGGGGAACGTGCTAGCCCCATAGCCCACATTTAATAACAGCTATTTATAGCTATTATAGTTTATAGCTGTAATAATTAATACTAACAATTTTCAAACACTTCGTGCCATGCCCTCTTCTAGGCATTTTACATGCACAGCACTCATTAAATCCTTCCAGTGACCATATATCATAGATAGTACCACCATCATCCCCATTATATAGATAGAAACCGAAGAAAAAGAGTTGGGTAATTTGTCCAAGGCCACAGAACTAGGAAATGCAGAGCCAGGATTTGAACCCAGGCAGTCCGGCCCGGAGCCTGTACCCTGTGCCCCTCTGCCCCACATGGAGCACTGTGACACCAGCAGCTCCTCTTGGGACAGACAGGGCTGAATCTGAATCTGGTGGGGACTCTGGGGATATTGGCCACTTCCTGTGGCCAAGAAGGAAGGATGGTGCAGCCTCCGGAAAACAAGGTACATGTTGCATATTGGGTTGGAGCAAAGGCCAAAGGGTGTTAATAATCTCATTTACAGATAGGGAAACTGCGGCTCAGAAAGGTCCACCCCCAACGTATGTCAGAGCCAAGATCGAAACCCAGGTCTAACTCTGAATTAGTTGTTCTTTCCACTTCTATCACATTGTCCCTGTGCATCCCCCAACTCTGCCACACTCAAAATGGGTTTTTTCCTTATGCTTGTACAATAGTTAACAGGTTTTGTAGAGAAATTTCATGTACATTATCTCCCAAATTGCATTCATCAGTTCCTATCAATATGATGGCATTTGGAATGGACATCTCCCTCCCATTTCTCTGTTGTCCCTGCTGTTACCTGGGAATCCACCTGGACACTCCTCCTGTGCCACCACCACTAAAGCTGGCGACCCCACCTGGGTGACCCGCCAGGCACCTGAGGCTGTGGGCTACACCAATTCTGAAAGCACTGAAGCAGTCAGGACTGTGTCCCGCTGACTGAGGGTTGCTAAACCCTGGCCAGGCCCCTGGGCTGCAGCCCACATCCAAGGAGGAAATGAGAAGTCCTGGAGGTCCCAAAGAGGGACTCATTCCCAATTCAGGGGCCTGGGGGTCCTTTGTGTGAGGAGAGTACCTTCCCTGGGTTTCCCCTGGGAGAGAATCTCAGAGGCCACGGATTGCCATTTTCAGATCCTTAAAGCCTACAAGTGGGTAGGTAGAGGGTATTTGGGACTTTTTTGGTCTTATGTGAAATACTTGACCAGTGTTCACACACCCACATTTCTGTTCCTCTGCCTTATCTGGGTATTGTTGTTCTTCTTCACTTCCTCTCTATTCTCACCTCCCCCCCAAAAAGGCTGCTCTCTTCCTGAGGGACACCACTGTTATCCCAGAGCATGCTACAGTGTCCATAGGTGCTCAAGAAATGATGAATACGTGACCCAACAGCATGGATGGAGGACACCATGTTTTTCTTCCCAGTGACATTCCAGGATTGCTTACCCTCTATCACCTAAGCCAAAGAAATCTTCTGACCCCAACCCATTCCATCTTCAGTCTGCACCAAACTATCTGCAAGGCTCCCACTGGAGTAGCAGGAGCAGTCCCCTCACCTTTGTGAGTGAGAGCCAGCCTGGTGCTGAGAAGGAGACAGCCCAGAGCTTGGTCT